>NC_140174.1:15005502-15218208 GCF_963971535.1 Notolepis coatsorum | reverse complement strand
TGTTGTGAAGGGCCAGATTAAACCGAATATATATATTTATTTATATATATATATTTAATTGTATTTGTATATTCTCTAATATTCCCTGATATCCCTTGTATATTCCTTGTACAATATGCATTGAATATCCATTCTAGCCTACTGAACATCCCATAATAGTCTCCATTCTACTATTGGTCGAGACCTTGGTGCCAGGCTGCCATACCCCTCAGACCCAGTTCAAACGTACCGCTCGACATGTACGAACAAGTCCTAGTTCCGCGTAGGAATTTGGCTACCGCACCACTAATGGGACTATTTGTTCATAGTGCGTATATATACTGCGCTACTAAAGTAGGACTTTCTTTTCAGTCCAGTTTCTTACCCTCCAATAGAGTCACAGACGTAAAGCCTCCCCGCGACGCCACGTGTGGGAGCAAGGCCAAGTTCGCCTACCATCGGTATTGAGACATCGTGTATATTAATATTTGAATAGTCATATTTGGCACTATATCGTCAAGTTGGACGTAGTCTATTGAGCTAATAATAGTCTGTTAATATATAGTGCTTCGTGCGGTGAGAATACTACCGTAGTCAGTACCCCATCGTTTCGGGCAGAGAACTGGCTGCTTACCCAGGGTGGTTGACCCTATGTGAAGCTGCACCCGAGGAGCCCCAGAGCCGACGAGCGAGTGGACCTGTATACCGGATTATTCTACCGACGACAGCCCGCCTTCCCAGGCACGGATTATGCTCTGGATACTTTGATTATTCCATGGATAAAGACCCCCGACACTGCCGTGTGTTGGAACCCCCCCCCCTGGAGAGGACGCAAGGTGAGGAGACGCTCTGCAAGACGAGGTCGCTTCACGTCTCTCCCCCGTGGACCGGAGAGAGCCGGCCCACAAAGAGTCCACCTGCTTTCATCTGTGGTCCAAGGATCGCCGGCGCATTGAACGGCACTACAGTGGGTTCACCTGGGATACCCTTGGCCGGACGAGGCAGCCGGATTCTACCCCCCCCCCCCTCCTACTCCTGTCGGCTTACAAGCGACCGGATTAACCCCCTCTAGTGTATCTAGTATAATCATTAAAGTATCATTGCTGTTATTCCTTAACTATTCCAGGTCGTATATTTACCACCTGCGCCTTCAGAGATTGGACATTCTCTATTGATATACCGACGAATACTCCTTGCCATAAAAGTGCATACTATTTCAATTCATAAATGTAATTAAGTGATTAAGTGCTTATTCTACACACCATCGCTGTGTAGAAATAAAGACCTGTTTCTAATTCGTACATTTGTGTTGGATCCGTTTCATCTACGTGAGAGTGTTCATGATAATATATTTATGCCGTGTACTGGGTGGCCGAATATTAAGTACAAAGGTAGTGGTAGTAAGTATCATATCTAGTAATACAGTCAGGGAATTGTACCCCTCAGTTACAATTGGTCCTTCGAACCGGATGGTAATTAGTGTAATATTAATATAGTGTTATTAATATTGAAATGGCCTATGATGAACACTCCACGAAACGATCCTCCTAACCAACGCCCGCGGCGCGAACGACGGCTCCCTCAGTACTTAGAGGCTTACGCTGTCAGTCAACAACCTAGTCTTCTACCAACAGTAAACGCGGTAAAACTAGAAAGTAAAAGTATGTCTAACCCCAACGCCCAGACTACCCCGACCATAGAGGCCCCTACGGGCTCTAATGTAACTGACCAAGTTCACGGTGGGGACCAGTGGGAACCAGACATGACTTCACACCCCGCCAGTACTGAAGAAGTAGTCCCCGATGAGTCCCGGGAGGAATACAACGCTACCGAGAGAGAACTCGGCACGGAAGAAGACGGGGAGAGCACCGTGGAGATAGAGCTCCAAGGCTCCGCAAGGAGTACCCCGAGGGAAGGCTCCCCTATACAACCGCCTTCTCCAGAGGCAGAGAGGACCCTACAGCAGGCCTTCCTCATCAGCCTGAACGCCGCTGCTGAACGCGACCGACTGCAGATCCAGCAGCGAAGCGAACACGAGCAGATACGTCTAGAAATAAGACGCATTCAGATGGAAGAGAATGTGGCCCGAGAACGAGCCGGTGCTCAACGGGACGCAGCGCGCGACAGACAGCAGTCGCAACTAATAGAACAGCTGATCAGACGGACAACACCCTCTCCCTCCGCCAGAGGCTCCAGGAACTCGTCTAGACACACCTCCAGGGCGGCATCCCCTAGCCGAGTAAACAACCCTGAACTTGACCAACAGACGAGGTCTATACCCCCCACAGACCACCTCCCCCCACCGGTCCAAGCGAGACCTAGCAACCGGGAAGGAGCAGCATATCCTGTGGAGAGGCTAAACCAGAGACTACAAGCACTGGATGACCTAACTGAAGACGAAGAGGAAGAGGAGGAGAACCACGCCCGAAGACAGCACAGTACTCTACCGGACCAGGAGGTCCGGTACAGCCCAGGCTATACTCCCGCGGAGCTGCGCTACAGACCCCCGACTCTATACCCGGGTGAGCACGACGCACGACCCGCACCGAGGAACAGCACCTGGACAAGCGGGCCATGGTACACTGCCGGTACCAGCCCATACCAAGGAGCGGGAGGAGACTCGCCTAGGAGGCCTCTCCCCCAACGCTCGCCGATGTATCCACAGTCAGCGTCATACATTGGCACGCCTATGGTACCCGACTTCACCCAAGAGAACCGGGCCCAGTATACAGAACTCCGCATGTGTCTGGAGACCATGTTGGTGGATGTATTGGATGAACGCCACAAATACGCCATCCTACTGAAGCACTTAAAGGTACCCCGCGCACATAATATAGCGCTCGCCTACGCGACTTCCACCACCCCATACACAGCAGCGCTGGTAGCATTGGACCAGAGGTATGGGCGCATATGGGATTACGTGATCCAGGAGATCCGACACATCGACCGCTTACCCCCAGCAATAGACAATCGAGCACTGGACGACCTGTCCATCAGAGTGCAGTCCCTGGTAGGGATGTTGGGAGCGCAAAGAGAGAAGGGGAGGCATGAACTTTACGCCAACTCAAATGTGGAAAGGATCCTGGAGAAGCTGCCGCCCGCTCGTCAGGAGCGCTTTAGGCGGCAGAGGGACCACAGAGACCCGAATGGCCCCGAACCGAACCTCCTCGATCTAGCAGACTTCCTGGCGAGAGAAGTCGGCAGCCTACGGCTAGATACATTCGGACGGAGCACCCCTGGCTCCAGAGAAGGAACCAGACGACTAAATGATGGAAGAAGATCGGTGACTGTGATGCACCAATCGGAGTCAGTACCGAGCAGCAGGAGCCACAGTACCCCCTCCAGAACGGAGAAGTGGAAGATAGTGTGCCCCTACTGTGAGAAAGAACACTGGCTAGCGCAATGTGACTCCTTCCCCAAGCTGAACGCGGAGGAAGCAGGTCAATGGATAAAGTCCAACAAGCGCTGTTTTCGCTGTGCGCGCTCACACATGGCAGCCGAATGCCGCTTAAAGAAAAGGTGCACCAAGTGCGATGGAGCCCATCTGGACATACTTCACGACAGTAACAGACGGCGCCCTTCACCTGCACCATCCAGCCGCAAAGCGAGCGTCATGTACATCGATCCCGCCAGCAGCAGTGGAGCCCGAGTACTCCTAAAAGTAGTGCGTGTGACACTAAGCTACCAGAATAAAGTCCTGGACACTTACGCCGTCCTCGATGACGGGTCAGAGAAGACCCTGCTGCTCGCCTCCGCTGCGGCCCAGCTAGGGCTGCGGGGAAGCGAAACCCAAATGACAATTCGGACAATAAGACGAGATTTGAAGACGATAAAGGGCGAGAATGTCTCATTCTCTATCGCAGCAAGCGGCCAGCCTGAGCGACGGTACCAGATTGCAGACGCTTTCACCAGCCAAGAAATAGGACTGTCGCGGTACACATACCCCGTCGCCAAGCTGATGGAGAAATATGCACATCTGCGCAAGTTACCGATCCCGCTCATAGACAATGCTATGCCGACCCTGTTGATAGGCTCCGACCATGCAGACCTCATTGTCCCGATAGACCGGGTTCATACCGGACCCCGAGGCTGCCCTGCAGCAGTCGAGACCCGTTTGGGATGGACTCTCCAAGGCCCGCTCGCCAAATCTCTCAACCGAAGTACAGCCACTAGATGTCTCCACTCCCGAGTCACAGAGGGAGAAACCGCACTCCTGCAACACGTAGAGCGGCTATGGACCCTGGAACAAATGCCCTTTAAGAACGGAAAGAAAGACATTCGCTCTAAAGATGACATTTACGCCATTCACCTCCTCGAGACAGGGACCAAGAGAGTCCCGGTCAACGGCGTGTTGAGATACGCCACGCCACTCCTGCGGCGAGAAGGAATGCCTACTTTCCACGCCAAGACAGACGCCACAGAACGGTACCTGCTGAACACGGAGCGGAGCTTAGCCAAGAACCCCGCCCAAGAGAGTGTATACCGCGCTGAGATTGAGAAGCTCATCACAGCGGGACACGTCACAAAGATGGACATTAAAGAGGCTGACCAGACCACTGAATCGTGGTACGTGCCCCACCACAAGGTCCATCACAACGGTAAAGACCGCATAGTATTTAACTGCAGCTACCAGATCGGATCCCAAAATCTGAATAAAGAGTTACTGCCCGGTCCCACACTCGGCCCCTCCCTACTCGGCGTTCTACTCCGCTTCCGCCAGGAAAAGGTGGCCATCAGCGGGGACATTAAAATAATGTTCCTGCAGGTGAGATTAGTAGAGGCGGACAAGCCCCTGTTACGGTTCCTATGGAGAGAGACGCCAGGAGATGAGCACCCAGCCATCTACCAATGGGAAGTCCTCCCCTTCGGAACGACGTGCAGCCCCTGCTGTGCGACATTTGCACTACAGAAACATGTAGCAGAGGACCCAGCAGCGGACGAAGAGGTCCGACACAGCGTAAAGAACAGCTTCTACGTAGACAACTGTCTACAAAGCCTTTCAACCCAGGAAGAAGCCGAGGCTCTCCTGATTAAACTCCGCGCCTCATTGATCAAAGGCGGCTTTGATCTCAGGCAGTGGGCCAGCAGCGATCCGCAAGTACTGCGCAGCCTCTCCTCCGAGGACAAGGCAGCCAGCAGCGAGACCTGGATGGCTACAATCCCGGGAGAAGCCCAGGAGATGACCCTGGGATTGGTGTGGCGATTCAAAACAGATTCGCTTCACTACAGACACAAGCCCCTGACTACGGAGCAGGGAAGGCCGGCGGCGGCGCCGACCACCAGACGGAGTGTGTACACAACACTCGCCCGACAATATGACCCGCTAGGATGTATTCTACCGTACACCACCAGGGCAAAAATGATTGTACGAGCATTGTGGGACAAGGACCAGGGCTGGGACGACCCCATTCCCGCACAACTTGCATCCACCTGGAGAGAGTGGGAGATGGAGCTCCACTCACTCCCAGGCGTTAATATGCACCGAAGCTACTTCCCACCCACGGTGAGGCCAGAGACATGTAAAATGGACTTACACGTCTTCAGTGACGCCTCAGAGGTCGCATACGGATCAGTAGCCTACTTGCGGGCCCAAGACCAGGGGGGAGAGATCTACACAGCATTTGTCCTCGCCCGCTCGAGAATAGCCCCACGCAAGCAACAATCTATCCCACGTCTAGAGCTCTGCGCAGCCCTAGCCGGAGCGCACCTAGCCACGCTCATCCAACGTGAGCTCACCATACCGGTGTCTAGAACAATCCTGTGGTCAGATTCCACGACGGTACTCGCCTGGATCAAATCGGACTCATGCAAGTACAAAGTCTTCGTGGGAGTCAGAGTCACCGAGATTCAAGACTTAACCGAAGAGTTAACCGGAGAAACAGAGTGGCGCTACGTTGATACAAAACAGAACCCAGCTGACGTCATCACCCGGGGGATGCCCCTGGATGACCTCACCCGTCGCAATGTCTACAGTGACGGCCCCGCATTCCTAAGACTCCCGGAAGGACAGTGGCCCATGCCTATCCCGAGGGAAGCAAGTCCAGAGGAGGTGGAAATTAAGAAGTCTGTGTTCTGTGGATTGAGCACCGTAGCCTCCACCGACCCTAACATAGACGATTGCACGTCCATAGAGAGTGCACAACAAAGAACATTCCTGCGGTACCACCCGGAGTGCAAGTCCCCCGCTGATATGTCAGCAGCTAACTACGAGGAAGCAGAATTGCTTCTACTGCAGCGAGCCCAGAGAGACTCGTTCCCCGATGAATTGGCCTGTCTACAGGGAGGAAAGCCCGTCCCATCCGACAGCAGATTAATTCACCTGGCCCCTGAGAGCGACGCTCATACCCTCATCAGAGTGGGTGGTCGCCTACGCAGAGCCCCCAATCTACCGGATGACATTAAATACCCGATCGTATTGAACAGCCGACACAAGGTCACAGAGCTGATTATAAAGAAATACGATGAGGATGTACATCACGCAGGAGCAGAAAGAGTCTTCGCGGAAATCAGACGTCGTTACTGGATCCTACAAGGAAGAGAGGCGGTACGACGGTTCCAGCGAACATGTCTAGACTGCCGCAAGTGGCGCGCGCAGCCCAGCATACCAAGGATGGCTGACCTTCCTCCATGTCGCCTCCGAATCGGTGACAAGCCATTCCACTCAACGGGTATGGACTGCTTTGGCCCGCTGCACATAAAGAAAGGAAGAGGAACCGAGAAGCGGTGGGGTATTGTATTCAAATGCATGACCACCAGAGCGATACACATCGAGCTTCTCCCGACCATGAGCACAGACTCATTCCTTATGGCCTTCCGTAGATTCACATCACGGAAAGGAAGACCGTCTACCCTATTGTCCGATCATGGGACAAACTTCAAAGGCGGCGAAAGAGAGCTGAGAGAGAGCTTCCAAGCTATGGGCCCAGAACTTAAGACCCACCTCGCTCCAGCACAGGTTGATTTCCAATTCAACCCCCCAAACGCACCCCACTTCGGTGGCACTTGGGAACGAGAAGTGCGCTCCATAAAGACAGCCCTGTACGCAGTACTTGGGGCCCAGACTGTGGCGGAAGAAGTCCTAATGACAGTCCTCACGGAGATTGAGGGAGTACTTAACTCGAAGCCCCTCGGATATGTCTCCAGTGATGTGGCGGATATCGACCCAGTTACCCCCAACACACTCCTGATGGGGCGGCTAGATCCTGCATTACCACAGACAATGTACCGGCCTGAAGAAGCGAACGGCCGACGAATGTGGAGGTACAGCCAAGTATTAGCCGACAAGTTTTGGAACAGTTTCCTACTGCACTACCTACCGTCTCTACAGACCCGCCAGAAGTGGGTAAAGGAGAGAGACAATTTGACAGAAGGAACAGTCATCATGATTATTGATCAATCACTGCCCAGAGCTATGTGGCCGGCCGGCCGCGTAAGCAAAGTGATCACCGGTGCCGACGGCAAGGTCCGAGCAGCTGAAGTGCTCGTCCAGGGTCGCACTTACACCCGTCCCGTGGCAAGGCTCATAGAACTGCCTCGACTCCCAGACACAATCGATGATGACCATGACCCTACAACCCTATGACTTTGTGAAGTTGACTGACCCCTACAGCAAACCCTTATGTGTAAATAGACAACGCGATTAATCTGTCTCTGTTTAACTGATTAGGTCTGGGACCTATTCAGGGGGTGGCTGTTGTGAAGGGCCAGATTAAACCGAATATATATATTTATTTATATATATATATTTAATTGTATTTGTATATTCTCTAATATTCCCTGATATCCCTTGTATATTCCTTGTACAATATGCATTGAATATCCATTCTAGCCTACTGAACATCCCATAATAGTCTCCATTCTACTATTGGTCGAGACCTTGGTGCCAGGCTGCCATACCCCTCAGACCCAGTTCAAACGTACCGCTCGACATGTACGAACAAGTCCTAGTTCCGCGTAGGAATTTGGCTACCGCACCACTAATGGGACTATTTGTTCATAGTGCGTATATATACTGCGCTACTAAAGTAGGACTTTCTTTTCAGTCCAGTTTCTTACCCTCCAATAGAGTCACAGACGTAAAGCCTCCCCGCG
This sequence comes from Notolepis coatsorum, assembly GCF_963971535.1. NCBI lineage: Eukaryota > Metazoa > Chordata > Actinopteri > Aulopiformes > Paralepididae > Notolepis > Notolepis coatsorum. The sequence continues at coordinate 15,210,138 of NC_140174.1, read as the reverse complement.
ACGCCACGTGTGGGAGCAAGGCCAAGTTCGCCTACCATCGGTATTGAGACATCGTGTATATTAATATTTGAATAGTCATATTTGGCACTGTGGGATATTTGTGGATATCCTGATGAAGAATGTCTCAGTCAACTGAGGCTTGGATAATAACAAGGTTTATTAACCAAACAGATAGATTACATAGAGAGAATGGCTGAGGCTCTCGCCCCAGGTGATCAGCTGAAATGACCCAGGTAAGAAGCCTGGATAGATCTCAAGAGGAGATCTATATAGTTAACAGGGGGGGTGTGGTCCCATTTGATAGGTCAGATGGGGGGGGGGGGGGTACAGGTAATGGGGACACAGGGGAGGGGAGTGTCTTATTCCACAGAGAGGGGGGGGGGCACAGGTAAGGGGATATAGGGGAGGGGACTATATTTACATGAGAACATACATATTATACCACAATACTCACTTTTCTTTCTTATAATGTGGGTGAGATTAATGTATAATATACCAGGATTGTTTGGAACAGGTAAAAGTGAAAATAGAAAACAATTAAAATAGTTAAAAATAGAATTATTTACATACATGATTCATGACATGATCGACTGGACTGCGGTCTGTGTTATTTTGATATCAGAGATGTGGGAATAGATATCACCCTTTTCTTTTATTAATCGCTCAAAATACCTATATCAATGAGTGGTTCTCATCTCTGATATCAAACAACAATTAACATAATCATTAGAAGCTATCGCTGTGCAAATATCTTGGCATACCTTCAGTCGTTCATGTCGTGACTCTGGGGAGCTAATGTGATCGTTGTGCATACAGGCATCGTAATAAACCAATTAAATACATGCACTGTCTGTGTGGTCAGAGTGCACAGGGTGAAAAAACAAAATTGTGTTCATAATTATTAGGAATCGGATTTACACATAAGGCTAATGTGTACAAAAACATTTTAACAACCGTTAACCTGGTGGTTAATAAAACTAACATGATTGATTATGGGAAACTGTTCACAAATATATATATATTTTTGCACATTTTGTGATGATTCTTGATGAAATTACTTAGGATCCAGTTGTATTTAATCTGAGTTTGAGTGTCACTTTCATCTGTGATTGCCTCAGCTTTGTTGGTCTTTACTTAGAATCAGGCAATTTTCTCCATTTCTTCTCTATAAATGAGGAGATAAAACGTCTTATGCATCGCTTCTGTATGTAATTCTAGTGCATATACTATCAATGGTTCACCATACAGGTGCAAAACAACGTTACATGTCCTCTTCTATGAGAGAATAAAACAACTGATTCTTTCTTGTCTGACAATACAATTTTGTAACCTAAGTAATTCTAATGTGATGTAATGTGATCATGTGGTCACTTCTTCCTTCAGCAATACATTTTAGCTCATTATTACTAACCATTGTTAATGCTTTCTCATTGATTTCTTTTCATCACATCCCTAGTTCATCGTTTTGCAGATACATACAATTGTGTGAAAAGTTTCCTGCTTGTGAAGGTATTAATCTGAATGATGTTGCGTCGTTGTTGACAAGGTGTTCTCTGTCGGTCGTGTGGCAGGGCCAAACAGTAACACATAAAAATTAAATAAATACATACAATAGACATTACCTTAGTGGCTAATGTGTCAAAATAAAATTGAAAACCGTTAACCTAGTGGTTAATATAAAAGGTGATTATGATAATCGTTATGCATTGTTCTGTGGTCAAAACAAACTTGGTGTCTTGGAACAATCCAACTGGTTCTGCCCTGTTTAACAATACCATTTTGCAATGTGACTCTGTGATCATTTCTCATTGTCATTATAAAATTACAGTTCTTGTTTGTGAATCTGACAGTTGCTGTGAAGTGTTGATCATCTGTTCTCGGTCGGGGATGTGTCCTTCTGTGTGACCTGCTGTGTGTTGAACGTATCGAACATTCAGTTGATGTTTCTGTGAGCCTGTCGTGTGGCAGTAAGACAGTCTCATTTGCTATGTGTCTCTTCTTGACGATGCAGTCGGGAATATTCACTAGTCGCCGTCCATTCCCTGTCAAGGGTCACTTGTCTGCGCTGCTCTCCATCACCACCACACATCCGCCACTGTGCTCACGCTTGGCTCCCATCAGGCCCAGAGACATGGTGGTCAGGGCGTTTTTGAATGTGTTGTGCTGGTTTCGCTGTCCTCTCCTCGTCATTGCGGTACCACTTGATGGAGGGCGAGGGCCCGCCGGTGTAGTGGCTAGTCAGTAGGACGCTCTCTCTCACACGGATGACAATCTTGTCATGGGAATCCACCTTGATGGTCGGGGCTTTGGTTCCCATCTGCAGGTGATGGGTTTGGTCATCCAGGGACATTCCCCGGGTGATGACGTCAGCTGGGTTGTGTTTGGTATCCACATACCTCCAGCTTGCTTCTTCTGTTAATTCTTGAATCTCGGTGACTCTGACTCCCACGAAGACTTTGTATCTGCATGAATCAGACTTAATCCATGTGAGTACTGTCGTGGAATCTGACCACAAGATTGTTCTATGCACCGGAATGGTGAGTTCACGTTGGATTAACGTGGCTAGATGCGCTCCTGCGAGGGCTGCGCAGAGCTCTAGACGTGGGATAGATTGTTGCTTACGTGGGGCTATTCTTGAGCGGGCCAGTATGAAAGCAGTGTGTATCTCTCCTCCCATCTCTTGGGCACGCAAATAGGCAACCGATCCGTAGGCTACTTCGGAGGCGTCGCTGAAGACGTGTAGCTCAATCTCGCATGTCTCTGGCCTCACTGTGGATGGGAAGTAGCTGCGGCGTATATTGACACCTGGGAGTGAGCGGAGTTCCGTCTCCCACTCTCTCCATGTTGAGGCAAGGTGTGCGGGTATTGGGTCGTCCCAGCCCTGGTCCTTGTCCCATAGTGCTCGTATAATCATCTTTGCCCTGGTGGTGTAAGGTAGAATACATCCCAACGGGTCATATTGTCTGGCGAGTGTTCTGTACACACTCCGTCTGGTGGTCGGTATCGCCGCCGACCTTCCTTGCTCTGGAGCCAAGGGTTTGTGTCTATAGTGGAGCGAGTCTGTTTTGAAGCGCCAGACTAATCCTAGTGTCATTTCTTGGGCTTCTCCTGGGATTGTCGCCATCCAGGTCTCGCTGCTGGCAGCCTTGTCTGCGGAGGAGAGGCTGCGCAATACGTTCGGGTCACGCGTCGTCTCACTCGTCCTGTCCTCTCACCAATTCACGATCTGAGGATGATGAAAACTGTCTTAGAAAACCTCCTCACATAAATGATTCAACGCCTTTCTGCTAAAGTGGAAAATCATTTTGGGATTAATTCAATTCATTGTAAATAAAATCACTTAATTGACAATAGGAAATGCAAGCCAATTGCATTAGCAGTGATTCCTTACGTCAAGAAGGTCACATTCACTACAATTTTATCAGATCTTGTGTCTAACTAGATCTTACAGCATTAGGCTTTAAATAAAATTTGTAAATGAATGGCCAAAGTCTTGAATCAGATAAAATAGCTCCTTGTCTTCATATTCTGATGGTCTTAAATTGAAGTTGATCTTACCTCAGGCCGCGTACGATGGTGTGCTTCTTCAAGATACTTACCTCGCCATGACTTCTCGGTTGTTCTTCACATCTCAGTGTGGCTCATCATAGCATAGCATGGGGAAAAAACATAAAATCTAGGTAGCCAGTTAATTTTGCATGAAAAACAATCATTCGTTTTGTCATCTAACCCTAATTAACCTTACTGTCATGCATTTGTCCTAATAAACTAACCTACACTGTAGCACTCAACACTTTGATGACCATTGTTACTCAGCTGATAGAGGTGTGCCTTGCCTGATGTCCTGTCGTACAGAACCTGTGAGTCGCTTTGGATAAAAGTGTCAGCTAAATGATCAATGTTGTTGATATCTTGTACATTTAGATAATTGTGCTGCAATTTTGGTGGTTGATAATTTTGCAGTCATGGAAAGTATTAGTTGTTAAAAGAATAGTCTAAGGAATAGTCATGCATGTTATTGGTTATAAACAGAGAATAGAAGGAGGGGATTGTAAGTAGTTGTTTTCATCATTAATCTTTCATCTCGGGCACTTCTCTAATTCATGTGTCTTTTGAAAAGAGATGATGAAAACGACTGGTTAGTTATTGTTAGTATGGGAGTTAGGTAGATTTTCATAACTGCAAATTCATCACCGGTGTCTAATTCATGTTAATTAAGTGGTTCTCTGTTGTCATCCACCGCCAGGTGAGTTCATCAAGTCTGTGGTCACGAGTGTAGGCATTTGCATTGCTTTGTCTCCCAAGTGCCCACTTTGAAGAATTTACATGTGGGTATTTGGATGTATTTTTGTTCCAAATGGTCAATCGATTGTCTCTCAGCTCTGCACTGTCTCTCGGTTGACATGCAAATTGTTGGATTTTCTGTCTTTTGTGATACAATTTGGGTGTAGTCATTCACTGTTTTGCATCTCGCCTCAGAGCCAGATCTGTAAATACAAACACATGTTAATTTTCCACTCTTTTCTAAGACCATCTGTTCTCCTTGATTGTCTGTGAGCTTAACAAAACATCAGCTATTTCTCATCCATCCTGTCCTAGGATGTAATGATAGTGTTTATCATTTATCAATCATATCGCATATGTACACAAGCATCATATGAATGTGGACCCACACATTTTGAATCATGTTTAAAATGTCTTACAATGGAAAGGGCTAGTTATCTTTCATTGGTTCTTTAGATAAACACATTAACTCAAGTGAATATAACCTAAACATCTTACTTTTAAACATAATCTATGTTGTTTGTGTTCCAAGTTTTCAACATTAAAAGCTTATAAAGCCTAATCTAACGCTGTTTATGTGGACTACAAGGTACGCCCACAGATGTATTATAATTCTGAAACAGACATTGTAATTAGCTTTATGTGACTTATAATGTGTAAATTAAAGCAACATAAACACTCAAGTGATCTGAGATAGTTGTAATTTACTGTAACTGAGATGATAGTACAGTTTCTACGTCAAATGACTCCCTTTTCTTGACTCCTTTTTTATCACAACCAGTACTGAATTTGCAAATCTGGTATGTCATAAATGTGCAGATGTAGCAGTACTGACTATCTGTATGTCATGTATGTCATAATATGTCCTGATAAATTGAAAATGGGGGACCCTGATGTAAACAAATCTGGTATTGAAAATGGGGGACCCTGATGTAAACAAGACTATAAGTCTCTCTCTGGTCTGCATCCCCTTAACAATTGTGTGTTGAGCTGTGCTGTATTGTACCTATTCTGCAATCTGTTAATAAAGTTTTCAATCAATCAATCAAAGCATCTATATTTATGATTTTCATACTCACCGGGGAAAGCTGCAATGTTCGGTTCGTTTCTCCGGTGGTCTGGGATAATGCAACTCGCATCTCGCCACCGCAACTCAACACTTTCCAATAGCAGCGCGCACATACATATACAAATAAAACATATACTACACGTGGATTTCATATACCTTCGGCCTTGGGCATATTAAACTTTACGTTTGCCTATGGATAGTTTAATATAAAATCATAACTTAACGGCGCGCATAGCGTCACGTCATTGCTCCATGCGACGTTCGTGTGTTCTCATTCGCCTCGGAAATAACGCTTTGCAATTCATACAGTATTTTTCCACGAGCTCTCAATAGCCTGGAATTCCTATACCAGCGTTTTGTTACCGAATAAACGCGCCTGTGCATATGTGAAACGTAAACAAACTGAAACGATAAAACTATACTTCCCCAAATGGCCGTTCCCGTGGGCCGGTGTTCTGCGGAATCCGGAAATTACTATCCTAGTTTGTTCCCGTGAACTGCACTTCAATGTTATTCTTTGTATAACGGTAACTCGTCTCTCAATGCTCGTCGCGCTATCCGCAGCCGGTTCTTGACTCAATAAAGCAACGCGACGGGTCCTATAATACTTGTGCACATACAAACGAGACTTAAACAGACAAACAAACATTAATACATATAAGTTAACGTGTGTGTATATCTGACTGTATTGGATCGCTTTACGTTTAGTCGGCCAACATCTGTTGCGACAAGGCATTTATACCCTTGATATATAACTACACATCGTTATTAAAATCATAACGACCGAACCTGACTTCGAAATTTACCAGCGATATATTAGATTATATATACCTTTTAATCATACATACTACATACATACATACATGATACTAAACCGGATAAGGAAAGCCATCGACCCCCACCTCAGGGAGAACCAAAATGGTTTCCGAGAGAAGAGGACCACTGTGGCCCAGATCTTGGCCTTGAGAAGAATCATCGAGGAGGTTAAGAAGAACAACCTGACAGCGGTACTGTGCTTTATCGACTTCAAAAAGGCTTTTGACTCGATACACAGAGCCGTGATGATGAGGATACTCAAGGCCTACGGAGTCCCTCCCAATCTACTCCGGGCCATAGGGACCATGCACACGGGTACAAGGGCCAAGGTGGTAACCCCAGACGGCAACAGTGAAGAATTTGACATCCTGGCTGGAGTGATGCAAGGGGACACCCTTGCCCCCTTCCTTTTCGTCATAGTCCTCGACTATGCGCTCAGGAAGGCCATCAATGGACGGGAGCAGGAACTTGGTCTCACAATAACCCCAAGGAGATCGAGACGACACCCCGCCATAGTCCTAACAGACCTTGACTACGCGGACGACATCAGCCTGCTCTCTGACCAGGTGGAGCAGGCACAGGAACTCCTGTGCAGAGTGGAGACGGAGTGCGCCAAGGTTGGCCTTAGGCTAAATGCCAAGAAAACCGAGGTCATAATGTATAACATCCTCCCGGATCATCCACCTCTAAAAACAACAGGAGGCTCTGCTCTAAAGGAAGTCAGTGATTTCAAGTACCTGGGCTCGTGGGTCAACTCGTCCGAGCAAGACCTTAAAGTGAGGAAGGCACTTGCGTGGAGGGCTCTGAACGGCATGACCAGTGTGTGGAAATCCAACCTCCCCCGTCAAATCAAGCTCAACTTCTTTCATGCAACAGTTGAGTCTGTCCTTTTGTATGGCAGTGAATGCTGGACCTTGAAGCCCACCCTGCAGAAGTCCCTGGATGGGTGCTACACCAGAATGATGCGTGTGGTGCTCAACATCAACAGGGATGAGCATGTCACTAATGCAAACTTGTATGGGGGGGTGCTAAAGGTGAGCGATAAAGTGGCAGTCAGGAGAATGAGGCTGGCAGGTCACTGCCAGAGACACCATGAGATGCCAACCAGCAAACTTGTACTGTGGGAACCAACACACGGGCATCGATCACGAGGACGTCCCACGTTAACCTATGTGGACGTACTCAGGAGAGATGTGGGAACAGAAAGCACCGGCGAGCTAGCCAGATGCATGGAGGATCGGGATGACTGGAAGCACCGATGGAGGGCCCGTCCGAGGACGACCTAGATAGATATTTAATCATACTCTCGGCCTCTTAACCCGCGACTAACGTCCTGTTTAATGTACTTTTCGCGACTGATGTCCCGTTTAATGTACATTTACGTACTCCCGGGACATCGCGTAATCATGTACTAACTAGGACATCGCGTGATCATCTTCCCGCTATCTGTATTGATCAATTGGTTAATTTAATCCAAAATACATCGTTTTCAGGAAATGGAAGAGATTGTGAGCTTAGTTTGAGGTTGAAACAATGAATATTATGACGCTACTTTGGTAATTTCTAACTATGATTCTATCAGCTTCTCGGTCCTACTTCCCGCCTCTTTGCAAAGGAATCACAGAACGTTTTTAACAGAGTAGCGTTTTCCAAGGATATCACATCATAATAAGCTCACGTATCTATTTTGTTGCCTATATTTTTAGTCTGCATTAGCTAGACTAGGGGTAGCAATCCAACAACCTGTGTGTGCCTTAGCTTTTGGTCGGCTCCAACTCGAGTCACTCGACCAGGAATAGCACTTCAACCTTTGTGCCTAAACTTTTGGGAATAGCACTATAACCCATCCTCTCAGAACCGCCTGATAAAGGACCCAGGTGCACGCGCGCCCTGGTAACGATTCTCAATACAGATCAGATATATTAATGCACATTATTCTTACTCAGCCATGATCTCAATATTTGACAACATTCTGTAATATTCACCTGGCACAGAGAAAAGCAGGAAGGTTTTAATTCCTTTCCATAATTTTTTTTTTTTTTTTGGTCGACCAGTCTATATACTCACTTTTCTCTGTATAGATGAAACGATACAGCATGCCGGGAGGACGCAAAAAGTCCGTCACAAGTTCGTAGACGCCAATTGTGGGATATTTGTGGATATCCTGATGAAGAATGTCTCAGTCAACTGAGGCTTGGATAATAACAAGGTTTATTAACCAAACAGATAGATTACATAGAGAGAATGGCTGAGGCTCTCGCCCCAGGTGATCAGCTGAAATGACCCAGGTAAGAAGCCTGGATAGATCTCAAGAGGAGATCTATATAGTTAACAGGGGGGGTGTGGTCCCATTTGATAGGTCAGATGGGGGGGGGGGGGTACAGGTAATGGGGACACAGGGGAGGGGAGTGTCTTATTCCACAGAGAGGGGGGGGGCACAGGTAAGGGGATATAGGGGAGGGGACTATATTTACATGAGAACATACATATTATACCACAGCACTATATCGTCGAGTTGGACGTAGTCTATTGAGCTAATAATAGTCTGTTAATATATAGTGCTTCGTGCGGTGAGAATACTACCGTAGTCAGTACCCCATCGTTTCGGGCAGAGAACTGGCTGCTTACCCAGGGTGGTTGACCCTATGTGAAGCTGCACCCGAGGAGCCCCAGAGCCGACGAGCGAGTGGACCTGTATACCGGATTATTCTACCGACGACAGCCCGCCTTCCCAGGCACGGATTATGCTCTGGATACTTTGATTATTCCATGGATAAAGACCCCCGACACTGCCGTGTGTTGGAACCCCCCCCCCTGGAGAGGACGCAAGGTGAGGAGACGCTCTGCAAGACGAGGTCGCTTCACGTCTCTCCCCCGTGGACCGGAGAGAGCCGGCCCACAAAGAGTCCACCTGCTTTCATCTGTGGTCCAAGGATCGCCGGCGCATTGAACGGCACTACAGTGGGTTCACCTGGGATACCCTTGGCCGGACGAGGCAGCCGGATTCTACCCCCCCCCCCTCCTACTCCTGTCGGCTTACAAGCGACCGGATTAACCCCCTCTAGTGTATCTAGTATAATCATTAAAGTATCATTGCTGTTATTCCTTAACTATTCCAGGTCGTATATTTACCACCTGCGCCTTCAGAGATTGGACATTCTCTATTGATATACCGACGAATACTCCTTGCCATAAAAGTGCATACTATTTCAATTCATAAATGTAATTAAGTGATTAAGTGCTTATTCTACACACCATCGATGTGTAGAAATAAAGACCTGTTTCTAATTCGTACATTTGTGTTGGATCCGTTTCATCTACGTGAGAGTGTTCATGATAATATATTTATGCCGTGTACTGGGTGGCCGAATATTAAGTACAAAGGTAGTGGTAGTAAGTATCATATCTAGTAATACAGTCAGGGAATTGTACCCCTCAGTTACACCCCCCATTGCTTAAAGAGATGGCGCTCTAGCGCCCTCTGGCGCGCCGACCCGTGGCGCTGAATGAGTTTACTGTAAATTGTACCTAAATTGTACCTCATCCCATTTCTGCTCTGCACTATATAGTATTGTATATTAGTACATTGCATAGTATATTGTATATTGTATGGTAACTCAGTTACTTCTATTCTCCATCGAACATTGTACATATGTCTATACTGAACACTGTGACCTCTATTTTTACTTCTATTCTACATGCTATACTTTTTTATTTCATACTTATCTTGTCTAGCACAGTCTCTGGAGCGTAACAGTAAGAAGCATTTTGTATAAAAGTATTCTGTACTTCTGTATGACAACTATTAAAGAAACTTGAAACTAGCAGCAGAAACAAAACATAAAATTACATTACCATCATCAGCCTCCCTAGACGTGACGCCCTAACGCTTGTCTTTCTGGTCTCCCCCCGCAGCCCCCCCCCCTGCGGCCTGCCCCCCCGGCCCCGAGGAGAACACGGACTCGGAGAGCCGGCAGCAGCAGCAGGACTTCCTGAGCCTCGGCCTGAAGCAGGACTCTGAGCCCGGTCCCACGGAACACAAGCTGGACCTGGAGTTCAGCTACCAGCTCCTGCAGGACCTCAAGGAGCCGGTGGAGGAGCAGGTGGAGGCGCGGGTCGAGTGCATCCTGCTGGCCCAGGCGGCGGTGGAACACTTCAAGGTGCAGCCGGAGGAGGAGGAAGAGGAGGAGGAGGAGAGGCGGGTCATCGAGGAGGTGCTGAGCGTCCGCGTGCCGCCGCACTGTGTGAAACAAGACGCCTCGCCCCCCGACGACACCGCCGGCACCTCCCGCCCCCTCCCCCCCGCCGGCACGCCGCTCGGCCTGGCCGTGGTGAAGACGGAGCCGGAGCCGGCGGACTGCAGCAGCGCCGCGTCGCTCTCCTCCGCTCAGCCGCACGCCGCCTACGACCACAGCAGCAGCGTCGGCGCCGCCGCCGACTCGGGGTCGAACCCCGTCGGCGGCCAGAAGGCTCCGGGACACGCCGCCGGACCCTACGGACACTACGCCCACCACCACCACGCCTCCGCCGTCGCCCGACGCTACGGCCTGGCCAAGGCGGGGGGCCGGACGTCCTTCGAGGGCCGCAAGGCCCGGCGGGACGCCTTCCGGAGGGACGAGCCGCACGTCTGCTTCGTCTGCGGCAAGACGTTCGGCCGCGTGGGCAACCTGCGCATCCACCAGCGCTGCCACACCGGGGAGAAACCCTACGGCTGCCTGCAGTGCGGCCGCTGCTTCAGCCAGGCGGGGGACCTCAAGAAGCACAGGCGGGTGCACACGGGGGAGAAACCCTACTACTGCGGCCAGTGCGGCAAGAGCTTCAGCCGCGGGGAGAACCTGAAGAGGCACCAGAAGATCCACGTGGGGGAGACCCTGCAGCTGCAGCAGGTGTGGAGGGAGCACCAGTGGGGGGGCGGGGGGGAGAGGCCGGGCCGGGGGGAGACCGGCTCTCCGCGTGGCACGTGCGGCACGGACATCGGCATAACCAAAAGTGGAGATCATGTGACCGCTTGTGTTCTCGCTCTCTCGGATTGAGTCGTTTTTTATTACGGGGGTGTTTTGATTGTGAGCCGCGCGACTGATGCTACGGTCTCTACAGCCTCTGGTCACGGTGCGTTTCCCCAGGCGCTGTGAGCCGCTGGACTGATGCTACGGTCTCTACAGCCTCTGGTCACGGTGCGTTTCCCCAGGCGCTGTGAGCCGCTGGACTGATGCTCCGGTCTCTACAGCCTCTGGTCACGGTGCGTTTCCCCAGGCGCTGTGAGCCGCTGGACTGATGCTACGGCCTCTACAGCCTCTGGTCACATTTCCCCAGGCGCTGTGAGCCGCTGGACTGATGCTACGGTCTCTACAGCCTCTGGTCACGGTGCGTTTCCCCAGGCGCTGTGAGCCGCTGGACTGATGCTCCGGTCTCTACAGCCTCTGGTCACGGTGCGTTTCCCCAGGCGCTGTGAGCCGCTGGACTGATGCTCCAGTCTACAGCCTCTGGTCACGGTGTGTTTCCCCATGCGCTGTGAGCCGCTGGACTGATGCTACGGTCTCTACAGCCTCTGGTCACGGTGCGTTTCCCCAGGCGCTGTGAGCCGCTGGACTGATGCTACGGTCTCTACGGCCTCTGGTCACGGTGCGTTTCCCCAGGCGCTGTGAGCCGCTGGACTGATGCTACGGTCTCTACAGCCTCTGGTCACGGTGCGTTTCCCCAGGCGCTGTGAGCCGCTGGACTGATGCTACTGTCTCTACAGCCTCTGGTCACGGTGCGTTTCCCCAGGCGCTGTGAGCCGCTGGACTGATGCTACGGTCTCTACAGCCTCTGGTCACGGTGCGTTTCCCCAGGCGCTGTGAGCCGCTGGACTGATGCTACGGTCTCTACAGCCTCTGGTCACGGTGCGTTTCCCCAGGCGCTGTGAGCCGCTGGACTGATGCTACGGTCTCTACAGCCTCTGGTCACGGTGCGTTTCCCCAGGCGCTGCCTCTTTCGCTGCTGCCCGAGAGCTGAGCCGTTGGATACGTCAGCCGCGCTAACGCCGCTAGCTTATGTGTCCGCTCGAATTCTGCACCGGATGGCAGCCGTATAATAGGGAGGTACTGATGACTGATGGCGTACTATACTGGATACCGGGGTAGAATAGAGCATGATGGGAATCTGATACCAGAGCCATGTGTGCGACATGTGTGACTTGTTAGGCCTCGTTCACACTGCCATCCCGAATCTGTTTTCCTTTTTTTTTTTGTCGTATCCAGATTGTATCCAGATAGATTTTTTTAGACGGTAAAAAAAAACAACACATGAAATGACATTTTGGAGTTGGTTTTAAATGTGATTCCGATCATATTTTTTCCGGTGCGCGTCTCAGTCCGGACGCTCGCGTCGAATCCAGAGCGACGGAAGTGCGGCTGAGCAGTAGAGCGGCTGAGCAGTTGAGCAGTACTGGGCTGCACGATTTTGGGAAATAATCTAATTGCGATTTTTCTGACAGATATTGCGATTGCGATAAAATTTGTGATTATAATAATTTTATTTTTTTAAGCAGCCCCACAGAGGTTTATTGTAAAATGCGGCTTGAAAATGTTTCTTTTTACCTGGGAATCGATACCGGTACCCAACGGTACCTTTTTTTCTGTACTTTACTCTCCCTCTCTGAAGTCTAAACTTCACAACACACAATCTAAAACCCCTTACCTCCCTCTCCCAAACCGATCTTGTATCTCAATGGGACTTCCTGGTTAAATAAATTAAAATTTGCGATTTTTCTTTTTTTTGCGATTTGCTAATTGCATCATTCCAAATCGCAATTTCGATTTAAAATCGATTAATCATTCAGCCCTATTGAGCAGTAGAGCAGTTGGACTTGGGAGGACAATAGAGAACAGTCTGTGGACAGATGCTGAAATAAATGATCTGCTGGCAGTCTGGGGGAGGGGCTCTGGGGGGGCGGGGCTTGTGAGGCAAAAGACATCGTTTCCACGGACACTCTGTCTTAACCCTTTCACTGCCACACTACCAAAGGGTTAACCCTTTCACTGTGACAATACAGAAGCGTAACACTTCCGCTGCCACACGACAGAGGGTTAACCCTTTCATTACCACACACTACAGGAGGTTAACCCTTTCACTACCACACTACAGACAGTTAACCTTCTGTAGTGTGGCAGTGAAAGGGTTAAAGGAACACGACAACATTGTCAAACAAGAAGATGGAAATCTTCCATTAATTTGTGCTAAGCTAGCGGATAGCTTTCTACTGAACGCACAGAGAAGACACTGGTGGTGTCTCTCTTCTCGTCCGACTCTGGAGAAGACGGCCAGCTCATTATGCCCATGATGTCGGCGTGTGCCGTTTAAAGATTTGAGAAACTAATCGGATTTCCCTGCGGTTTAAACAAAGCCTTAGAAATCAAAGCACGGCGCGACTTGATTTTCAGCATTTCTGCCTCATAGGATCATGTCGTGTCTCTAATGCCAAGAAACATGGATAATTGTTTTTTGTCCAATGACCCCCAAGCTAGTGGTCGAAGTCTATAACTTTCGTTATCAACTCAGAATCGGTACTCTGTCGGATAATACTTTGTTGTCAACTGAGGATGGGTGAATCGGTACTCTGTCGGATAATACTTTGTTGTCAACTGAGGATGGGTGAATCGGTACTCTGTCGGATAATACTTTGTTGTCAACTGAGGATGGGTGAATCGGTACTCTGTCGGATAATACTTTGTTGTCAACTGAGGATTGGTGAATCGGTACTCTGTCGGATAATACTTTGTTGTCAACTGAGGATGGGTGAATCGGTACTCTGTCGGATAATACTTTGTTGTCAACTCAGAATGGGTACAGTGAACACAATGTGATTTACAGCAACAGTTCTGGTTCTGAAGTTAAAGCACAGGATTCATGTAGAGCCATATGAAATCCGCGTTCGGACGGAATCGCGGAATTGACAAATAAAAATGGAATCAACTGCAAAATGTGGAATATTGCAGAATTTTGCCTAATCTGGACTGAAATTCCGTTTTCGGGTGGAACGTTTGGTGCAAAGCAAACATGCCCGGGGACCGCTGCGTGTTACACACAACACAGCAGTGTCCAAGCATCTGCCGTCTGGCTGCTTCGGTGTTAACGTCGTCAAGAAGCTAAGAAATTCCGCAATAAGCCCTAAATTCAGAGCAGAGCAGTATCCGAATGACTTGTATGCCTCCGGCGATAAGGTGTTTTGCAATTTCTGTCAACGTACCGTGGACTGGACCCGCAAAAACACGTGCGACACTATTGTGATTAAATAGCTATGTAACGTTACAGTACATACGACTATAGATGGAAATCATAGCTTCTTGCTAAATCTAGTGCACCCATCCATTTGTTTAATGCAAACGATTGTCATTACACACTGTCCTTTATAAACTAAATAAACTTAAATAGCTATGTAACGTTACAGTACATAGGGCTATAGATGGAAATGATAGCTTCTAGTTAAATCTGGTGCACCCAGCCATTTGTTTAATGCAAATGACTGTCAGTACACACTGCCCCTTATAAACGAAATAAACTTAAATAGTATGACGAACCAGAGGTTATCATATAAAGGGAGTCAACACACGTGATACAAAGTTAACAAAGATGATTTATTTAATCCTATCTAAACAAATAATAATCGAATTAAACAACAAATGTGTATAACAGAATGGACAGAGGTTCCCAAGTTGGTTCACTTGGTGGCTGATACAACCTGTCCTGTTTGATGGGGAAAGCAGATGGGAGAAGCAGACAGAAGGGTTAGACAAGGGAAACATATATACTGTGAGTGCAGCTCTCTGCACTGCACAGGTGAGGGTAATTGGGTTAACGACCTACCCACTCCACCATGCTCTTTGAGTCAGAAGACTCTCCATTTGCAGGTAGAGTGGGGGTCGTCACAATAGCTATGTAACGTTACAGTACATAGGACTATAGATGGAAATGATAGCTTCTTGCTAAATCTGGTGCACCCATCCATTTGTTTAATGCAAATGATTGTCAGTACACACTAGGGCTGACCTTCGAAGCTTTTTTTGGCAATCGAAGCTTCGGGGCCGAGCTTCGATTTTAATTCGAAGCTTCGGGGGGAAAATTTTATTATAATTTTTATTTTTTTTTATTTATTTTTTTGTATCTTATGTTGTGGGAATTGTACAGCACTTTGGTAAACTTTGTTGTTTTTAAATGTGCTCTATAAATAAAGTGGATTGGATTAATTAATTAAGTAGCCCCTTTCGTGACTGTGACGCACGCAACCAACAAGGTTTCACTCGGCTGCGCTGCCTGGGTGCAGTGGGGCTGCTCTCACAGCCAACGACATGACATTACATAATTATGTTGCAACCTTCGTCTATCAAGCAAACAATTATATTATATTTAATTTATAATTTATAATTATATCAGACAATGCACCTACGAAAGCAGATGATTACAATTAAATTAGCCAACTTGGTAACACATTAATCATAGCAGCATAGGCATAGCCTTATTAATGTTTGTGGCGTCGCCGTCGTGTACAACTCCAAGGGATATTGTCCTTTATAAACGAACGAAATAAACTAAACTAAAGGTGCCTAAATTATGCATTACTATATTTCATCACATAATAATAGATATAGCTAAGCTACTTTATCCCCCACCTTGCTTTATATACACACTACTTTATTTTGTGTGCATTTCTATTTTGTCACAATATTATTTGAAAAATAGTGAACTTGAAATTGAACTGTATTTCTGAGTTGCAGCACTTAAAAACTTTAAAATGGACTGTTATATCTTATTCAATTGTGGACATTTATTCATTCCCACTTATTAGACACTATTTCTGGTGGTAAAATGAGCATAAAAAGCAAAATACAGAATTCTGAAATATTAAAACGGAAAAAACGGAATTTGGGAAAAAATAAAATGGAATTTGGAAAATAATAAAACGGATTTCATATGGCTCTAGATTCATGTGTTGTCTATCATGTTCCACCGTGGCCATGTTCCATGATAGAACGTACCAGATGGAACTAGGGCTGCACGATTAATCGAAAATAAATCTCGATTCAGACCTACGCAATCACATTTCTAAATTATGATGATCTTTTTTTTTTTTTTATAAACAAACACATAAACAAACATGACAACACACGATTAGATATACAAGCATTGTAAAACAGTGTACATCAGTTGACAATGTGGTTAGAAGTGGTGGAGAGAATAAAAGCTAGCATTTAATGGTAGTGTCTGGTTAGGAGCGAAGGATAATGGATGGATTATCCATTGGGGGGTCCAGGGCGGGGGGTGCGAGCAAGAGCATATATGTGTAGGGGAATAGATAGCAGGTATTAGGGGTATATCTTGTATAAAACATTTATCCAAATGGTGAGTTAACTGATGTACACTGTTTTACAATGCTTGTAAATTATGATGATCTTTTAAATGTTTCTTTTACTTTAACATTTTTAATTTTTTTAATTTTTTTTTTTACTTTTGACTTAACTTTTTTAAATGATGACGAAAAATAAGAATCGTGTGAGAGAATCGTGATCTCAATTCTTAGAGAGAAAAATCGTGATTCACATTTTAGCAAGAATCGTGCAGTCCCAGATGGAACACATTTCCATGATGGAACGTACCGTCATGTAAACAAGGCTCTAACATGACAACAACAACAACAACAACATTGTAAACCTGTTTGCCGACATCAGTAGTTGACAGGAAGTACTCGGTGAGTCCACACCGTGCCACTGAAACCACCTCTGTGCTCCATTTCACAACCCGACCTTTTCAGAAGAGAAGGGTGCAAAGTCCATGTGGGCGCGTAGCGTTAGGCAACATGCTGAGCGGTTTGTGGCGTGTCACCATCAGCGTTGGGTCAGACAGACTTCCTGTGACGAAACAGTGTTTCCTGAGGGGGGGGGGGGGTTACAGAACTTGTCAATCACAGTGACGCGTTGAAAGCTATGGACAAGTGATAGATCTGTGAAGAAATTCTTACCTGAACGACATGATACTGCTTATTAAAGTTGTCTGATTTGCCACAATGACTGAGAGCTGTCTGTCTTGATTTGTGACGTCTTTGTTAAACTTCACCTCCTGAATGTTTTGGGTGAATCTTTTGTAATATTTAGGCACAGACACATTCAAATGTATTGTCGTCATACAGCACAAGTACAGTACAACAAAAATAAGTTTGGCATCCAACCAGACTGCAAATGTAACAGTAAAGTGTAATAGTAATATACAATGTACAGGTGATTAAACTGGATATACAATATATAAATTAGTACTACTGAATCGTGCTAATCAGATGTATGTACAGAATTGTAGTATTAATATGTACAGTGATGCAGGTATAAAGACACTATGGTAGTAAGCAGTACTCGAGTTGAGGGGGGATGGCATCCCCCCTGAAATAAAAACGGTCAATATCATCCCCCTTCTAAAACGGCCATCCCCCCTTCCCATCCCTTCCATCCCTTATGTAATTTTATCAATGAACATGGTATTACTGCTATTTCAACATTCAGGGTGGAATCCACAAAGAATGGATTGTGCTGTGCTAATTGCACCCTTAACTGCGCGAGTTTAGTGCCGGTATCTGCTCCGTCTTTGCAAGCTATCCACTAGTAAGGACATTGCGCGGATGAGATACTAGCGCAGACATGCTCATATGTGTGCAGTTTGCTCCTTATCTGCTACAGCACAGTTGGCTCGCGGAGCAGTCTGCACCTGACAGCACTGTTGGCAGATATCAGGAAGGGGAAAATAAACCCGAAATGTGGCATAGACATAACAGTATTTTGCACCATTAGTATTCCGTTAATTTAATTTAATTTACTTCGTAATGTATAGAGCTTGCTTAATTTGTATTTTCATGACACATTGCGTCCTTTGTTTTTGTCACTATCTTTCGCCATTGCATATGTTTGTCATGTCCTATTCCAATCCAAATTCTTTTTTTATTATGGAAAAATATGAATTGTCCCCCCCAATAATATGTGCTATCAAGAGTAGTGTATCTACTCCCGCTCTGTAATTCTAGTTTAAAAATACTCCTAAAAGCTTCATTTGCGTATTAAAATCATAAAACATTTCTAACGGGGGACGATGCCCCCGGACCCCCCTACTCCGCGTCACCCCCAAACTTGTCATGAGATCTGCATTCCTGACCATCCCCCCCCCCCCCTGTTTTTTTTTTCACAACTCGTAGTAAGTCATACTGGCCAGCAGTGTAACTATGTAAGAGTAGGTAATGGATATGTACAGAATAGATATAGATATAGTATCTACAGACATGTACAAAGGATTATATGCAGGTATGTACAGACAGATGTGGATATATGTATATACAGCATTATTGTACATGCTATCAACTGCTATATTTATATATATATTATCTTGTATGTCATAAATGTCTGGATGTAACAGTACTGTATATGTGTATGTCATAAATGGCATGATGAATTGAAAATGGGGGACCCTGATGTAAACAAGACGGAAGTCTTTCTCTGGTCTGCATCCCCTTAACAATTGTGTGTATTGAGCTGTACTGTATTGTACCCATTCTGCAATCAGTTAATAAAGTTTTCAATCAATCAATCATACAGTGAGTTATATGGGTTATATATGCGGGTATGTATATTATACTATATAACGCTCACTCCATACAACACTGTGACATCTGGGTTAACCCTTTCACTGCCGCACTACCAAAACGGTTAACCCTTTCACTGCGACAATACACAGAAGGTTAACCCTTTTCACTGCCACATGACAGCCGGTTAACCCTTTCACTGCCACACGACAGAAGGTTAACCCTTTACTATCACACTACCGACGGGTAACCGCCGTTAGTGTGATAGTAAAGGGTTAACCTTCTGTTGTGTGGCAGTGAAAGGGTTAACATGTGATCCTGTGGTGCCACTCGGATGATAAAGAGTGAAGTCACAACATTATCACGAATCCAGTGCACTAAGGGTTAAAGAAGACCTGAGGTCACAAAGGCTACGTTCACACTGCAGGCAACAATGGCCCAAATCAGAGGTTCATCAGGGTGTTTCCACAACAGTGTGAACGGCACGAATCACATGGAATCTGATCTATTCAATTCTGATTTGGGCCACTTTCATGATGTGGTCCTAAATTAGATACAGGTCTGGTTTGTTTTGAATTAGCCTCCACTGCATTCAACTTATAAATGAAACCATAAACTGTGACCTCAGTGTCCTCCATGGGTTACACCCATCATCGTTATTTTTCATTTTACGCATGCAGGTCAGTTCAGGAGGAGCGGGTCAGTTCACACTGGAATCTGATGTTGGCCAATGGCCACACTAAAGAAACAGCCAAACAAAAGAAAATCTGATCTGAGCACTGAAGCTTGCAGTGTGAACGCAGCCAAAGGGGGCAGATGAGGAATCCTATTTCTGGGTATTTACCCTGTGGTATTTACAGTACATACGCCGGTCACCCTATAGCCTTACTGTTGAAATACATGGGTAGGTCTAGCCCCTTTCGTGACTGCAGAGCCCCAGCACCGTAGTCACGAAAGGGGCTAGGGCAGGTCGTGGTATGTGGTCACACACAGTATATGTTACCCTCCTCTGCACTATACCTGATGTCCTCAGCTTCACTCCTAACCTACGCGTCTTCACCAAATCAAGTTATTATTCACATTTGGATAGCTCCTAGAATCCTACTTATACACCTGACTGCATATAACTGTATGATAGCATGTACAATAATGCTGCATATACTGTATTATAATATATATATATATTTAATTTTATTCTTACCGTATATACATATATATCCACATATGTCTACATACCTGCATATAATCATTTATATTTGTAGATACTATATCTATATATCTGTAGATATCCCTTACCTACTCTTGCTAGTTACGCTGCTGGCCAGTATGACTTACTATCATAGTGTCTTTATACCTGTATCACTGTACATATACTACAACGATGTACATACATCTGATTAGCACTATTACTCAGTACTATTTATATATTTTATATCCAGTTTAATCACCTGTACATTGTATATTACTGTTGCACTTTACTGTTACATTTGCACTCTGGTTTGATGCCAAACCTCTTTTCGTTGTACTGTACTTGTGCTGTATGATGACAATACATTTGAATAAAATCGAATCTGGAACAATTCCACGACCACAACACCAGAGGGAGTTCCACAAATCATGTTCAACCCAGTCAGGGAGGAATTATAATGAATTGCAACAGGCTATTCACATACAAAACTCAGTTGGCATACTTGGCAGAAATAAGACAACTGTCTTGCATTAGAATAAAAGGCCCAATCGGTGTGGTTTCATACATTTCAGTAGATGGAAAATATACTATTTGGAATCCAGGTACTTTGGTTTACAAATATCAATATTGTTCGGATCTTTCAAAAAAGAATTCTTATTTGAAACCCTCCGAAAGGGTATGACAGGCACCACACAATGGTTGACTCAATGGATAGTCGTTTGTTTGTTTATTTAAACAGCTCAATTGAGATAGTAGTTTGTTTTTTCCACAACACAACTGACCACAGTTATAGTTTTAACTGACCACAGGTCAAAAACCTGTGAAACAAAGAAGTGCACAGTAGCATACATATTAATTGAATATACTATTAATAGTTATATTATATATATTAATATCCTTTTAATACTATTGAATATACTGTATACTATACTTTTCATACATATTAATTAAACAATAAACCAGCATGTCATGTCCCTGTCACGGGTGGGGGTGTGTGTGTATGTGTACCATGTGCCTGCTGTCATCTAGGAGGGTTAATAAACTAATTTAGCCCGGGTGTATTTAAAAAAGAAAAAAAGGCGGGGACAATTTGTGAGAGACCAAAATCCAAAATGGCTGCCGTGGAAATTAACTTTTTAATGGTTTGACCTACAATGATGCACAATACATGGTACTAGCCCCCTCTCAGTCATGTACCAGCCCCCTCTCAGTCATGTACCAGCCAGCCCCCTCTCAGTCATGTACCAGCCAGCCCCCTCTCAGTCATGTACCAGCCCCCTCTCAGTCATGTACCAGCCAGCCCCCTCTCAGTCATGTACCAGCCAGCCCCCTCTCAGTCATGTACCAACCAGCCCCCTCTCAGTCATGTACCAGCCCCCTCTCAGTCATGTACCACAGCCCCCTCTCAGTCATGTACCACAGCCCCATCTCAGTCATGTACCAGCCCCCTCTCAGTCATGTACCACAGCCCCCTCTCAGTCATGTACCACAGCCCCATCTCAGTCATGTACCAGCCCCCTCTCAGTCATGTACCACAGCCCCCTCTCAGTCATGTACCACAGCCCCCTCTCAGTCATGTACCACACAGCCCCATCTCAGTCATGTACCACAGCCCCATCTCAGTCATGTATACCAGCCCCCTCTCAGTCATGTACCAGCCTCCTCTCAGTCCTGTACCACAGCCCCCTCTCAGTCATGTACCACAGCCCCATCTCAGTCATGTACCACAGCCCCTTCTCAGTCATGTACCAGCCTCCTCTCAGTCCTGTATACCAGCCCCCTCTCAGTCTTGTATACCAGCACCCTCTCAGTCATGTACCAGCCCCCTCTCAGTCATGTACCACAGCCCCCTCTCAGTCATGTACCACAGCCCCATTGCAGTCTTGTACCACAGCCCCCTCTCAGTCATGTACCACAGCCCCATCTCAGTCATGTACCACAGTCCACAGCCCCATCTCAGTCATGTACCACAGCCCCATCTCAGTCATGTACCACAGCCCCATCTCAGTCATGTACCACAGCCCCATCTCGGTCATGTACCAGCCCCCTCTGTCATGTACCACAGCCCCCTCTCAGTCATGGACCACAGCCCCATCTCAGTCATGTACCACACAGCCCCACCTCAGTCATGTACCAGCCCCCTCTCAGTCATGTACCACAGCCCCATCTCAGTCATGTACCACAGCCCCATCTCAGTCATGTACCACAGCCCCCTCTCAGTCATGTACCACAGCCCCCTCTCAGTCATGTACCACAGCCCCCTCTCAGTCATGTACCACAGCCCCCTCTCAGTCATGTACCACAGCCCCATCTCAGTCATGTACCCAGCCCCATCTCAGTCATGTACCACAGCCCCATCTCAGTCATGTATACCAGCCCCCTCTCAGTCATGTACCAGCCCCCTCTCAGTCATGTACCACAGCCCCATCTCAGTCATGTACCACAGCCCCATCTCAGTCATGTATACCAGCCTCCTCTCAGTCCTGTATACCAGCCCCATCTCAGTCATGTACCACAGCCCCATCTCAGTCATGTACCACAGCCCCATCTCAGTCATGTACCACAGCCCCATCTCAGTCATGTACCACAGCCCCCTCTCAGTCATGTACCACACAGCCCCATCTCAGTCATGTACCAGCCCCCTCTCAGTCATGTACATTACCAGCCCCCTCTCAGTCATGTACCACAGCCCCATCTCAGTCATGTACCACAGCCCCCTCTCAGTCATGTACCAGCCCCCTCTCAGTCATGTACCACATCTCAGTCATGTACCAGCCCCCCCCTCAGTCATGTACCAGCCCCCTCTCAGTCATGTACCACAGCCCCATCTCAGTCATGTACCACAGCCCCCTCTCAGTCATGTACCACAGCCCCATCTCAGTCATGTACCAGCCCCCTCTCAGTCCTGTATACCAGCCCCCTCTCAGTCTTGTATACCAGCCCCCTCTCAGTCTTGTATACCAGCCCCCTCTCAGTCATGTACCAGCCCCCTCTCAGTCATGTACCACAGCCCCATCTCAGTCATGTACCAGCCCCCCCCCTCAGTCAACGAATCAGCGCCGGTTCGATCCCAAAATGGGTGTGTCCGTCTGAGTGAGAACACTCCCCCCTTTCCCGGGAGCACTGATTCGATCCCAATAGGTGAGTGAGAAAGGCCCCTCAATCATGTACCACAGCCCCCTCTCAGTCATGTGGGGGGGGGGTCAGTCAGTACCCAGTGTCAGTCAGTACCAATGGGCCGCTGTCCCAGTCTAGTAGTGGGCCGGTCGTTGACCAAACTTAAAAAAAAAAAAAAAAAAAAAAATTATATAAATATTTTTTAACTTTTTTTTATCAAATCATAACGGCCCAAAGATGCGTCGGCCTACCGAGCATTTGCCCGGTATGCCAGATGGCCAGTCCAGGCCTGTACACGGTGACGGTCCAGGTGGGACTGTGTCCTGTCCTCTTCCTCTCTGGGTGCTGCTGACGTGGAGCGCGGTGCTCACCTAGAGACCAGGAAGTGTTGACTCAGCAACACGGTCCCAGGGGAGCGGGGACTCGGGGAGAGAGACGGAGCAGACGCACTACATGCAGGTGAGTAAACAAACACGATCACCACCATGGGCCCTCAAATCGTCCCATCTCAGTTTATGTTACGCGAGGAAATAGACGAGGAAGTCGGAGGACTACTAACCAAATGCCTCGTTTATTCAAGGCGGATGGTGCGAAAGAGGTGGTCGAAACTAAAGATAACAGCTCTTCAGTCTCTGTTGTACGTTTCTGTTTATTTACCAAGTTGACGTGTGGTGTCTTTTCTTAAAAATACTAAATAGCCTAGTAGCGGTGCTAAATAAATGAACTAACAGCGCATTTTAAGAGGCAACATGGTTTACTAATATTATGAACACAGCAACAGAAACCCACCTCGCAAAATGCACCTGAAATGCAAATAATGTGCCAAAAAAATCAAACCACACGGCAGTGAGCAGTTCGTCACGAATACATCTTAATAGTCTGAATGTCACCAGTCTTTGATCATATAATATATTTTAATTTATGTTGCGAATATTATTTCGTCATCATGTGTTCTCCTCCCGTGATGGCAGGTCTGTGATGTTGACATGAAGATTCATCGGAAGATCCTCACGCATTTTCAAGCTTGCGACTCCCCTGTCGACAAAGAAGGCTACCTGTACAAGAAGGTACTTGTCTCCTTCCTATAGATAGAGAGAGCTTCTATGTTTGTTTCCCCCCCTGGGGGGACCCTGATGTAAACAAGACGAAAGTCTTTCTCTGGTCTGCATCCACTTAACAATTGTATGTATTGAGCTGTACTGTACTGTACCCATTCTGCAATCTGTTAATACAGTTTTCAATCAATCAATCAATCAATCAATCAATCAATCAATCAATCAATCAATCAATCCCTGTTTCGTGAACCACATACAAGCCTTTCAGATGCACACTTTCACATACGAGAGATGTCACAATGAAATGACGACTGGCCAGTGAAAACTAAAGACTGGTAGGATCTTCTGAGTGAAAAAACAAACCGAAACTGTTAAATAGCCTACAATAAGTACATAATTATGGAATTTATGGTGTAGAAAACATTATACACCATAAACACACCCTATAATAACACCAGAGCTGCTCACCATATCTCACTAGATGTTCCAGCTGTGTTAACACTTCCTTTGGTCAAAACTCCTTACGAGATGCAAAAGTCTTTGAAAATGGACAAATTGATCCCCCTCACTACTTTTAAGGACTCTATCTCAGACTCAGAGTTGTTTACACACACACCTGCAACTGTCACCTGCAGCGTTTTGACTGTTCTGCTTCATGTATGCCCCTTTGTAATTTTATTTGGTTGTTTATTTGATGTGTGTTTTAATGATCTCCCTTACCTCTTTAACACTATGATCGCTGGGGACGAGTTTACACATCATTCCTAGCCATGCTCATTCTGCCGAAGACGCCGTAACTCGTCTTTGATGTCAATATTTCAAAAATCTGTCATCGAAATCATATTTCCTTTCCGAAGCCCTGAGACACACTGCTGATCTCCTCTCAACTCTCTAGCGGTTCAAGAGCGCCATCTGGTGGCCGATGGGCAGATCGCCAACCGGAAATGAACCTTTGAACCGGAAGTGCTCATCCATATGTGGTCCGGGCACTCGCTATCGTTAGAGAGACTCCGTCTTGATACAGTGAACATCGATCGGTGCAAATAACTCGAAAAAACAACATGATTTGGACGTATATACTATTATACAACCTGGAAATGGATCGGGCATTTCTCCATCCCATAATAGAAAAAAATCTGTTCCACGCTCATCTGCCAGCGGCGCGAGGAAGCCACGGTGAGTTTCAACGTTATTTTCTAACGACTTCTATACTAACTGATCTGATGAACATATGACCCACTCTGGATGAATCATCTAACGCTGCCCACGGAATTATAAACGATCCCCCGCCCATCCGGTCATCATCAGATGATACGTAGAAACTTCTAGAATCACGTCCAGTTGAAATTTTTTATCTTGCGCCGATTGCTATCAAACTGTATTTCATCATCAATATAATGCATTTGGAGTAGGCTTGGGCGGTATCCTTATTTTCAAACCGGCAAACCTTTATGTTATAATACCCCGGTGCACGGTATTTGACGGTATGACTTTCATTTTCATCAGCGGGGGGGGGGGGTGTTACGTGTTACCAAGTAAACAAATCATCGTCAGCTCTCAGAATGATAGTCCCGTCCCGCACCGGTAGAAGCCCGCACCGTTTTAGCGTTAGCATCTAGCCTATAGCCATGGCAGACTATTTGATTCCTTAAGGGCTAGAAATTGCCTGGGTTTTGGTCATATGCTCCCGAAATGCTCCCGTTGTTTGGCTACTTCTATGTGCAGTAAAAACTACTCGAATGCTTTATAACCTAGCCATTGATTTAGTTCAGGGTAATCCAAGATTAGCCGCAGAGCTAACGCTACTAACGTGAGCTAACGCTATTTATTCAAGCTCAGTAGCTCACAGAGAGAGATAAACAGCTGACAGCGGATAGTACAGGACGGTACAAATACAATAAAAAGGCGGGTGGGGGCTGTTGTGTAAACCTTGTACTCTTTAGTTCACATATAATAAGAGACTGATTGCTCCACAAGGACCACAACAACACTGCTCTCGTCACAACGCTTTACGGTATTTTCACAGCACTGTCGCAACATTACACCGTTGTGACCCACTCGCTCCACTAGAGCGGTCTCGCCCTCTGCTGGCGAGTGTGTGCACTACACTCAGTGTGTGCACTACACTCAAAACTCCGTTTCACTGTTATAGAAACTGAAGCGCATCTGTGATTTTGACGGTGACGGACGGTATTGAAAATCAATACCGTAGGTATTTCTAAATACCCTGGTATACCTTAATACCGTCATACCGCCCAAGCCTAATTTGGAGCTATAAATCAAGTTCTGGAGAAAGCTGCAGAAAACGATAAAAACATACTTATACTTTAGACCATATTTTAGTATGAATATGTGAATGAAAAAGTTTAACGTTGCTACACCCTGAACAATACATATAGGACATTGAATGGGCCATAATAATGGCAATTTAGCAATAGAATTAAAAAAGTTATAGCCCTGCAAAGAAGGGGAACTTCTCCATAGACAAATAGAGCTGGCGAGGGATGGTAAATTATGAATTTAACCCATGGCAATTAAAGTGTTAATGTATCTAGTCTACCATCTGTCTCTTTTCTATTTTATTTAATTTCCCCGTTACCCTTCGAGGGAACCTTTTGTCCTCTCACCAGGCCGTCATTGTAAATAAGAATTTGTTCTTAATTTACCTGCCTGGTTAAATAAATAAATAAACATCCAATAAGCACATGAACAAACTCAGAAGAATCATAATCGGAAAGGTCTTTACTGCCAAGTAAAGCAATAATTCAAGGAATCTGTCTCGGCCATTCGGTGTTTCGACATTAACACGACATTCACGAGATGTTCTGGACAGTTCACCCTGCGACATGCTCAAACCAGTGCAGTATAATACACCTCTCGAACCCAACCCACTAACCTCCATTTTTGGAGTAATACCAGGGGAAATTCATACCACAAATGCGCAAAGGAAAGCAATAGGATTCTGTAGCCTCATTGCACACAGAATCATTCTCATGGAATTTATTTATTTATTTAGATGTTTATTTAGACGGGACAGAGCATATTACTGGACAGTACTACAAATAAATGCAGTGTAAATACACTGGATTTAGCAAGGATGCTATTTTTCATCCGCAGTCCCCACACAAAGCATAAAAACGAAACATGCAGACAGTGAAGCATAACATGCTATGAGACAAAGGATAAAAACATACAGAAAAAAGTACAAGGTATAAAGGGTGCAGTGCACTACTATACTATTTGACTATACATGGTCACAGGTTTGGTTGTTGAGTAACCATTTCTTTTAGATTGATTTTAAAAGATGGAAATGATGTACAATCTCGTATGTAGATCATTCCAGATTAAACAGCCCTGGACTGAGAGGGTATTTTTAGCAAAGGCGGTTTGCCGACCGGGCATTTCGCAATCCCCTCTAGTGGTTGCTCTAGTGCTGATTCCTCTATCGGGCTTCTTTTCTATGAATTCCCTCAGAGGGGGCGGGCACAGACCATGTAGGGTCTTGTATATAACAATAGCCTGTTA
The DNA here is from genome assembly GCF_963971535.1 of Notolepis coatsorum. NCBI lineage: Eukaryota > Metazoa > Chordata > Actinopteri > Aulopiformes > Paralepididae > Notolepis > Notolepis coatsorum. The sequence goes on along the minus strand of NC_140174.1, from coordinate 15,182,491 downwards.
AAAAAAATGTATTGGCAAAACTCAAACAATTTTACCTCTGAAGAATCAAGAATGTGACAGTGGTGATATGAGTGAGGTTTCTTATCGAATAAGAACTCAAGTCAAGTCAAGAGTTTTATTTGTCACGGCATAAAAGCATACAGTGAAATGCGGGGGGTCATGCCCGCAGCGATGTGCAACACAAGTAATAAGACAGGAATGAGAATAGGACATTTGTGCAATAATACAATGTGCAATAATACAATGCAATAATACAAGTAATAATAATAACAGGTATATGTACATAAAGTTTACAAGAGCATGGTAGACATGCTAAGGTCCTGCGATAGTGCAATACACAGTTAGCTACGGAAGAGGCACTGGGTCTTGTGTACACTACTATACAATGCTATACTATACAATCTACAGTTATACTATGTGTCCTTATGCTAGCTTGCTATATCCTTCTGTTTACTATACAAGAACCACTCCCGTTCTTATTTTTTAAAGTGACCTTTTCATTGTGTAAGGTGACCATTGAGTGTGGGCGTGTGCAGCATGTGTGTGTGTGTGTTCATGCTAAAGTGACTGCTTAGTGTGTGAGCGTATACAGTGTGTGTGTGTTGTGTGTGTGCTCATTGTGTGCTTGTGTGTGGAGAGTTCAGTGTTCAAGACTCTGATGGCCATTGGCCTGGGGGAAGAAGCTGAGCTAAAGTCTCTCTGTCAGTTGCTGGTGTTCGCAGGCGTTTGCCTGACCACAGCAGCTTGAACAGGCTGTTGTTGGGGTGATGAGGGTCTTTCCTTATTCTGCAGGCTCTGGATTTGCACCTCTTGTTATATAAGGCCTGCAGAACTCGTCACACCTGTGAATGAATGAATGAGAACTTTATTTAACAGAGTGCAGAATGGGTACAATACAGTATGGCTCAATACACACAATTGTTAAGGGGATGCAGACCAGAGAAAGACGTTTGTCTTGTTTACATCAGGGTCCCCCATTTTCAATTCATAGTGAATGTGCAAGACCAGTTTGTGATAGAATCATGCAGTGAAGATAGGATCGAGCAGCACTGACTGTCAGGAAGGGTCTAATATGTTTGAAGTTTTGAAGGTTGAATTTGATTGCGTTTGTAACTTTCTTCACATGTTTTTTGAAGGTTAAGGTTGAGTCTAGCATGACCCAGAGGTACTTGAACTCTGACACAAGTTCAAGTTCCTCCACGCCCAGAAACACATTTGAGGACTGAAACTAGGGCTGGGCGATATGGCCTAAATATGATATCACGATATTTTCTGACCTTTCGGCGATACACGATACGCATCACGATGTTTTTCTTTTTTTCCCCAAACAATTCATTATGAGGCTTACCAAGACAGTATTTGAGTTTGCAAGCTAACATTAAAGACAAAATAAAATACCCATGCATTTAGCATTTTTATATTATATATTAGATTTAGATTATTGGATTATTAGATTATATATTGCATATATTTAGCAATGAGATATTATATGATTTAGATATGAAATATGATGAATTGAAAATGGGGGACCCTGATGTAAACAAGACGAAAGTCTTTCGCTGGTCTGCATCCCCTTAACAATTGTATGTATTGAGCTGTACTGTACCCATTCTGCAATATGTTAATAAAGTTTTAAATCAATCAATAGGATTTTAGCATTTTTATGAAACTACTGTATATTTGTATGTCTCTAAATGTTTTGATGAATTGAAAATGGAGGACCCTTATGTAAAAAAGCCAAAAGTCTTTTTCTGGTCTTCATCCTCCAGTCAGTCCACTGTTGTTGTATTGAGCTGTACTGTATTGTACCCATTCTGCAATCGTTAATAACGTTCATTCATTCAATCATTCAGCCGGCAACATAATAATTTTGATTGACAGTCGAGTCTGCCAATTACGTCACACCGCTTGTACCCGCCCTGCTGTTCTTAGCACCAATCGGCAAGCAGCGCTATTCTTTTTTTACTTCCTGAATGCCCTCCTTGATTTTAACGAGAGCTCAGCTCAACGACAACAACAACAGCTCACCGCAGCCGACGAGTGATTACTAGCGCACCGCAGCATGACAACGAGGCATAATGATTTTACTGCAACAAATGTTATAATAAAAGCCTTTCCATACATCTGTCTGATTGAAAACTTTATTAACAGACCGCAGAATGGGCACGCACAACTCGGCACGGATTGAGATATGAACAGTAACGCTTGCTATCTATGTCGTCATCGGACGTTGCTATGTTTGGGTAAATACGCTGATGTGTAACTATATAACGTGTAACTATATAATGTTGATGCCACAAAACGAATGCCTTTGTTAATCATAAGTACTAACTAACTTTGATGCAGTAGTGTGTGTGTGGGAGCGGCGTTGTTCAAAAGTTTGAACGGGGTGGACCAGATTGACGCGACACAATCCTCTTGGGCAAAACATCACGATATCCACGATACGTTAAAAAAGTGTATCGTTAATGAACTGTACCCGATATTTATATAATATCGTCATATCGCCCAGCCCTAAAACAGATTTGTTTGAAAAAGCCATGCAGACTGTCTTTTTTGCGTTCAGGAGCAGACATGAGTCTATGAGCCAGTCCTGAACACTGTGAAAAGGCAGTTTGCCGACTCAGTGGAGTGGAAGGCTCGGAACCCAAACTGCATAGGATGTAGTGGGGTGTGACCTTTGTCTAGATGTTTAATAATGGATTTATATTGCGATATATTGCGATTTATTACCTTTTTCAACTGCAAAGTAAAACGTTGTCAACATGTTTTATCTAATAAAATAAAGTTCAGTCTGTTCATCTCACTTCAATCATTTTTATTGCAGAACATGGTATTTTCTAAAGCAGACGGATGTAAACACTGTAATCTGTGTTGCATGTACCTGACAAACTGAACTGTTTGTATTCCAGTCATATTCCAACTTAACTCAATGCACGTGTGTGTGTGTGTGGACTACTGTACTATTACAGGTATTGAAATGAACAATGCAACTTCCTTATACAAAACAAAAAATTAAAAAATATTTTTAATAAATAATTAAATATCGATACTTGGCGTCCCTGTATCGATACAGTATTGCCACGCAAAGTATCGCGATACTACTACATATCGATTCCCCCCCCACCCCTAATAGCACTGCTACTCACCCCAGCCCTTCGTGACTGCGCTTCACAATACCATCCGTTACATATGTTTGTTCAAATAATTGCAAAATCGTACAAAAGTAGGAAGTGGAGTAAATGAGGCATTCTGCTTTGGCCCCTCCTCAGGGCGAGAGGAACACCTCCTATCAGAAGCGCTGGTTCGTCCTGAAGGGAAACCTGCTCTTCTACAAGGACTGCCCGGCCGACAGGGAGCTGCTCGGTGTGGTGGTGGTGGAGGGCTGTTCTGTGGAGCTCTGTGAGTCCGAGGAGCAGTTTGCCTTCTCCCTGGTGTGGAGCGAGCCGGGCCTGCGCACCTACAAGCTCGCCGCCGACGACCAGGAGAGCCAGGAGAGCTGGATCAAAGCCCTGCATTCTGCCAACCACGGTTACCTGGCCCTGCTCGTCATGGACCTGGAGAGCCTGTACAGAGGTGAGAGAGAGAGAGAGAGAGAGGGGGGGGGGGACCTTACCTGGCCCTGCTCGTCATGGACCTGGAGAGCCTGTATAGAGGTGAGAGAGAGAGAGAGAGAGAGAGAGAGAGAGGGGGGCGGGGGACCTTACCTGGCCCTGCTCGTCATGGACCTGGAGAGCCTGTATAGAGGTGAGAGAGAGAGAGAGGGGGGGGGGGGGACCTTACCTGGCCCTGCTCGTCATGGACCTGGAGAGCCTGTACAGAGGTGAGAGAGAGAGAGAGAGAGAGAGGGGGGGGGGGGGGACCTTACCTGGCCCTGCTCGTCATGGACCTGGAGAGCCTGTATAGAGGTGAGAGAGAGAGAGAGAGAGAGAGAGAGAGGGGGGGGGGGACCTTACCTGGCCCTGCTCGTCATGGACCTGGAAAGCCTGTATAGAGGTGAGCGTTTCTTGCCTGTGGTGCATTTTTTCCTATTGCTAGGTTTTAGTGAGTTTTTCCTTATACTGAACATTTTGTTAACTCAATTGTAATAACTACAAACTTTACATACACCGTTTCCAACTATTACAAAAACAGTAATGGAGACCAGGACCCCTTCTTCTCGTCCCTGTTTTCATCGACCTCTTCTACACCACTTCCTGATCTCAACTTTCTCACTCACTTCTCCTCTTCTTTTCCTTCTGCATTTCCGATTAGTTTCACTATGATGTCTTGAACTGGGCAGAAACAGAACCTTTTCTGTTGGACCATGGGGATGCAGAAATTCCCCTTTCACATCTTGTTGATCAGTATCCACATCGATGATCTTGGCTAGCCACCAGTGGTCATCATATTAGGGCGGGCCATACTTTTGTGCAAACATAAATTTTTAAGAAATCTTAACATGAGGGGTGTCTAAAATATGTGTTTCTTGTGGGGAATTCAAATATAGGATAATTTTCCGGATATGATAACTCTAACCTACATCATTTTGGATTTCAAAATGATTTTACCATTTTCACCCCTTCACAGGGGGAATTATTCAGGCCAGGAAATATAGTGCGAAATATAGCCCAAGTCAGGCCACTTTATAAGCAGGGGGTCCCCCACCAGGAAGACTTTTGTTACAAAGAAATTCCCTGCATGCTGGTGCAGGACTTTTAAAATATTTACCCTTTAAATGCCATTGTTTGTGATGGCATCACAAATTATTGTTAAAAAAAACACAAACATTTAAATATTTTCAATATATCAAATGCAAAGTGGATTTTTCTGGGGGGGATTATTACAGGCTAATAATTGTTATAATCATCATGTGTCAATGGTTAGCAACAACACTGATTTTGATGGATTTTTACTTAGTTTTTGTAATGTCAGACTTAACAACTCTTATCAGAAAAGTGAGTATTTCATTTTTAATCTGACATTACAAGAAAAATTAAAAATAAAAATTGTTATGATCAGGACTGAAGTTGAATAAAAGATTTATGGAAAAATAAAAGTGACGGGACGATGATGATGCATGGTAACGTTAGCTATGTTAGCTAGCTAGCATGTTTATTTTGATCACTGACTAACCTGGTGGTCCCGTGGTGCAACCCTAACCTGGTGGTCCCGTGGTGCAAGAAAATATTTAGTAACCCTAACCTGGTGGTCCCTAACCCTAACCAGGTGGTCCCGTGGTGCAAGAAAACATTTGGTCAATGTTGCCACATTTAGCGGCATCTCCTGCAAGGGCCTTTCTTTTTTCTCTCTCTCCCTCTCTGCTCCCTCTTTTTTCACTGTTGAACTGTTGAAACATTTCATTTGCAGTAATTTCCATCTGACTGCTCTGTGAAATACAAGCAGTCAGCAGTATGTATTTTTCTCCCCCCCCCTCTCTGCTCCACCCTTCCTCTTTTTTCCACTGTTGAAACATTTCATTTCCAGTCATTTCCATCTGACTGTTCTGTGAAATACAAGCAGTAAGCAGTATGTATTTTTCTCTCTTTTCCTCTCTGCTCCACCCTTCCTCTTTTTCCACTGTCCATCTTCAAGCGCAGGTTATGCTTGACATTTTTTATCTTTCACTCTGTCTCTCCCTGTCATTTTGCAGAAGTGCCATCTGCCATTCCATTCGCCATCTCCACTGTCAATCAGTTGTATGGCCTGGTCCCGCCTCCACCAATCACATGCGGCTCCCTTTGTGTGTGTGTGTGTGTGATAGACAGACAGAGCTCCCGGTGGCCAGTCCGGGCCGCGTGTGGCTTTTTCCCAATCCAACAGTGCAAAAATGCGGAAGCATTCGTCACCGCACGCCACTACGGTAAAGCGCCTTTCTTTTCAGGCCCGCTTTGGGAGCTGTCGCGCGGAAATAGGCTGTCTATTGCCATTCTCTTTGACAAACTCTAACCTTAACCAGCTCCTTAACAGCGCCTAAACTTAACCGTTCTAACCTTAACCAACTCCGAAACAATGCCTAACCTTAACCTTAACCTTAACCATGCCTAACCTTAACCGGCGAAAGAATACACGTTAAAAAAAAATCACGTTAAAAAAAATATATTTGACGGGATTCGAACTCACCAGCAACTAGCTGTAGGATCCACAGCCATGGGGTCTTGCCAATTGAGCTATTTCTGGATACTGAATTTGGGGCGGTGACTTATATATATTGTTAAGGCGGGATCTCATGCGCATGCGCGAGCACCTCGCGAGCACGCCGGCGCACGCACGCACCTCAGCGAGCACGCCGCCGCCGCTGGGCGCTGCGTGAAGGAAAATGAAAGGCGCATTACCGCACGCCACTACGGTACCTCCGGTGACGAATGCGGAAGCATTTTTGCACTGTTGGATTGGGAAGAAGCAACAGGCGTCCGGGCCTTCGCCATACATGGATGCCAACATGAATCTGAAGGAAATCCTAACATGCAAGGTGTCTAAATTATGTGTTTATTAATGGGGAATTTAAATATGAGTACATTTCTGGGATAGGATAACTCTAACCTACATCATTTTGTATTGCAAAATTTCCAAATGTACCCATCCCCTTTCGAAGATTTCAAAAGATATGGGAAATAATTTATAATGACAAAGCCATCATTAGCACTATCCATCGTCACACATCGTCACACGTGCAGAGTTCAGGAAGAAATCCTGGACAGTCTGTGTTACACCCTGTATGAATGTTGGCCTTTTCTGAGGATGCTCCCTTTCTCTAATTAACTTATAGGTTAACCCAAACTCTTTAATTTGTTGAAGAAGACGATACTTTTTAAGAATCGTGCCTGATGACACACTCGGTGCTGGTTTTTGGCGCCGTGGGCCAGGAGTTTGTTTGTTTTGTCTTCAGCTCTCTTCTGAGGATGTGGTGGAATAGCAGGGCCTTTTGGATGATCTGATTCCTTACTTTGCTTCCTGATAGCATATTAAGATATTCCTTTATTGATCCCCTTGGGGAAATTCAGGCATCATAGCAGCATGGGGGGGAGGGGGGGAGGGGTACAGGTAGTAAAACAACACAGTATACAGGTAGTAAAAGACAACACAGGCAGTGTAAACAATTTGATCAATATGGTCAATATAATTTACTATCTGACTAGCTGAGGAATATTCACATTATTCACAGTGTCACATGAGGTGCAGTATGCATGAGGTAGTGTTATAATTTACTATCTACTGAGTATACATTAATCAAAGTACCAGGGTAGTCTACTTTGTCCCCCTTGGGTTCCTATAAGTCCCAGGTCAATGTCTGGTAGCAGTCGCTGTCGCTGCCCCCTGTTGTGGGGCCTGGAGGCTGCTAGTCGCTGCCCACTGTTGTGGAGCCTGATGGCCGCTGGTATGAAGGACTGTCCGAGGCGGTTAGTTGAGTGTCGGGGGGGGGATGAGTCTGTGGCTGAACGAGCTTCTCATCTTGACTAGCTCGTCGTAGAGGGGGTGGTAGGGGTTCTCCATGATGGCATCCAGCTTCCTTATCATCCCCCTCTCTACCATCACCTCAAGTCTAGGTAGCTCGACTCCCACCACGGAGCTAGCCTTCCTCACCAGCTTGTTGAGCTTGTTGGTGTCCCTTGAGTTGATGTAGCCTCCCCAGCATGCCACATATTCTTTGTTTCCGTGCCTGGAGAGTCCAGTGGTGATGTATTTGTAGCCTTTTTTCAGCACATTATTGTTTTTCTCAGGTTGTTTTGTTGCTTTGTTACATTTGTAATCTTCTCTTTCAAAGTTTGTATTTCTCTTGAATGCCTTTTTTGCATTTTACTTTGTTGCTTTTCCTGTCTGAGAGACTCTCTGCGCTGTCTGGCATTGTTATCTAGAATATCCTGATCTGGGGGAGGGGGTGTCTGCCTCCAGCACCGCACCTTCACGGGACCTTTTCTCTCTGCACCTTTTCTGGACCTCTCTCCAATATTTTCTCCGATACCTCTGTGCCCTGTCTCCCATCTTGTCTATTTCTATAACTTTTTTGTCTTGAACCCTCTTTTTCCACCTTTGTCTTTCCTGCTCTTGCATGGCATGTTTGCCCTCTTCGTCACTGTGTAATTTTTCTCTTCTCTTTCATTGGTACTCTCTATTTCTTCTCCTTCGCTCCTCAACTGACAATTTTTGTCTAGCCATGCTTTCCTATAATACAAAAGTCATGAAAATGTATTAGAATAAGACTATATAATCAGGTGTCTATTTACTAAACATGATTGATTGATTGACGTTAAATCTTAAAGCTGCAGTGCATAGTTTCTACAACTAGATGTTGCAAACACCTTCACACTGGCTTGTGCAGACAACATCCATGTTCAGTGGAAGCAGTGGGAGCAAATTCAAGAAGACAGTCATTCCAATATTCCTAGGGTATATTACAACTGATAAGATTGTGACAACTGACTAGCAAAAAATTATCCTGTTGATCACTCCATACCATAATGTATTACACTATGGATGGAAAGTCAGAGAAAGGATGATGCAGCAATCTAGACACGCATGGACCAGTCCTATATTAAGAATTATTATAAAGATATTAAGATGAAATATCCACAGTTTACCACCGTGCACCTTTGCTCTGATGACCTAAGTAAACAGTATAAGCACAAGAATAACTGTTTTCTTCTGTCTTGTATCCCTTCTGGGATATGAAAGGGCAACATGGAACTCCTTCCCCGCTCTATAAGAGGCAAGAGTGTAGATGTTTGGTAGTGAAAACTACACACTGCATCATATTTTACATCAATCAATTAACTACGTAGACAAGTGATATATTTATATTTATGTATTAACACATGTGCTGGGAAAGTAAGACAATTATTCAATAAGCAGACCACAGCCTGCCCATGCTCTAGAAAGTCAGAAGTGTATTGTAATGCATGCTATTATATGCACACTTCTGTGCAGATACAACTCTGAAATAACATTTAAATCCTTTACTGTGTTAAAAAATAGTATAATAATAGCATATTATGAGGTTATTGATGGATTTGTCAACTCCGTTAGCTTACACGTCAACTCCGTCAGACACAAAATCTGATGGAGTTGACGTCTGACGGAGTTGACAAATGGGCACACATTTTCCCTCCAAGCCTGTATTGTGCACTGCAGCTTTTTGGCAGTTGCTAGCTGTCTTAATAATCTCACTGAAACACTTGAATTCAATAAACGATTGTTTTTTTTAAAGTATAATAACGGAGAGACGGTGTTGACATGTTCCAGCTGTGACCATCGGAATATTGACATTGTTTGTCTAAAATATCAAAAAGTGTAAAACTTACCAGACCATGTGTGGTAGTGTTGCATTCACCAGATTCAGGGGAAGGAAAATGGGTCCTCAGGGATAGAGCTGGCCATGCTATTGCCTAATTTAATTAGGTTTATGAAAAGGTCTGACAGAGCTGACATAAACTGAGGACACAATTTCTTTTTTTTTATATACTTTATTGTGTCAAAGAAAATAATTTTACATTTAGGTATAGTATGTGTACCCACATACACATACACATACACAACTGCACCTATCCATACTTACATACGTACATACACACACAAATGTACATACGCATATTCCAAATCTTGACACTATTTTTATTTTTTTTTACCCATCACCCATACAAAAAACAAGAGACAAAAACACAAACAAAGGGGTGAGCACCAGTATAGATCCCGGACCGGTACACATCCAACATCCATCCCTACTTGTCCCCACATACACACACAAGAAAAACAACAACAACAATAATAATAGCAAACAAATAAAAAATGTATAGAAAAAAGAAACCAAGCAAAATAATAATAATAATAATAATAATAATAATAATAATAATAGGGGCGGCTACGTGGCGTAGTGGGCAAGGCGCTCGCCACGAAATGCTGGAGACGCTGGGCTCGTCAGTTCGAGCCCAGCGCTCCACATTTGCTTTCAGTTTAGCTGGTCGTCCGTACTAATACACATTGGCCGTATTAGGGGGTGGGAAACTGATGGGTGGGGATCGGGCTTTGTGGACAGCGACTCCTACAGGTCGGTTGGTGCGCCTGCGCAGTAGAATCAGGAAGTGTCGGAGGCAGCGTGAGCCTCCCACGCGTTACTCCTCGCCACTGAGAGATCGAGCTGCGCAGGTGAAAAGATGCGACTGCTGTTACCTCAAGTACCGGAGGGGACTTGTGCTATGTATGACTTAGTCCACATTGCAGCCGGCTTGTGGGAGGCAAGAAACAGCGTCCGTGACAGGGGAGGGTTGAATTGGATGATACGAAATTGGGATGGGAGAAAAATATAGAAAATGGGAGAAAAAGTGGATAAAAAAAAAAAAAAATAATAATAATAATAATAATAATAATAATAATAATAATAATAGTAAAAAGGCTTGAATTTTCATTGTAGGTATAGCTATAGGCCTAAGGGGTGTTCCCCAACAATTGAGCAGCAGATCATCACTGTTTCATGTTACTTAAAATCTTCCTTAAAGACTGATCTGTCTGTCATCTAGTACCCCTCCATAGTTTAAAGAGACCCCATCTTTTTCCCAGCATATTTTCATTCTTATTGATTTTGTAGGTTACCTTTTCCATACTATATATGTCCTCTACAGTTTCTAACCATTTGTTTACTTTCGGGGGTTCAAGTTTTTTCCAAGCTCTTGTAATTTGTTTAAGTGCTGCAGCTCTCAAAATAAAATAAAATGTATAGTTCTTCTTTTTGTAGGTTTTTGGGGCGTGTTCCTAAGAGTATATCATGTTTTTCTATACCCACTTCCTCAAACATCTGTTCCATTATGTCTAAAATATCTGACCAGTAGATTTGAATTTTTTTTACATGTAAAGAAAATATGTGTATGGTCAGCATTCTTCTTCCCACACTCCCTCCAGCAGCCGGGATCATTTTGTGCGTTTTTGGACATACTCAATGGTGTTCTAAAGTACCTCATATTTATTTTCCAAGCATACTCCTGCCAAAAGGGTGATTTTATGTAATGGAAGATATCTTTAAAGCTTTGATTCCACTCCTTATCTGGTATGTTTGTTTTCAGTTCCTTCTCCCATTTATTTTTAACACTTTGAGTGCCGGGACCCGTCTTTAGACGTCTTTGCTGGCCATGCTAAAGTTGCCGGAGGACGCGTTACGTCGTCCTTATATCAATATTTCAAAAATCTGCGATCGGATTCATATGTCCCCTCCGCTGGCCTGAGATCCACCAGCAGGACCCACTGAGCTCTCTGGCGGTTCAGGAGCGCCATCTGGTGGCCGATCGGCGCAATCGCCAAACAGGATGTTGAATAGAGGTTGTCATGACGACCGTAGTACTTCCGGGCGCTCGCTATGGGTCATGGGACTCTGGCTCGTCACGCTACACGGTGATCGATTGGCAATAACTCGATAAACAACATGATTTGGACGTATATACCATTATACAAGCTGGAGATGGACCGGGTAAAAATATATCCCATAATGATAAGATTTCTACTCGACGATGATCGCCCAACGTCGCGCGGAGACTGGGGTGAGTTTCAGCGTGTAACGTTACCGTCTTCGATACTAACTGCTATTATCAACATTTGACCCACATTAGATGATTGGTATAACGCTGCCCACGGAATTATAAACGGCCCCTCGCCCATCCGGTCAACATCAGATGACGTGTAGTAACTTCTAGAAGTACGTCTAGTTGGAATTTTTTATATCGCGCTGATTGCCATCAAACTGTATTTCATCATCAATATAATGCATTTGGGGCTATAGATCACGTTCTGGAGAAAGCTGCAGAAAGAGATGAAAACATACTTATACATTAGACCATACTTTACTATGAATATGTGAATGAAAAAGTTTAACGTTGCTACACAATGAACAATACATATAGGACTTTGAATGGGCCCTAATAATGGCAATGTAGCAATAGAATTTAAAAAGTTATAGCCCTGCAAAGAAGGGGACTTTCTCCATAGACAAATAGCGCTGGCAATCTATGGTATATCGTTAGGTTATGACTATAACCAAGTTCTGTTAGTTAGGGGCGATGCTTGGCATCGCCTTCTGCACTATCTCGCGTACGTGCACGCGTACTGAATAAACCACAAATGTACCTCTAATACCAGTATTAGTCTGACCACACCCCTCATCAGCTTACCTTCATAAGCAGGTGTGTGGTCACCTGCTCTCCTCCTTCCCAAGCTTTCACCACAAGGTGAGGACAAGGGCTGCAGCGGCGTCCGATGCCAAGCATCGCCCCTAACTAACAGAACTTGGTTATAGTCATAACCTAACGTTCTGTATCGTTAGTGGCTTAGCTTGGCATCGCCTTCTGCACAAGGGAGGCCAAGCGGAGCCACTTGGCTGACAAATACACCCCGCTGACAGCCCCCCAAAACCATCAGAACAGGGAGGGCCGAGCCCCCCCGACCCCCCCTAATGGAGGGTAGCCCCCCTATTAGGGACGTCACGGGAGGGCGACGGACCCGACCGTGCGAAGAGGCACTCAAGCAACTCAACGCACAGGGTGAGCAGACCGTGGCTTGACCCACGACTACACACACGCACAACCCGCATGCCACCCGGGAACGAACGGAGGAACAACCTCGTTACTGCCCCCAGAATCACGGGGTCAAGGGCAAACCCAACCCCGTGGCAAGGCCGTAGCAGCGGAGCACGAAGGAAGACCCAGACCCACCAAAAGGACTGGACTCCCTGGAATGGGGGCCCGGAGAAGTCCATGATGCCAGCATCAAGACCCCACCAGGTGGGCACGTAGTGCCCCGCCCCCCACATCGCCAGCGTATTCGGACAAAGGCCCCTCAGTTACTGCACCTGGTATTCCCAGGCGGAACCAACCAGGCCAGTAAGCCGAGCGGGCCCCGTCCCCCCAATAGTACACCGCCTGGCACACTGACCCTGCAGAATAGGCAGTCAGCATGGCCGTAAGCACACAAAAAAGGTTAACCAACGGAAGCAGGCAGCGCACCGGGGAAAAACCAGGCAACAGGCTGTTAACCCTAGCCTGGAGACTGCGGACGAGACAGGCGCCAGAGGGGACAGCTGAACACAGCCGCCCCGGCGGAAGGAGCGTAAGCTGGCGGTGTTGCATGACCAAGCCTCCATTTAACAACCCCCACCCAGAGGGGTCGAGGCAGAGAAGGCTGACACGATTGGCAGACGTCATGAACGTGCAGGGGCACCCTCAACCGGTGAACCCGGGAGTTGACACTGCTCCAACACACCAGGGAATCAACCACCTCGGTGTTACCCAATGCGGTGGTTGTTCCTATAACCCCTCAAGAAAAAACTCCAAAACACACCTGCGGGTATACACCGGCTATACCGCAGTACAAGTGTTTCAGTTTCCAAAAAGGGTTAACCCAGGCCTACGGGTCGCAAACATCACTTCGGACCGGGCCTGGCGGTACGGGAAGCACAGGGTCACCAGAGGAGGTCAAAAAACCACCCCCACAGGCCCCTCTTCGCCATGCGTGAGAGAGGAGCGAAAAACAATGGAGAACCAGCCCCTAAGCACACCGTACCTGGTATTCCCCGGCGGTCTCCCAACCAAGTACTAACCAGGACCAACCTGTGTAGCGGCCGAGATCCGACGAGATCGAGCGCGTACAGAATGGCATGGCTGTAAGCCATGACGACAGTGCTGAGTAAAAACATACCCAACCAGGGTCTCCATAGCGCTTAACCCTGTGACACCCAGACCGACCTGGCATTTTTCCCCCTGAAAAAAGCCCAAGTCCCTCAGGGTACCAGAACAGCAGATCTGCATCCCCGGCGGACAACGGGTTCAACTGATCTGGACCAGCGTGACCAGAACCAGTCCCGTGCCCTAACCACGCCGACATGCCTACTCCAGGAGAAGGGCAGATATGCGTGTTGATCTTAACATGAAAAGAAGGCGCCACCCAGACGTCGGGACGAACCGCGCCTGGTGGCCCACCCCAAGGGCGTGAGACCCCACTACATATGTTCAGATCCATCCCGTCATCATCCCCCAGACATGAACGAGGATCCGTCGACAACCCACCCAGGTCATGGGATGTGGTCGCCGGAAGAGGAAAAACCCCCATCTCAGTTGCTTTATAAAAACGCTGTTTCAACCACAAGCAACTAAGGCGTGCCAGTCAATCGCCTGTTTACAGCGAGCTAGCACTATACGTGCGTCGGGACACACCCCCATCAATGAACAGGCTATTTAGACCTGTCATTGAATCCCCAAGGCGCCCAGGGGAACGACAAGAGGGGTGTGACACTCCCTAACTCCAACACTTCTGGAATAGAAAGAAGGAAGCATCAACAGTATGTATCCCAGTCTACACAGCCGGGGTAAAAAATGTTCACATTTTTACATCCCACCACCCTCCCATAGGAAAGAGACGGGGATCCCCAGAGAGACTTCCCACGCGAGCTGTACAGATTGAAAAGAATATATTGCACCTTGAGCCATGTAAAAAACTGGTTTTAGGGCCTCCGGGGAAGAGGCACCGAACCCATACACACTCAATAAACGAATTGAATCGAATATACATACAATAGAAAAGGACCCTTCTAGAGGGTCCACTCACTTTGACAATCTGAGGAGGAAGGCTCTGTACTCTGATGGAGGCTTCCTCACATGGATCACATGGAAGAAGGAGTCCGAACTCACAGAAGGCCTGAGTAGGCGCTTGGTGAGGAGGAGCCCTGACCACCCCCCCTGAAAACAGATCCATCACATGGACCTGAACAGCACACGGAAGTCCTACCAACAGAGACGCGCACGGTGACGTACTCTATGGCGGGGGAATTCCTGCGGTGCACACGCCCAATATACCAGGCCGTGGGACCAGGAACTCCCTCCCCCCCCCCCCCCCCCCCCCCCGTAACGTGCCGAACCGCCACGTGACGGGAACCTTGAAGGACAGGGGGTGTACCCCTGACCGACAGAACAATGGGGAGAGGAAAGGTTACCAGTTCACCCCTTTACGACCCCACACCCATGATACGACGTAACGACAAAAAGAGAATATGACACAGTCATAGTCAGCTCTATGAAGCGTTTCACAGCTCCACACAGCGCACGAGCTAACCTGCTATCTGATTTTTACTAAGGAAAAACACAGAATAGAGAGGGCTCTAAGAACCCCGGTCCAACATACACATGTGCTTCTGTGGCCAGTACAACCCAGTTGTAGGTCACATGACACACACAACCCATCATCATCACAATGAGAGAATACATCATTCTTGATTAGTATCGACCACAGGCCTTGCTAAACACACATGACAGCAACCAAACCAATTTCCCTTTAGGAAATAAGTTTCTCCAGCAGATTTAGCACAACCTCAGCAATCAAGCTGAGAGTTACATCGTATCCCTACCACACAAAAGACACAATTAATGCACAACATGTCTGATAGGAGGTGATAAAGTCCCCAGGGAACCGGGGGGGGAAAAACACAATCCTCCTATTTTACCCTCAATACGGCCAGTTAAAACAGGAAAACCTGTTAATGTGTGAACTCACTGTCCATTGTCATTACAGTCTGAGAAAGAACATTCTTTTACTCACTCGTCACCAAGCATAGCTTCATAGGTTAGTTGCCTTAGTAGTGAGTACACGGTACACATAAACACCATGATGTTTCTCACACAACAACCAGATCAATACATCACGACCTGCACGGAGAAGCTACTGCCAGTGACAAAAACAGCTCACACACAACCCGCAACGTATCTCAAATGCATTGCAACAACACACGTTTTGGGAAAAAACACCGTCATTCACAATACATTTTAGCAAGGTAAAACCAGAAGACGTGTTATGAGGGTCTGGCCAACCCCGTACCTGCCCGGAACGCAGATCAGCGAAGTGCAGTCACAAGCCACCGTAGAAAACACAGCCCTCTTTGTTGACGCAATCCCCGTCTAGGCTCAGGCAGGGTTGACGAACATCCCCTGTCAAGGATGACGTCGTGGTCAAGAGTGTAAAACATGTTAAAAATCAAAGCACGTTCAACAGAATAGCATCAAGCTAACGGCTGCTCCAACCGTCCGGGTGCTATCGCTTCCGCTCGCGAGACGCCGATCTACGACGCACGCGATCAGGAGCGAGCTCCCGGCGGCGCGCGAGAAGCCAAGCTACCCCGCGCCAGGCCACCGACCGGCTAACCGTAAGCTATGAACATGTAAACAATGACATAACACTCACCCAGACAGGCCGCCGTTCTGAACCCTCCTCACTTTTTAAGAGAAAAGAGAAAACAAGACGTCAACACCGCTTCACAACGGTGACATTAACACGTCCGGCGGAATCAGCACAGTACCAACTGGCCTGTATAGCTGACTTTGAACATGAATCTGCCGCTATCGCACATTACATGCACATATCCCCTCGTGAAGGAATACTCTCATTTGGATATGAAAGATGGGGTCTTAACACGGTGACAGAGAGAATCCACTCGTCCAGAACACACAGGGATCACCAGTGTCAATGGTCGCGGCCCACTAGTTAAAACTATAATGGTCGCCAGACCAAGGCCTTCTGTCGCCTAGACGGCTAAACAAAGGACCCTAGCCTGGGGCCGGTTTCCATAAACTTTGTCTAGTAGCCCCCATAGCACTAACAGACAAGTGGAGCCCGCCAGCAAACACTACTCACCCAACCTGGAACGCACCGCTCCTCACAACAGCGGCATGTCCGACAGTTCAGCTGTGGCCTGACAGGTTTCACCCCAACAAACACAGCAAGGAACTGCAGTTGAGAAGCATGCAGCGGCGTGCTCCCAATACGAAAACCGGTGGAGGGTTTGTAGAATGATCATCATCTTCTAGACACTCCAGTACGAAGACAATATCGCCGTATTTTCTCGAAAATAGTGAGAGAGAAAATAAAGATATGATGTCAACGTATCCTTGTTTCCCAAGCTGTTCCTAATCCAATTTCTTCCATCATGGTGTCAAGTGTGGGGATCTACCGAGGCACCTCTTCCTTGTGGTGAAAGCGAGAAGGAGGAGAGCAGGTGACCACACACCTGCTTATGAAGGTAAGCTGATGAGGGGTGTGGTCAGACTAATACTGGTATTAGAGGTACATTTGTGGTTTATTCAGTACGCGTGCACGTACGCGAGATAGTGCAGAAGGCGATGCCAAGCTAAGCCACTAACGATACAGAACATGAATTTAACCTTAGGCAGCCAAAGTGTTAATATAGCTTAAATCTTCAATTTTGTTTTCTTGAAGCATTTTGTAGATTTGTCCAGTTGTGTTTTTGAGGTTATGGCTTTGTTGAGTCTTTATCATGTATTTCAGTAGGGGGTGGAGATCTTCAAGAGTTTTAATTTGGACTTTTTCTCTTAAGTAGCTTCTTACTTGCAGGTATCGGTGAAAGTGATTACTAGGACAGGCATATGAGGACACAACTTTGATAGGTAGATTTCTATGGAAAATATTATTTGAGTTTCATGGCATGCATTGTTTTATACATGTATAACCATTATCTTTGATTTGATATGTATATTTTCAGTGGAGAGGTCTTTCAAGCTTTTTTGGGCTAGTCAATAATGTGACCCCTTGCTGAGGACAAGATAATCAACATGGGAGCTTCTAACCACAGATTATACATTTAAACAAATATCCCCCAAAAAACAAATGTATGTGCTAAAACATAACATCAGTATACACAATACCTTTAGATGTAACTTTGTGAGTATGTCAATCATTATGAATTTCTTTATTTTTTATATAAATTAGATTTTTCTATGTAGGACATGTTTTGTCCCAACTCTCAAGAATCAGTGATATACATTTGACGTAAAAACTGTACATTGGAGGGGAGCTCCAGTAGCTCACCGCGTACCTCGAACGCTATTTCGGCGTCGGGGACAACTGTGCGCGTCACGGATCTGGGGTAGCGAGTTCGACTCCCGGACAAGCCGTACTTTCTCAGAGTGTCTTTCCCCCCATCTGTACCCCCATTCAACCTGTTTCTGTCGGTCATACTTGACCAGAAAAAGCGATAAACGCGAAAAGAATCAGCTGACTGGTCAAAGTAAAAAAAAAAAAAAAAAAAAACTGTACATTGGAGGAAGTTGGGTAGGTGGGGGGGGCTGTACATTGGAGGTGGTGGGGTGGTGGGGGTTGGGTGGGGAACACTGTACAACTGTACAAGCAAAACTGTACATTGGAATATTGACAACCATACTTGGTCATTTATTGTACATTGGAGGGGGTTGGGTTAGGACATTTACAGGGGCCAGTTTCGAATTGCTGTCTCCCGTAGGTGTTCTTTGAGAGTGGTTTTGAAAGTGGGTAGTGATTCACATTCCATTACAGATTTGGGTAGGGCGTTCCACATTGATGTGGCATAATTGCGAAACGTGTTTAGTCCCTTGTTTGAGCCGAATCTGGGTTTAACATGATTTGTGGAGCTCCCTCTAGTGTTGTGATCGTGGTATTCACTGACCTTTGGGAAGTATTTTGACATGTACATGGGTACCTTGGTCGTGTAGTGTATCTTGTAGACCAGGCCCATTGCAAGTTGCTGTACTCTGTCGTCTACTCTAAGCCATCCTAGGTTGTCAAAGTGGGCAGGGGTGAGGTGGGTTCTAGGAGTAAGGTCAAGCAGTAGTCTGACCAGTTTGTTTTGAGATGTTTGTAATTTTGTTTTTAGCGCCTTTGAGGTGCTTTGGTACCATGAGGTGCAAGCATAGTCGTAGTACCCTTGAATGAGTGCTCCTGCCAGAGTCTTCAGGGTATTCTTGTTTACCAGAGAGGAGATCCGGTACAAGAATCGAGTTCGTTGGTTGACTTTTTTTTATTACATTGGATGCCATTTTGTCACAGGAAAGATTAGCCTCTAGGATGGAACCCAGGTAGGTAATTTCATCTTTCCTTGTGACAATATTGTCACCCACTGTAACTGAGAAGCCGTCGGTCTTGCTGAGTTTGTTATTTGAACCGAAGAGAATGGACTCTGTTTTGCCCATGTGTAATGATAGTTTGTTATCAGCGAGCCATATGCAGATTCTGCCTAGTTCCAAGCTGAGGGTTTTTTCAACCTGTAACTTGTTCTTGTCAGACCAGCAGGGCTGAGTCGTCCGCAAACACGAACAAGTTGCAGTCACAAGCTGACGACATGTCATTTGCATAAATTAGGAACAGTAGCGGTCCTAGTATGCTTCCTTGTGGAACACTACAGCTCACTGGGAGGGGGGATAGGGTACCATTTACCTCCACCATCTATTCCCTCCCCTCAAGGTAGGATTGCATCCAGCTCACTGATAGACTATCAAAACCAATTGCTTTTAGCTTGTCAATCAGAATGGAGTGATTGACAGTGTCGAAGGCCTTTTGTAGGTCCAGCATGACCATGCCGCAGTATTTGCCCGCATCCACCTCTTGTTTGATGTGGTCGTTCAAATAGAGAAGGCATGTGTCAGTGGAGTGGGATGTTCTGAAGCCAGATTGGAATTCGTAGATTAGATTTTCACTGTGTATGGGCTCATAATTCCACTCACATTGTGTTTTGTTTAAAGGAACAGGCCAACATCATGAGAAACGTGCTCACCGAGTCAGACAAGGAGATAGATACCAGTTTCCCCTCTCTGTGTGTTCAGTAGAAAGCTATCCAGCTGCAAGCTAGCCTAGCTTAGTACAAATTAATGGAAGTGGATACGTGGTCCATATCAGCTTTTCATTTGTGCTAAGCTAGGCTAGCTTGAAGCTGGATAGCTTTCTACTGAACGCACAGAGAGGAAACTGGTGTCTATCTTCTTATCTGACTCTGGATTTCTCATGACGCTCTCAAAGAGCACCTACGGGTGGCTGCAATTAGAAACTGGCACCGGTAAATGTCCAAAAAAGCCGTACTGTATTGTACCCATTCTGCAATCTGTTAATAAAGTTTTCAATCAATCAATCAATCAATCAATGTTGGCGTGTTCCTTTAACATAATTTCGCCATTAGAACCAAAAGTAGTAGACTTTGTTGTCGGATTTGAAGACTGTTAACCTGCTATTGGTCATAAGTGTACACGTGGCTCCGTCTCAATGTGCAGTTTGGTGGTGATTGAACTCTCAGGACTTCTTCCTTCCACAGAGGCCGCCGCGAGGGCTCTGTCCAGGGACCCCGCCTGGAGCTCCACCATGCCCAGCCGCACCGCACCCCCCGCCCCAGGCCCACCGGCCTGGCTGAACGCCGGCAGCCGGACCTTCCCTCAATACCCGGGAGCGGGTCTGGGAGCGGCACCTGGCTTTAGCTCCAGTCACACGCTTCAAGCTCCACCCATTTCCTCCAAACCAGCCAATAGGAGGTCTCCCAAACTCTGGCCTAAGAGAAATGCAAACGTTGTGCCCATTAACGGGCCAGCCGCGCCCCGGGGGGAGTGGTGCGACCTGGCTGTGATCCTGTCGGGCACCAAGGAGGAGTTCAGCCAACTGCATGAGGACTACGGACAGGAAGTGAAGGAGCTGATGGCCGATTGGTCAAGAAGGAAACGCGGAGAGGAAGTTGATCAGGGAGGGGACTTGATTAATTTCGGATGATGATGCTGTGTATGTACAGATCCACACGTTATCTCAGTTTTAGTATACATGTTTAATGGCTAAGCTACTTATAATGTTGCCGGGGGAGATTCTGAAGTATAATTTTTATGTACAGTATATATTAGTGTATATATAAATATATATATAAGTCAAATTATTTTATATAAAACTGTTTAGACACATTCCTTTCTTTACTTGCATATAATGCCCAAGGTGTCAATAAATGGTTACACTTTTAGAGCTCAGTGATTTGTTCAGACCAAATTTGGTTAACCAGGTCTCAACACACGCTCTTTTTATGACCAAAGCAAAGGTTTTTAAACTAGTTATATTAGGAGAGCTGGTTGTTCTGACCTTACAAAGGTTTTTAAACTAGTTATATTATGAGAGTTTGATTGATTGATTGAAAACTTTATTAACAGATTGCACAATGGGTACAATACACTACGGCTCAATACTCACAATTGTTAAGGGGATGCAGACCAGAGAAAGACTTCCGTCTTGTTTACATCAGGGTCCCCCATTTTAAACTAGTTATATCAGGAGAGCTGGTTGTTCTGTCCTTACAAAGGTTTTTAAACTAGTTATATCATGAGAGCTGGTTGTTCTGACCTTACAAAGGTTTTTAAACTAGTTATATTAGGAGAGCTGGTTGTTCTGACCTTACAAAGGTTTTTAAACTAGTTATATCATGAGAGCTGGTTGTTCTGACCTTACAAAGGTTTTTAAACTAGTTATATTAGGAGAGCTGGTTGTTCTGACCTTACAAAGGTTTTTAAACTAGTTATATTAGGAGAGCTGGTTGTTCTGACCTTACAAAGGTTTTTAAACTAGTTATATTAGGAGAGCTGGTTGTTCTGACCTTCCTTACAAAGCAAAGCTATTTGTGTCCTCGCCCAGGTTTGTTTAAGTGGTGGTGTAAACATCTGTTGTTTTCTTGAAACACGCTGACTTGAAAACAGTCCTTGTTGATTTTACCTGTTAAACCCACTTCAGCCATGAAGGCAGGTGTGGCTGGTAGAAGAGAAACATGATAAGAAACATCCTTTGACAATAAAGTTACAATGTAATGACTAAAGTCCACATTTTGAGAATAAAGTCTGAGATTAGTTCATCAAAGTCAAAATAACAGTTTGAGATAAAAAATTTAATAAAAGTTAAAATGTTGATTAGAGTCAAAGTAACAGTTGTCAGAATAAAGTAAATATTTATTCTCAAACTGTTACTTGGACTTCATTCTTACGATAAAGATAAAGATCTATATTTCTGAGGAGGGTTAATAAGGGACTTATCAATACTAGGAATATTATCCTAATGTTTAGTACACAGAGTGCAGGTCACGTCATAACATAACATCACAACATCATAACATCATAACACTGTTCAAACAGCACAGACCGCCAATGTGGACATGGTATCAATCAATCAAACTTTGTTTCTATAGCACATTTCATACAGTAAGTGCAACTCAATGTGCTTCACAGAAAAGTATTGCAAAGAATAGTAAAAATAAATAAAAAGGCAAGACAAACAAATAATAATGAAAAGAATAAAAGCAATGCAAAAGACCTAGGTAGAAGCAATGCTAAACAGGTGTGTCTTAAGATTTCTTTTAAAAACGTCCACAGATTCAGAAACCTGTAGATCCTCTGGCAGGCTGTTCCAAAGGCTATAGGACCATAATATATAAAAGCTGCTTCTCCTTGTTGTTATAAAGCCTATAGGACCATAATATATAAAAGCTGCTTCTCCTTGTTGTTATAAAGCCTATAGGACCATAATATATAAAAGCTGTTTCTCCTTGTTGTTATAAAGCCTATAGGACCATAATATATAAAAGCTGTTTCTCCTTGTGTTCTAAAGGCTATAGGAACATAATATATAAAAGCTGCTTCTCCTTGTTGTTATAAAGGCTATAGGACCATAATATATAAAAGCTGTTTCTCCTTGTTGTTATAAAGGCTATAGGAACATAATATATAAAAGCTGCTTCTCCTTGTTGTTATAAAGGCTATAGGACCATAATATATAAAAGCTGTTTCTCCTTGTTGTTATAAAGGCTATAGGAACATAATATATAAAAGCTGTTTCTCCTTGTTGTTATAAAGCCTATAGGACCATAATATATAAAAGCTGCTTCTCCTTGTTGTTATAAAGCCTATAGGACCATAATATATAAACGCTGTTTCTCCTTGTTGTTATAAAGCTTATAGGACCATAATATATAAAAGCTGTTTCTCCTTGTGTTCTAAAGCCTATAGGACCATAATATATAAAAGCTGCTTCTCCTTGTTATAAAGCCTATAGGACCATAATATATAAAAGCTGCTTCTCCTTGTGTTATAAAGCCTATAGGACCATAATATATAAAAGCTGCTTCTCCTTGTGTTATAAAGCCTATAGGACCATAATATATAAAAGCTGCTTCTCCTTGTGTTCTAAAGCCTATAGGACCATAATATATAAAAGCTGCTTCTCCTTGTGTTCTAAAGCCTATAGGACCATAATATATAAAAGCTGCTTCTCCTTGTGTTATAAAGCCTATAGGACCATAATATATAAAAGCTGCTTCTCCTTGTGTTCTAAAGCCTATAGGACCATAATATATAAAAGCTGCTTCTCCTTGTGTTATAAAGCCTATAGGACCATAATATATAAAAGCTGCTTCTCCTTGTGTTATAAAGCCTATAGGACCATAATATATAAAAGCTGCTTCTCCTTGTGTTATAAAGGCTATAGGACCATAATATATAAAAGCTGCTTCTCCTTGTTGTTATAAAGCCTATAGGACCATAATATATAAAAGCTGCTTCTCCTTGTTGTTCTAAAGCTTATAGGACCATAATATATAAAAGCTGTTTTCTCCTTGTTGTTCTAAAGCTTATAGGACCATAATATATAAAAGCTGTTTCTCCTTGTTGTTATAAAGCCTATAGGACCATAATATATAAAAGCTGCTTCTCCTTGTTGTTCTAAAGCTTATAGGACCATAATATATAAAAGCTGCTTCTCCTTGTTGTTATAAAGCCTATAGGACCATAATATATAAAAGCTGCTTCTCCTTGTTGTTCTAAAGGCTATAGGACCATAATATATAAAAGCTGCTTCTCCTTGTTGTTCTAAAGGCTATAGGACCATAATATATATACGCTGCTTCTCTAGGCCTTGTGTTCTAAAGGCTATAGGACCTTGTGTTCTGGCCCGTGGAACAGTTAGGAGACCGGTCAGCGGACCTCAGGGTTCTGCTGGACAAACATCTAAATCAATCATTTAAAAACCAGTAAAAGGATCTTAAAATGGACTCTCTAACACTTAACAGGCAACCTCTAGTATGAGGAACCAGTGATCGGGTACTATTGATCGCCCACGTATTGATCATCACCCACGTATTGATCACCCACATATTGATGACCCACGTCTACCCCCTTTTGGCCTCCCCACAAGTGGCCTCCTCAGAGAGGTTGTCAATCACTCCGTCCCGACAGCTTGCTGGGTAAAAAAAGGAGAAAGAGGCTGTCGGGGTTCGTATGGGAGCGGAGGAGACCAAGAAGGTAATCAAAATGGTTGCGGAAGAGAATGGTGGGGGCGGGGCGCTATTTCAGGCCCCTCAGCTGTCTGTCGCTCTGTTTTACGGCCCTTCGCGCTCACAGTCCATACTTGAAGCTCCTGGTCTTTCTTGAGTTAAATCTGATCTCACCGCTTTCACTCTTTTATTTACCAATGAATAATCAGCGGCAGGACGTCAGAGGAGAAAGCAGATGAGGAGAGACATTCCTCCATTTTCTTAAAGCAGCTCCTATTGAGGACCAGGTTTATTAATAATAATAATAATAATAATAATAATAATAATAATAATAATAATAATAATAATAATAATAATAATAATAATAATAATAATAATAAGAAGAATAAACTTTATTTGTATAGCACCTTTCATACAAAAATGTCAGCTCAAAGTGCTTCACAACAGAAAAAAGACAGTCATAAAATGAGCACATAAAGTGCTGTAAAATCACAGTTTTTCACATTAGGATCTAACATCCCAACAAGCCACCTTGTTTATGGATTGATTCAGTTTTAAAAATAGACAATAAAAAGAGTAAGATAGAATAGTGCAATAAAATTGTAGAATAGAATAGACATGAAATGAGCACATAAAGTGCAGACATATAAAATCACAGTTTTTTACAGTGCAATAAAATTGTTCTGGATTACTGTTTAACACTTTAAAGTCGTCTTTGCCTTCTCTGTTTGGTATCCACAGTTTAAAACCTGACAGTCTTCCCTTCACACATCGTTTAGATGTGTGAAGAGAGAGAGATGGCAGAGGTTAGTGAGGGTAGAGGGGTCAATATATACTTATTCTACACCAATTCATACGTATTCTACACCAATATATACTTATTCTACACCAATTCATACTTATTCTACACCAATATATACTTATTCTACACCAATACATACCTATTCTATCCATATACATATTTATTCTACCCCAATACATACTTATTCTACCCCAATGCATATTTATTCTACCCCAATACATACACATACTTATTCGACCCCAATACATACTTATTATACGCAATACATACTTATTCTACCCCAATACATACTTATACACCAATATATACTTATTATACCCAATACATACTTATTCTACCCCAATACATACTCATACACCAATATATACTTATTATACCCAATACATACTTATTTGACCCCAATACATACTTATTTTACACCTATTCTACACCAATATATACTTATTCTACACCAATACATACTTATTCTACCCCAATTGGCCCAATACATACTTATTCTACCACAATACTTACTTATTATACCCAATGCATACTTGTTATTATACACCAATATATACCTATTCTACACCAATATATACTTATTCTATCCCAGTACATATACACGTACTTATTCTACACCAATACATACTTATTCTACCCCAATACATACATACGTATTCTACCCCAATATATACACATATGTATTCTACCCCAATACATACATATTCTACCCCAATACATATGTATTCTACCCCAATAATACATACACATACTTATTCTACCCCAATACATACGTATTCTACTCCAATACATACTTATTGTGTACAGTTGCATGCCAGAAGCCTGCGCATGGAGCTCCTATATGGATATGAGTGGGTGGTCCTGTGTCACCCCCCCCCCCCGCCCCTGCCCCCCCCCCCCCCCCCCCCCCCCTCCAGACTGAAGGAACTATACTGGGCTTCTCTGGGAGCAACCAGAATTAGAGCTCTGTGTTGGAAAAGCTCTCCGTTCAGTCAAATCATTAGTTTATGTTTCATCATCGTCTCATAAACAGTGGCCTTAGGTGACGGTCTTTTTGTTACAGACAGAGATAGAGACTGTTGAACCTTGTGGATCTGTGGATCTGTCTGTCTGTCTGTCTGTCTGTCTGTCTGTCTGTCTGTCTGTCTGTCTGTCTGTCTGTCTGTCTGTCTGTCTGTCTGTCTGTCTGTCTGTCTGTCTGTCTGTCTGTCTGTCTGTCTGTCTGTCTGTCTGTCTGTCTGTCTGTCTGTCTGTCTGTCTGTCTGTCTGTCTGTCTGTCTGTCTGTCTGTCTGTCTGTCTGTCTGTCTGTCTGTCTGTCTGTCTGTCTGTCTGTCTGTCTGTCTGTCTGTCTGTCTGTCTGTCTGTCTGTCTGTCTGTCTGTCTGTCTGTCTGTCTGTCTGTCTGTCTGTCTGTCTGTCTGTCTGTCTGTCTGTCTGTCTGTCTGTCTGTCTGTCTGTCTGTCTGTCTGTCTGTCTGTCTGTCTGTCTGTCTGTCTGTCTGTCTGTCTGTCTGTCTGTCTGTCTGTCTGTCTGTCTGTCTGTCTGTCTGTCTGTCTGTCTGTCTGTCTGTCTGTCTGTCTGTCTGTCTGTCTGTCTGTCTGTCTGTCTGTCTGTCTGTCTGTCTGTCTGTCTGTCTGTCTGTCTGTCTGTCTGTCTGTCTGTCTGTCTGTCTGTCTGTCTGTCTGTCTGTCTGTCTGTCTGTCTGTCTGTCTGTCTGTCTGTCTGTCTGTCTGTCTGTCTGTCTGTCTGTCTGTCTGTCTGTCTGTCTGTCTGTCTGTCTGTCTGTCTGTCTGTCTGTCTGTCTGTCTGTCTGTCTGTCTGTCTGTCTGTCTGTCTGTCTGTCTGTCTGTCTGTCTGTCTGTCTGTCTGTCTGTCTGTCTGTCTGTCTGTCTGTCTGTCTGTCTGTCTGTCTGTCTGTCTGTCTGTCTGTCTGTCTGTCTGTCTGTCTGTCTGTCTGTCTGTCTGTCTGTCTGTCTGTCTGTCTGTCTGTCTGTCTGTCTGTCTGTCTGTCTGTCTGTCTGTCTGTCTGTCTGTCTGTCTGTCTGTCTGTCTGTCTGTCTGTCTGTCTGTCTGTCTGTCTGTCTGTCTGTCTGTCTGTCTGTCTGTCTGTCTGTCTGTCTGTCTGTCTGTCTGTCTGTCTGTCTGTCTGTCTGTCTGTCTGTCTGTCTGTCTGTCTGTCTGTCTGTCTGTCTGTCTGTCTGTCTGTCTGTCTGTCTGTCTGTCTGTCTGTCTGTCTGTCTGTCTGTCTGTCTGTCTGTCTGTCTGTCTGTCTGTCTGTCTGTCTGTCTGTCTGTCTGTCTGTCTGTCTGTCTGTCTGTCTGTCTGTCTGTCTGTCTGTCTGTCTGTCTGTCTGTCTGTCTGTCTGTCTGTCTGTCTGTCTGTCTGTCTGTCTGTCTGTCTGTCTGTCTGTCTGTCTGTCTGTCTGTCTGTCTGTCTGTCTGTCTGTCTGTCTGTCTGTCTGTCTGTCTGTCTGTCTGTCTGTCTGTCTGTCTGTCTGTCTGTCTGTCTGTCTGTCTGTCTGTCTGTCTGTCTGTCTGTCTGTCTGTCTGTCTGTCTGTCTGTCTGTCTGTCTGTCTGTCTGTCTGTCTGTCTGTCTGTCTGTCTGTCTGTCTGTCTGTCTGTCTGTCTGTCTGTCTGTCTGTCTGTCTGTCTGTCTGTCTGTCTGTCTGTCTGTCTGTCTGTCTGTCTGTCTGTCTGTCTGTCTGTCTGTCTGTCTGTCTGTCTGTCTGTCTGTCTGTCTGTCTGTCTGTGTGTACAATACGTCTATAATATACACACACAGTATCACTTTCCTTTTTCAGCGGTATAGGTTTAACACAACCCATTTAAATTAAGTTGCTTATGATGTACTAAGCGTTCCACAGTTTGATGGCTCTTATAGAGCAGTGGTTCTCAGACAGTTTGATGGCTCTTATAGAGCAGTGGTTCTCAGACAGTTTGATGGCTCTTATAGAGCAGTAGTTCAGACAGTTTGATGGCTCTTATAGAGCAGTGGTTCAGACAGTTTGATGGCTCTTATAGAGCAGTGGTTCAGACAGTTTGATGGCTCTTATAGAGCAGTAGTTCAGACAGTTTGATGGCTCTTATAGAGCAGTGGTTCAGACAGTTTGATGGCTCTTATAGAGCAGTGGTTCTCAGACAGGTTGATGGCTCTTATAGCAGTGGTTCAGACAGTTTGATGGCTCTTATAGAGCAGTGGTTCTCAGACAGTTTGATGGCTCTTATAGCAGTGGTTCAGACAGTTTGATGGCTCTTATAGAGCAGTGGTTCAGACAGTTTGATGGCTCTTATATAGCAGTAGTTCAGACAGTTTGATGGCTCTTATAGAGCATTGGTTCTCAGACAGTTTGATGGCTCTTATATAGCAGTGGTTCAGACAGTTTGATGGCTCTTATAGAGCAGTGGTTCAGACAGTTTGATGGCTCTTATAGAGCAGTGGTTCAGACAGTTTGATGGCTCTTATAGAGCAGTAGTTCAGACAGTTTGATGGCTCTTATAGAGCAGTGGTTCAGACAGTTTGATGGCTCTTATAGAGCAGTAGTTCAGACAGTTTGATGGCTCTTATAGAGCAGTGGTTCTCAGACAGTTTGATGGCTCTTATAGAGCAGTAGTTCAGACAGTTTGATGGCTCTTATAGAGCAGTGGTTCAGACAGTTTGATGGCTCTTATATAGCAGTGAACTTCAGACAGTTTGATGGCTCTTATAGAGCAATGGTTCAGACAGTTTGATGGCTCTTATAGAGCAGTGGTTCAGACAGTTTGATGGCTCTTATAGAGCAGTGGTTCTCAGACAGTTTGATGGCTCTTATAGAGCAGTGGTTCTCAGACAGTTTCACCCCAGATAGAGACATAATAGGTCAGACCCCCTTTGATGAGATCTGAGATAGATGCCTTAAAACTTAGGCTCAAAACCCACTTCTACCTACTAGCCTTTCCCGTTCACTGACTCATGCCCTGTTTTCCTGTGTGCCCTTTTTCAGCGGTATAGGTTTAACACACAACCCATTTAAATTAAGTTGCTTATGATGTACTAAGCGTTCCACAGTTTGATGGCTCTTATAGAGCAGTGGTTCAGACAGTTTGATGGCTCTTATAGAGCAGTAGTTCAGACAGTTTGATGGCTCTTATAGAGCAGTGGTTCAGACAGTTTGATGGCTCTTATAGAGCAGTAGTTCAGACAGTTTGATGGCTCTTATAGAGCAGTAGTTCAGACAGTTTGATGGCTCTTATAGAGCAGTGGTTCAGACAGTTTGATGGCTCTTATAGAGCAGTGGTTCAGACAGTTTGATGGCTCTTATAGAGCAGTGGTTCTCAGACAGGTTGATGGCTCTTATAGCAGTGGTTCAGACAGTTTGATGGCTCTTATATAGCAGTAGTTCAGACAGTTTGATGGCTCTTATAGAGCAGTGGTTCAGACAGGTTGATGGCTCTTATAGCAGTGGTTCAGACAGTTTGATGGCTCTTATATAGCAGTAGTTCAGACAGTTTGATGGCTCTTATAGAACAGTAGTTCAGACAGTTTGATGGCTCTTATAGAACAGTGGTTCAGACAGTTTGATGGCTCTTATAGAGCAGTAGTTGAGACAGTTTGATGGCTCTTATAGAGCAGTGGTTCAGACAGGTTGATGGCTCTTATAGCAGTGGTTCAGACAGTTTGATGGCTCTTATAGAGCAGTGGTTCAGACAGTTTGATGGCTCTTATATAGCAGTGAACTTCAGACAGTTTGATGGCTCTTATAGAGCAGTGGTTCAGACAGTTTGATGGCTCTTATAGAGCAGTGGTTCTCAGACAGTTTGATGGCTCTTATATAGCAGTGGTTCAGACAGTTTGATGGCTCTTATATAGCAGTGGTTCAGACAGTTTGATGGCTTTTATAGAGCAGTGGTTCAGACAGTTTGATGGCTCTTATAGAGCAGTGGTTCAGACAGTTTGATGGCTCTTATAGAGCAGTGGTTCTCAGACAGTTTGATGGCTCTTATAGAGCAGTAGTTCAGACAGTTTGATGGCTCTTATAGAGCAGTGGTTCAGACAGTTTGATGGCTCTTATAGAGCAGTGGTTCTCAGACAGTTTGATGGCTCTTATAGAGCAGTGGTTCAGACAGTTTGATGGCTCTTATAGAGCAGTAGTTCAGACAGTTTGATGGCTCTTATAGAGCAGTGGTTCAGACAGTTTGATGGCTCTTATAGAGTAGTGGTTCAGACAGTTTGATGGCTCTTATAGCAGTGGTTCAGACAGTTTGATGGCTCTTATAGAGCAGTGGTTCAGACAGTTTGATGGCTCTTATATAGCAGTAGTTCAGACAGTTTGATGGCTCTTATAGAGCATTGGTTATCAGACAGTTTGATGGCTCTTATATAGCAGTGGTTCAGACAGTTTTATGGCTCTTATATAGCAGTGGTTCAGACAGTTTGATGGCTCTTATAGAGCAGTGGTTCAGACAGTTTGATGGCTCTTATATAGCAGTGGTTCAGACAGGTTGATGGCTCTTATAGCAGTGGTTCAGACAGTTTGATGGCTCTTATAGAGCAGTGGTTCAGACAGTTTGATGGCTCTTATATAGCAGTGGTTCAGACAGTTTGATGGCTCTTATAGAGCAGTAGTTCAGACAGTTTGATGGCTCTTATAGAGCAGTGGTTCTCAGACAGTTTGATGGCTCTTATATAGCAGTGGTTCAGACAGTTTGATGGCTCTTATATAGCAGTGGTTCAGACAGTTTGATGGCTTTTATAGAGCAGTGGTTCAGACAGTTTGATGGCTCTTATAGAGCAGTGGTTCAGACAGTTTGATGGCTCTTATAGAGCTGTGGTTCTCAGACAGTTTGATGGCTCTTATAGAGCAGTAGTTCAGACAGTTTGATGGCTCTTATAGAGCAGTGGTTCAGACAGTTTGATGGCTCTTATAGAGCAGTGGTTCTCAGACAGTTTGATGGCTCTTATAGAGCAGTGGTTCAGACAGTTTGATGGCTTTTATAGAGCAGTGGTTCAGACAGTTTGATGGCTCTTATAGAGCAGTGGTTCAGACAGTTTGATGGCTCTTATAGAGCAGTGGTTCTCAGACAGTTTGATGGCTCTTATAGAGCAGTGGTTCAGACAGTTTGATGGCTCTTATAGAGCAGTGGTTCAGACAGTTTGATGGCTCTTATAGAGCAGTGGTTCTCAGACAGTTCGATGGCTCTTATATAGCAGTGGTTCAGACAGTTTGATGGCTCTTATAGAGCAGTGGTTCAGACAGTTTGATGGCTCTTATAGAGAAGTGGTTCTCAGACAGTTTGATGGCTCTTATAGAGCAGTAGTTCAGACAGTTTGATGGCTCTTATAGAGCAGTAGTTCAGACAGTTTGATGGCTCTTATATAGCAGTGGTTCTCAGACAGTTTGATGGCTCTTATAGAGCAGTGGTTCAGACAGTTTGATGGCTCTTATAGAGCAGTAGTTCAGACAGTTTGATGGCTCTTATATAGCAGTGGTTCAGACAGTTTGATGGCTCTTATAGAGCAGTGGTTCAGACAGTTTGATGGCTCTTTTTTTTTGTATTTTATTTTTGTATTATTTTTTAAACAAACACATAAACAAACATGACAACACACGATAAGATATACAAGCATTAATTGTCAGAGCACATCCAATGAGATCACATTTTAGTTAATTGTCTTATATAAGATATACCCCTAATACCTGTTATCTAAAAACCTACACACATATGCTCCAGCTCGAACCCCCCCCTCCCGGACCCCACCTTGGGAAGTACCTCCACTATCCCTCGCACCTAACCAGACACTACCATTATAAGCTAGCTTTTATTCTCTCCACCACTTCTAACCACATTGACATTTTGGATTCATTGAGACCCAGAATTCTTGCTGTAGATATTTCTTGATAAATCACATCGAGATATGTAAGAAACCAAACTTTCCGGCACATTTTTTCCGGTTGAAACCAGCGTGATGCGATCAGCTTTTTAGCTACTGTGATACCCGATAAAACCAATCTCTTTAGCTGTGGATTCACTGCAAACTCAAAAACATCATTCAATAGTAATACCGAGGGGTGTACAGGTATATTCCAAGATACGAGTTTTGATAATTGTTGGGTCACATCTTTCCAGAATGCCTTAACTGGTGGGCAGTCCCAATACATGTGCATAAATGTCCCTTCGTCCCCATTTGTACATTGGGAGCATTTGGAGTCTTGTTTAAGCCCCATTCTGCACAGTCTTATAGGAGTCAAGTATGTCCTGTGAATATAGTTAAGATTGATTTGTTGATGATCCGGGTTCCTTGATGTAAGTCGGACATTTGCCCAGGCTCCTTGCCAATCAAAGTCATTTTCCAGGTCTGGTATATAATTTTTAAAGTTTGATGGCTCTTATAGAGCAGTGGTTCTCAGACAGTTTGATGGCTCTTATATAGCAGTGGTTCAGACAGTTTGATGGCTCTTATAGAGCAGTAGTTCAGACAGTTTGATGGCTCTTATATAGCAGTGGTTCAGACAGTTTGATGGCTCTTATAGAGCAGTAGTTCAGACAATTTGATGGCTCTTATAGAGCAGTGGTTCAGACAGTTTGATGGCTCTTATAGAGCAGTGGTTCTCAGACAGTTTGATGGCTCTTATAGAGCAGTGGTTCTCAGACAGTTTCACCCCAGATAGAGACATAATAGGTCAGACCCCCTTTGATGAGATCTGAGATAGATGCCTTAAAATTTAGGCTCAAAACCCACTTCTACCTACTAGCCTTTCCCGTTCACTGACTCATGCCCTGTTTTCCTGTGTGCCCTCCCGTAAAACGGAGTTGTGATTGTTGTCTATATGTATCTATGTATCTACCCTCTGTACAGCACTTTGGTTGACACGTGTCATGTTAAATGTGCTATATAAATAAATCTGATTGATTGATTGAGAAGATTTTGTTGTTAGATATTAATTATTCCAGAATTCCATAACTGTCTCTACACTATAGTTGAGGAGAGAGTGAAACCTCTGATCAGAGTAGTCATTCTCATACATTATTATATTAAACCTCTGATCATAGTAGTCATTCTCATACATTATTATATTAAACCTCTCATCATAGTAGTCATTCTTATACATTATTATATTAAACCTCTGATCAGAGTAGTCATTCTCATACATTATTATATTAAACCTCTGATCATAGTAGTTATTCTCATACATTATTATATTAAACCTCTGATCAGAGTAGTCATTCTCATACATTATTATATTAAACCTCTGATCAGAGTAGTCATTCTTATACATTATTATATTAAACCTCTGATCATAGTAGTTATTCTCATACATTATTATATTAAACCTCTGATCAGAGTAGTCATTCTCATACATTATTATATTAAACCTCTGATCAGAGTAGTCATTCTTATACATTATTATATTAAACCTCTGATCAGAGTAGTCATTCTTATACATTATTATATTAAACCTCTGATCAGAGTAGTCATTCTCATACATTATTATATTAAACCTCTGATCATAGTAGTCATTCTCATACATTATTATATTAAACCTCTGATCATAGTAGTCATTCTTATACATTATTATATTAAACCTCTGATCAGAGTAGTCATTCTCATACATTATTATTATATTAAACCTCTGATCATAGTAGTCATTCTCATACATTATTATATTAAACCTCTGATCAGAGTAGTCATTCTCATACATTATTATATTAAACCTCTGATCAGAGTAGTCATTCTCATACATTATTATATTAAACCTCTGATCAGAGTAGTCATTCTCATACATTATTATATTAAACCTCTGATCAGAGTAGTCATTCTCATACATTCTCTCATTGGGATAATTTATTGTGAAAGCTATTTGAGTGAAATTAAACTCGTCCCCATGTTTCTGGCGCCCCCTGGAAGCCTCTCGGGGAACCCGGTATCCACTTTGACATAATAGCCACCGAAAAAACCACAACATTGAAATTGTTTACAGGAAACACTTTATTTGTATAGCAATCCCTATACATACTTATTCTACCCCAATACATACTTATTCTACCCCAATACATACTTATTCTACCCCAATACATACTTATTCTACCCCAATACATATTTATTCTACCCCAATACATATTTATTCTACCCCAATACATACTTATTCTACCCCAATACATATTTATTCTACCCCAATACATACTTATTCTACCCCAATACATACTTATTCTACCCCAATACATATTTATTCTACCCCAATACACTTATTCTACCCCAATACATATTTATTCTACCCCAATATATACTTATTCTACCCCAATACATACTTATTCTACCCCAATGCATATTTATTCTACCCCTATACATATTTATTCTACCCCTATACATATTTATTCTACCCCAATACATACTTATTCTACCCC
Source organism: Notolepis coatsorum (assembly GCF_963971535.1). Lineage (NCBI taxonomy): Eukaryota > Metazoa > Chordata > Actinopteri > Aulopiformes > Paralepididae > Notolepis > Notolepis coatsorum. The sequence goes on along the minus strand of NC_140174.1, from coordinate 15,148,268 downwards.
AATACATATTTATTCTACCCCAATACATATTTATTCTACCCCAATACATACTTATTCTACCCCAATACATATTTAATTATTTATTCTACCCCAATACATACACATACTTATTCTACCCCTATACATACTTATACACCAATATATAGTTATTCTACAACAATATATACTTATTATACCCAATACATACTTATTTGACCCCAATACATACTTATTATACACCAATATATACTTATTCTATACCAATACACTTATTCTACCGCAATGCATACTTATTCTACCCCAATACATACACTTTATTTGTATAGCAATCCCTATACATATTTATTCTACCCCTATACATATTTATTCTACCCCTATACATATTTATTCTACCCCAATACATACATATTCTACCCCAATACATATTTATTCTACCCCAATGCATATTTATTCTACCCCAATACATATTTATTCTACCCCAATACATATTTATTCTACCCCAATACATATTTATTCTACCCCAATACATATTTATTCTACCCCTATACATATTTATTCTACCCCAATACATACTTATTCTACCCCAATACATATTTATTCTACCCCAATGCATATTTATTCTACCCCAATACATATTTATTCTACCCCAATGCATATTTATTCTACCACAATAAATATTTATTCTACCCCAATACATACTTATTCTACCCCAATGCATATTTATTCTACCCCAATACATATTTATTCTACCCCTATACATATTTATTCTACCCCTATACATATTTATTTTACCCCAATGCATATTTATTCTACCCCTATACATCAATCAATCAATCAATCAGATTTATTTATATAGCACATTTCACATGACGCGTGTCAACCAAAGTGCTGTACATATTTATTCTACCCCAATGCATATTTATTCTACCCCAATACATACACATTGGGGTATTCTTATGTCTAGCCTGGCACAAGACACCAACGCGTCGCTGTTTACACATCCCTGGCGAGTGGCAGTGCCGTGTCACCTCTCTCTCCCTGAGACGACTGATGGTGCAGTCCATCGCGAGCGTCGGCCTACCCTGGCTAAATAAAGGTTAAACAAACACCCGGGTACTGGGCGCAGAAGGAGCCATGTTTACCCTATCACTTAGCCAGGTGCTGATTTCAGGATATGTCCAGTGGAAATACAAGTCAACGCTGGCGCCGTCTCTTATTAATAAGCCGTGTTAGTCTTGGTTAGCTTCCCACGTTTGCATATTAGCCCTTGATGTTCTAAAGGGGGATGAATGAATGTGCTGGTGATTTGCCCTCACGAGTGTCTCACACAACAGCACATGATAGAAAGGGACGCAAATAGTCCCCAACAAAAGGCCCTCGGCATGCAATGAAAGAAGTGATGAAGAGGAGGGAGGGGAGGACGTGGTGAAGAGCAGGAGAGAGAGGAGTGTGTGGGGGGGGTGAGGAGGGAGGGGGGGGGGGGGTGGGGGGGGGGGGGCTCTGGCAAGTCAGGTTGTCCATATTTGTCCACAAGTAACACCAATGTGAGGACTGTGTTGGCATTGAATTCACCTCATTCCAAGACTCCCGGGGGCCTATTTTGGAGCGACAGAAAGAGGACACCAGGAGGACACCACGTCTCCTTGCCCCTCCCCCTTTCACTCACCGTTCCCCCCTTACTCTGTTTGCCTGCCAAACCTGAAGCCGTGGCTAAAGTTAGCCCCCCTTGGGCTCGGTATATAAGACCCTGAGGGTCCCACAACGGACATGACAGTCACATCGTCTCTGCGTCTCTTCTTCTTCTTGACCAACCAATACCCAACTAACTTGAAAGATGGTGAGTGTGTCCGAGTTCCTTCTCCTGGGAAGCTGCCTGCCTGGGACCAGGGAGCTGCTCTGCTGACTAGCTGATAGACCGAGAGCATCAGTGATGCATTTCTTTTCTTCAAAAACCCGGATTACAACGAGAATTACAACTTACAACTGATTTGATTTTATTACGGATCCCCATTGCTAATGCCAAGAGGCCTCTACTAGAGCTGAGCCTCCCAAATTGTGGATTCAGAGCCACGCCGGGCTAACGCCTTCAAAGCTCCATCTTGGAGGATCAATTAACTATAGACCCCCCATAGTCCTGCAGTGCAGGCTGGGTGATGCAGTTGAAATGCCCCCCCCCCCCCCCCCCCCCCCCCCCCCCCCCCAAACGGCATTTGGATGCATTTACTTTTCTGCAAAAAAAGCCTTAAACTGAGAAAGTGTGATTCAGAGATTCGGCACAAGGCTCGTTTCTTTTGCTCCACTCAGTAATTTACCTATAGAGAGCAGAACGGGACAACATCCCAACTGGTGTTTTTTGGAGCTCAGTCCAGATGAGTTTATGTACTGTACTAACTAACTAATGTACTAACCTTACTGTCATGCACTTGTCCTAATAAACTAACCTACACTGTAACACGCAACACTTTGATGAATATTGTTACTCAGCTGATAGAGTTGTGCCCTTCCTGATGACCTGTCGTACAGAACTTGTAAGTCGCTTTGGATAAAAGCGTCAGCTAAATGACTAAATGTAAATGTACTGTAGCAACTATAGACGCTTAATGCTTCTGAAAGTAGTAGTCTCACTTCACTATCAAATATTGTGTCCCGATCAGCCAGGATATTAGATGGTATTAGAGTCTGTTTCACTGACGTTTGTTGAAAATGTTGTTTTCCAGGCACCCAAGAAGGCAAAGAGGAGGCAGCAGCAGGGAGAGGGCGGTTCCTCCAACGTGTTCTCCATGTTTGAGCAGAGCCAGATCCAGGAGTACAAGGAGGTACGTTTTTTTTGTAGGAAATCTCACCACACTTTGCACCATCACCACCATCACCACCATCACCACCATCACCACCATCACCACCGTCACCATGTATGATGAATTGAAAATGGGGGACCCTGATGTAAACAAGACGAAAGTCTTTCTCTGGTCTGCATCCCCTTAACAATTGTATGTATTGAGCTGTACTGTACTGTACCCATTCTGCAATCTGTTAATAAACTTTTCAATCAATCAATCAAAACCATCACCACAGAGTAGGCTATTGTTATGGCTGTGGTTTGGTGCAGCGGCGGGACAGTGATCTCCACCACACGGTGAAATTCAACAGGAAAACCAAACAAAAAAACCTGCAAACAGGGGAAAAAGACACAACGTTTTTTTTGTCTTTGCAGTAATTAAGAACTTAAGAAGTCTTTCTACGGCGCACGTAGAGTTAGGTTTACTTTATTTGTTCAAGGGGGACAGTGTACATTAATAAAACATTTTACAAATGTAAATGCACCCAATTTTAGCCAAAAGGCTAATTTCCATTGGCAGTCCCCCTGCCAGAAGGTACAGGCTAAAATCCTTGTGCTTAAGACAGTAAAGCTTCTCAAAGACGTAGACTGACAGCAACAACATTCACATCAGCTGGGGAAGACGCTGTAAATCTAGCTTGGCCCGCCCGGTGACAGCAGGGTCGGCCCTGGCCCCTGACATGCCCCGCTGCGCGACCCCGCTGGAATGCTGCCCAACAGCTGGTGGCAGGCAGTAGGTGAGAGGAGAGACTCCTTGAAGACGCTTTAGGAAGTGTTTCTTCACAGAGGAGAAGGTTAATCCGACGTGTGTTACTTTGTGATACCTTGGTTTAGCTTAAGCTCTAAATTGTTATCGTCAGCATCACATTATCTCAGGCAATTAAGAGGAGGAGGAATCTTAACCCTTTCACTGCCACACTACAGAAGGTTAACCCTTTCACTGGTAGTGAAAGGGTTAACCTTCTGTAGTGTGGTAGTGAAAGGGTTAAGGAGGGCATTCGCCTCAGGGGGAAAAAAGCTGAAAGTCCTTGAGGCGAGGACTGTGTGCGACGTGTAAATTAATATTTATATTATAGAAAAAGTACATTGGTATAGGCCCAGGGGTGTAAAGTACTTGAGTAATTGTACTTCGTTACAATACTTAAGTACTGTTTTTGGGGATTTGTACTTTACTCAAGTATTATTAGGTTTGTATACCGGTACTTTTACTCAATTACATTTCAGAGGAAAAAAACATACTTTTTACTCCTTACATTTAAAATGCAGACCTACAAAGTACAAAGTACAAATCTCGCAGGTCCAACTATTTTAATTAGTATATTTGTTTCTTTGGCCGAACGAAAGTTAACGTTATTAATCCTGTGGCCGTACTTTATTTAAAAACAGCCAATCAAATCCCTATCAATGGAAAATTAACCCACCTATACGCCATGCTGATTGGTCCTTGTGCAAGACTAGAAAGCGGGATCTTTGATTAAACACCTGCTATCAGAAGAATAGACAGTCAGAGTGACAAGCTACAGAACATGGCCACAAACGATAGTACGAGTGATGAAGAGGACGAAACGGAACATTTCATTGCCCCGGAATAAATCTTTTTTACTTTAACTTTTTAGTACTTAAGTACATTTAAAAGTAGAAACTTTTTTTACTTTTACTCAAGTGTGTTTTTAGCCAGATACTCTGACTTTTACTTGAGTAAGATTTTGAGACGGTACCCATACTTTCACTTAAGTATAATTTCTGGGTACTTTTTACACCCCTGGGTATAGCGACTGAGCGTGTCTGGGGGTTCTACCATTTTGAGACCTTGTAGAGATTTTAAAAGAAAACACTGGGGCAGGATTTGTCACATGGCAAGATGGCGGGAGGGGGCGACCGTAACCAATGCCCTCATCTTCAATGTCACACGGGGCTTGTCTCACATTCCGAGACCATTTTAACACCTCAGAAAATACAAGCGGCTCAGCAGCTGTCATGTCCCGTAAGACTTCCAACGCCATCTTGGGTTTCACTATGCGACGTGCAGCAGTGTGGGTCCCCCTCCTCACACATTCACACAGTCCTCTTGACGGACTAACTCCTCCAAAGAATTGTCACGAGCAGATCTTGTGATTAACACGCACGATAACTCCGCGGTCACCTCGGATTTCACAAGATTAATTAAAGTTGTATTTTATTTCATCCATTACATCTTCGGCAAGAAGGCGTTAATGACTTGTCATCTGAGCAGAGTGACCTCAAAATAAACTTACAACTCAACTTCCTTAGTGATAATGATATTTTTACACATCTGTAGAAACTATATATCTATATCTGTACATATCCCTTACCTACTCTTACTAGTTACACAATTAAATCAATCAATCAATCAATCAAACACTGCTGGCCAGTATGCCTTACTACCATAGTGTCTTTATACCTGTATCACTGTACATATTAATACTACAACACTGTATATACATCTGATTAGCACTATTACTCAGTAGTACTAATTTAGGTTTAATCACCTGTACATTGTATATTACTTTACTTTACTGTTACATTTGCACTGTGGTTGGATGCCAAACTTATTTTCATTGTACTGTACTTGTATAATGACATTTTAATTAATTAATTAAATTATAACACATTTGAATCCAATCCAATCTAAACTTCTGTGTGTTTTTTTTTATAATTATTTTTTTATTTCCATCCTCATATATGTGGCATTTCTGACCTTTTCCCTCCCATTTTCAACCCTCCTTCTGTCGCAGGCTTTTACAATCATTGACCAGAACAGAGATGGCATCATCAGCAAGGACGACCTGAGGGACGTGCTGGCCACTATGGGTCAACTGAACACGTCGAACGACGAGCTGGAAGCCATGGTCAAGGAGGCCAGCGGCCCCATCAACTTCACCGTCTTCCTCACCATGTTCGGCGAGAAGCTGAAGGGTAAATAATTCAACACGCATTTAAATAAGCTGAAGGGTAAATAATGCCACCCCCCCCCCCCCCCCCCCGGTGGCGTCTCCTCTTAGTATGTAAAGCATTTACTAAAAGTATTTATCCATATATATTATTCATAGCAATTAGAAAATGTCTAATGTCCTTTTTTACACTCTTTTTATTTGTATTATTTTAAATGTCCGCTATTCACACAGCGGTTCATATGTTATGTACTTGACACACTATGCAAAGTACTATGGTTTCGGTTCATACTCGAGTTGTTTTACATGATATTTGTTATTGTGTGTACACTCTGAGAGAGCTGGACTAACGGTTTATACTTCAGTTGTTTTACATGATATTTGTTATTGTGTGTACACTCTGAGAGAGCTGGACTAACGGTTTATACTTCAGTTGTTTTACATGATATTTGTTATTGTGTGTACACTCTGAGAGAGCTGGACTAACGGTTTATACTTCAGTTGTTTTACATGATATTTGTTATCGTGTGTACACTCTGAGAGAGCTGGACTAACGGTTTATACTTCAGTTTAGGGATGCTCGATATTGGCTTTTTTACCGATACCGATATTCCGATATTGTCCAACTCTTAATTTCGATACCGATACCGATACCGATATCAACCGATACCGATATATGCAGGGTTTCCCCCCAAAAAAACTGAATAATTTCAGGTAACTAATAATTTCACTGGATGCATTCAAAAGGCTTTCTAAATGTAAGCATTATCTGTGCAAAATATGATAATTAAAAAAGTAAAAATTAACATTACATATCTCTATCTCAACATGCATACTTTTGACAATAAATAAAATAAGAATTGGTTCTTACTTGCTTGCCTGGGTAAATAAAGGTTAAATAAATGTAAAAAAAAATATATATATATATATATATATATTTTTTTTTTTTTTTTTTTTTTTTTTTCGATACCGATATTTTCCGATATCACATTTTACTGCCGATATCGGCCGATAATATCGGTCGGCCGATAATATCGGACATCCCTAATATTTGTTATTGTGTGTGTGTACTCTGAGAGCTGGACTAACGGGGACCTCCTCTCTCCTATATAGGTGCTGATCCCGAGGACGTTATCGTGAGCGCTTTCAAGGTCCTGGACCCCGAGGGCACCGGCGCCATCAAGAAGGAATTGTAAGCGTTTTTTCTTTTTTTTCCTTTGAATTCCTATCACAACACAATATGAAGTTGCTGTGTAATTAATAGTAATACTTACTGTATATAATGTGCTATCCGGCTCACTTTCTCTCTCTCTCTCTCTCTCCCTCTCTCTCCAGCCTTGAGGAGCTCCTGTCGACACAGTGCGACAGGTTCACCGCTGAGGAGGTGAGTTCTCATCCAGTTTATCTCCTCTCACTCGTTTATAATAAGTAACACTATAGTTATTCTAATATTATGACGGTGTTGAAATTTAGTAGCGTTGTTGGGCAATAAACTCTTTGAATGGAATCACATTATTATTACTGTGATGAAATAATATAATAATAATAATATTATAAATGATAATAACACTTCACCAAATGAGTCCTGACATAATTTATTTTGAGCGAACATTATTTGAAAATCTGGTGAGATATCGCACGAATATCAACTGGATTTTGACAATGTATTTGGATGTAATGTAATCTAATCTCTCGTCTCCTTCCTCCTGCTCAGATGACCAACCTGTGGGCTGCCTTCCCTCCCGATGTGGCTGGCAACGTAGACTACAAGAACATCTGCTACGTCATCACCCACGGAGAAGAGAAGGAGGAGTAGAAATCCCCTCTCTCTCAAGTTCTCTACCTCCATCCCAACCCTCATCCCCCCCCCCCCCCCCTCCTCCTCTCAGTCCTGGCTCACTCGAGTAGCAACAGGGGAACATGGGATTATTATCAATAAATAATCGTGTGCTAAATGAAACAAATACTCTCTCTCTCTCTCTCTCTCTCTCTCTCTCTCTCTCTCTCTCTCTCTCTCTCTCTGTCTCCCCCCCCCCCCCCCCCCCCCATCACTCTTGTGGCCTCGAGGCCAACAGTGCATGCGTCACACCCGCAGCTGCAGTTGTACATACAGTCAGAAGCTGGTCTTGGTGGCGGCGTTGTGTGGCGTGACGCTCAGCCCGCTTATTTGAAACAAGTAAGCGGTTCTGGCCGCGTTCCCCTCGCGGCCTGTTGGCCTCGTCCCCTGCTCGTCTTCGCCTCGTACACGGGGACAAGGAGAACACACTGGGCGAGGGGAGGTACTGTACTACAATAGCTTGCCTACTCCCTCTCTCCTAGTTTCTCTCTCCCTTTCTCCCGCTCGGGAAGGGTGGCAGTGGATTAGAGCAACGCACGGTTTCCTGTTATTATTCTTAACGTCAGACCTTGTGAACAGGGAAGGAGGCGGCGAAAAGGTGGCGAGCGGGAGACAAAGGGGACCGAAAAGGTCTTTGTTTTGACTCCTTCTCTTGCCTCCCTCTCACCGCGGCCTGCCTCCTGTTGTTGTGTCTATTACCTCCACTTTGTCACAATCCACTGTAACCAATCAAGTACAAATAAAAACCAATGTCTTTCGTATCAGATTGTGTCTCTTGGTTTGTATGGGGGGCAGCGGGTCACAGCACCAGGGTTTTTTATTCTTCCTGCACAGCTCTTAGCTAAAGTATGGGAAATGGTAGATGGTACATTTATATAACAGCTTTTATCCAAAGCACTTTACAATTTGTTCCTCACATTTACCCATTCACACACATTCACACAACCGACGGCAGAGGCGTCCATGCAAGGTGCCAATCTGGATAGCCACCCAGGATAGTAGAGAGCACTAGATTAAATGATTGAGTACCTACTTACAATGTAATGAGTCATTTAATCCATTAGTAACCAGTACAACCACAGTCTGACACTGGTGTTGACCACTAGGAGCTGCTCAGTACAACCACAGTCTGACACTGTTGACCACTAGGAGCTGCTCAGTATAACCACAGTCTGACACTGTTGACCACTAGGAGCTGCTCAGTATAACCACAGTCTGACACTGTTGACCACTAGGCCCTGCCCAGTACAACCACAGTCTGACACTGTTGACCACTAGGAGCTGCCCAGTACAACCACAGTCTGACACTGTTGACCACTAGGAGCTGCCCAGTACAACCACAGTCTGACACTGTTGACCACTAGGAGCTGCCCAGTACAACCACAGTCTGACACTGTTGACCACTAGGAGCTGCCCAGTACAACCACAGTCTGACACTGTTGACCACTAGGAGCTGCCCAGTACAACCACAGTCTGACACTGTTGACCACTAGGAGCCGTTGGGTGTTAAAGTGACAGTTGTGATAATTAGAACCCCAGCCTTATTTCTTACTTACCAATGATGATGTTGATCAGTAGGGTCCTTTCTCAGCACAATCCACCCTGTTCCTCATGCTAGCTCCAGATAGCCACAAACCATGCTGTTCCTCATGCTAGGCATTGCTAGCTCCACCTAGTTAGCCACAAACCACCCTGTTCCTCATGCTAGCTCCACCTAGTTAGCAACAAACCACCCTGTTCCTCATGCTAGCTCAAGATAGCCACAAACCATGCTATTCCTCATGCTAGCTCCACCTAGTTAGCCACAAATACCCTGTTCCTCATGCTAGCTCCAGATAGCAGGAAAACGACCCCCCCCCCCCACCCTTTCATGCATTCATGATGAAACATAATACCGATAATATAGCGTTAATTTCAGATTGATTGTTGACACAGGCGAGAAACGCCACGGTTTTTAGTGAAATGCACTAAACGCTGCATAGTGTCGTTTTCTGGGATTAGACAGGATTACTCTAAAACTATACTCATATTCACCACGGTATAAAACGGGAATGTATGGATGACATTTTTTTATTTCTTTTTCACAAATTGAACGATAGATACTCGATGTCAAATGGGCAATAGTATTATATCCATAGCTATGATATATAATATAGTTTGAGCCCTGCAAACACCGCCATGTATCCCTATTCTTTAAAGCGGTGGCCTTCGTACCACACGGTACACAGCGACTTCTGGCGCTGATTGAGTTAATGATGTGCAAATTAAAGATGTAAGTGGTATTTTCTTTGTTAAAAGAAACCATTACACTAGTGAGGGTGAGACCATTACACTAGTGAGGGTGAGACCATTACACTAGTGAGGGTGAGACCATTACACTAGTGAGGGTGAGACCATCGTTCTTTCAGCCCCTGACACGCTTGCCATTCATTTTGACTGTCACCATTCTAATCTGGGACATCGTCATCCTCCATCTGACCCCGGAGGAAAAGATGTGCGCCCCCAGAAGAGGAGAGTGCATCAGGTCATGACTCATGACTGTCGTCTCCTCCCTGCCTGCTTTCTTTAAGGGTACTGTCGCCTGTTCTCTGCCTGCTTTCTTTAAGGGTACTGTCGTCTTTAATCCTGCTAGGCAATCTCAAGGTAGACATGAACAACAACCTAATTCTCAACCTAATTCTCAATCTGGAGAAAACAAAAGAGGTTGTTGTCGACTTCCGGAGAGCGCACACCCAGCACCCTCCACTGACCATCAACGGTGCAGTGGTGGAGAGAGTGAGCAGCACCAAATTCCTGGGTGTGCACATCACAGAGGACCTCTCCTGGAACACCAACACTGCATCATTGGCGAAGAAAGCTCAACAGCGCCTCTACTTCCTCCGCAAACTGAGAAGAGCTGGAGCCTCAGTGCCCATCCTGTGCTCCTACTACCGGGGCACCATCGAGAGCCTCCTGACCAGCTGCATAACCGCGTGGTACGGCGGCTGCACAGCATCCTGCCGCAAGACCCTGCAGCGCATGGTCAGAACAGCTGAGAGGATCGTTGGTGCCCCCCTCCCCTCCCTCCAGGACATCTACAATACACGCCTGGCCCGCAAAGCACTACGCATTGCGAGCGACATCACCCACCCCTCACAACGCTTTTTGAGGAGAATGAGGAGCCTCTGAGCCAGGACCAGCAGACTGAAAGACAGCTTCATACACCAGGCTGTCAGGAAGCTGATCTCTCTCCCAGCTCTCCCCCCTCTTACTCTGCCCCCCACAGAACCTGGACTAAGAACCCCCCCCCCTCACTGACACACACACAGCTCTCCCCCCTCTCTTACCTGCTCCCACATAATCTTGACTCCTCTCTTACTCTGCCCCCCCACAGACTCTGGACTAACCCCCCCCCCCCTGACACACACACACACACACACACACACACACACACACACACACACACACACACACACACACACACACACACACACACACACACACACACACACACACACACACACACACACACACACACACACACACACACACACACACACACACACACACACACACACACACACACACACACACACACACAGCCACTTTACTGCCATTATTTAGTTTTATTTATTTAGTTTACATCATATTAGTTTACTGCCATATCCATCATCTCACTGCCACTTTACTGCCATTATTGTATTTTACTGCCATTATTTATTATTCTTGCTTACTATGTACCACTGCTGCTAAAGGTTTTGCACTAAGTTCTCGTTTACCTCTATATTATTTACATTCACTCATACATTCACTTTTATTTAGCATACTGTCTACACATATATAGTCCTGTATACTGTCCATATGTTACTTTATGTTTATAGTGTACTTAATATGTTACTTTATGTTTATATTAGATCTTGTTTTTTATATACACTGTGGGAAGGGGGAAACGCAATTTCATTTCTCTGTATGTCATTTCTCTGAGGTGACAATAAAGCTGACTTTGACTTTGAATGACTTCAATCTTGTTTGGAAACCTCAAAGTAGGCATGAATTACTTTAATCGTGTTTGGAAAGCTTAAAGTAGGCATGAATGACTTTAATCTTGTTTGGAAATCTCAAGGTCAATCTCACGTCACTGACGCGCCGGCCGTCGTGGAGGGGGGGGGGGGGGGCATCTGCGCGGTGGGGGGGGGGGGGGGGGGGCACTCTCTCATTGACGGAACACAGTGTGAGCATTTATGAGGGTGAACACCAGAAAAGCAGCTGTCCCAGATGGGATAACACACAACACACATAGACTCAGTCGTAAAAAAGGCGAAGCAGCGCCTCTACCACCTGAGACAGTTAAGGAAGTTCAGAGTATCGGGAAAGATACTCCAGTCCTTCTACTCCGGAGCTGTAGAGAGCATCTTGACTGGAAACATCACTGCCTGGTATGGAAACAGCAACGCACAGGACAAGAAGGCCCTACAGAGAGTGGTGCACTCAGCTGAGCGTACTATGGGTATTGCACTACCACCCCTGCAGGACTTATATAACAAGAGGTGCAAATCCAGAGCCTGCAGAATAATGAAAGACCCTCACCACCCCAACAACAGCCTGTTCAAGCTGTTGCGGTCAGGCAAACGCCTGCGCACACCAGCAACCAGGACAGAGAGACTTCGGCTCAGCTTCTTCCCCCAGGCCATCAGAGTCTTGAACACTGAGCTCTCCACACACAAGCACATATGAGCAAATGGGGGACCTTGATGTAAACAAGACGAAAGTCTTTCTCTGGTCTGCATCCCCTTAACAATTGTGTGTATTGAGCTGTACTGTATTGTACCCATTCTGCAATCTGTTAATAAAGTTTTCAATCAATCAATCAATCAAGCACACACACAACACACATACTGTATACGCTCACACACTAACAGTCACTTTAGTACGAACACACACACACACACACACACACACACACACACACACACACACACACACACACACACACACACACACACACACACACACACACACACACACACACACACACACACACACACACACACACACACACACACACACACACAGACATGCTGCACACGCTCACACTAAACGGTCACTTTACACAATGAAAAGGTCACTAAAAAATAAATAAAAAAAGAACGGGAGTGGTTCTTGTATAGTAATAGATGGATATAGCAAGATAGCATAAGGATATATAGTATAACTATATTGTATAGTATAGTATTGTATAGTAGTGTACATAAGACCCAGTGCCTCATCCGTAGCTTAACACTGTATTGCACTATCGCAGGACCTTAGCATGTGACTCCTCGCCATTCCAGAATTTCCCCAAGGTGATAAATAAAGGAATATCTTATCTTATCATCTGTCTGGCCAGGGTTTGAAGTCTTCAGATTAACAAGCCTAAACAAGCTGTTCAGATTGATGTCACTTGCCATAAACTAGCTTTAATTAATCAATGATTTATTTTGGAGCCAGGAACACTGTCTATCTGATACACTGCCTATCTGATGCACTGCCTATCTAATGCACTGCCTATCTGATGCACTGTCTATCTAATGCACTGCCTATCTAATGCACTGCCTATCTGATGCACTGCCTATCTGATGCACTGTCTATCTAATGCACTGCCTATCTAATGCACTGCCTATCTGATGCACTGTCTATCTGATGTACTGCCTATCTGATGCACTGCCTATCCAATGCACTGCCTATCTAATGCACTGCCTATCTGATGCACTGCCTATATGATGTACTGCCTATCTAATGCACTGCCTATCTGATGCACTGTCTATCTGATGTACTGCCTATCTGATGCACTGCCTATCCAATGCACTGCCTATCTAATGCACTGCCTATCTGATGCACTGCCTATCTGATGCACTGCCTATCTGATGCACTGCCTATCTAATACACTGCCTATCTAATGCACTGCCTATCTGATGCACTGCCTATATGATGCACTGCCTATCTGATACACTGCCTATCTGATGCACTGCCTATCTAATGCACTGCCTAATAATGCACTGCCTATCTGATGCACTGCCTATCTAATGCACTGCCTATCTGATGCACTGCCTATCTGATGCACTAGACACGATTTAGATTTAGACTAGTTCGATTTAGATTATAGTTACATTTAGATTTTAGACCCTGGCAGCACATCACCCCCATCCTCATCCACCTCCACTGGCTCCCCATCAAATCCCGCATCACCTACAAAACCCTCCTGCTCACCTACAAATCCCTTCACGCCCTGGCACCTCAGTACCTCACTGACCTCCTCCACCCCTACACTCAGTCACGGTCCCTGCGATCCACGGACACTGGTCAGCTCTCCATCCCCCGAACCAGACTACGGACGTTCGGGGACAGAGCTTTCAGTGTGGCAGCTCCCACCCTCTGGAACTCCCTCCCCGCAGAACTCCGCACCGCCCCAACTCTGGACTCATTTAAAAAACTGCTCAAAACCCACCTCTTCAACCTGGCCTTCAACCACTAACTTTCTCACTTTATATGTATATGTATATGTTGTGTCTGTCCACTATGTTTGTTAATTTGTTACCTCCCCCCCCCCCCCCCCCCCCCCTTATGTAAAGCGACCTTGGGTCCTCTGAAAGGCGCTATATAAAACGAAGTATTATTATTATTATTATTATTATTAGATTTAGACTAGTTACATTTAGATTTTAGACTAGATTTAGACTAGTTACATTTAGACTAGTTTCTTTGCGGGAAGAAAGAGGTGCTGGGAAATAAATTATTACAATTCAATTTAGAGTAGATTGATTTAGATTAGATTTAGACTAGTTAGATTTAGACTACATTTAGACTAGTTCGATTTAGATGTATACTAGTTCAATTTAGACTACATTTAAACTAGGTTCTTTACAAAAACAAAACAAACATGTTCTACAGATTCAAGGTAGTTTCATTAATGTGAGGTTCGCCTGTTCCCTGGACCTTTAATTCCCTGTCTCCTCACCTCACCAGCCCCAACCCTCGCGTTGTTTACTCTCCTCTGCTCTTCAACAGCCCACACCCTTGGACTACCTTTCACAGCTGTGATAAGTTATGATTAGCGCCCCAGAGGGCTTTAAATACCTGGACTTCCCCTCCAGTCCTCGTCGGGTCGTTCTGTATCTGTATGCTACCATCTACCGCCGCGCTCCTGGTGAGACATCGTCATCGCTTCCTATCCTACGGGAGGATGCGTCTCTTCGAGCCGGCACGCTCTTCTAGCCGGCGCGCTCCTACTCCAGACGCGCTCCACTCCAGACCCCGAGCCGGCGCGCTCTTCTAGCCGGCGCGCTCCTACTCCAGACGCGCATCGCTTCCTAATCCTCTACGGGAGGATGCGTCTCTCCGAGCCGGCGCGCTCTTCTAGCCGGCGCGCTCCTACTCCAGACGCGCTCCACTCCAGACCCCGAGCCGGCGCGCTCTTCTAGCCGGCGCGCTCCTACTCCAGACGCGCTCCACTCCAGACCCCGAGCCGGCGCGCTCTTCTAGCCGGCGCGCTCCTACTCCAGACGCGCTCCACTCCAGACCCCGAGCCGGCGCGCTCTTCTAGCCGGCGCGCTCCTACTCCAGACGCGCATCGCTTCCTAATCCTCTACGGGAGGATGCGTCTCTTCACTTCCGAGGAGGATCTCCTTGCCAGGCCTCCGTCGTCTGAACCCTGCCTTCCCTGTAAGCAGCTCTGGCCCTCGCCCTGTCCAAGGCCTTAACCCTGTTTTCTCTGTCCCTGTCTCCAGCCCGCCTCCCCGGGCCTCTGTCCCTGTTCCCCTCTCCAGTGCCCCTGTTCCTGCCCTGTCCTTTTGCCCTGGCCCTGTCCCTTAGCCTTCCCCTTAGCCTGCTCGCCTCTTAAAGGCACAGTGCCACATTTTTCCCTATTTCTTTGGTCCAGTGTTTTTGTGTTCTCCCTTAAAGGGACAGTGCCGCTTTTTGTTTGTGTTGAATAAATGCCCTGTTTTGGCTTACTCTCAAGTTTCAAGTTTCAAGTTTTCTTTAATAGTTGTCATACAGAAGTACAGAATACTTTCATACAAAATGCTTCTTACTGTTACGCTCCAGAGACTGTGCTAGACAAGATAGTATCAAATAACATAGTATAGCATGTAATTTAGAAGAAGAAAATGAGGTCACAGTGTTCGGTATAGACATATGTACAATGTTCTGAGTTACCATATAATATACAATACTATGCAGTGTACTAATGTACAGTACTATCTAGTGCAAAGCAGAAATGGGATGAGGTACAATTTAGGTACAATTTACAGTAAGGTGTACGAGTTGTAGTGCAATCCTTCATCAATAAATATAAAGTGTGGGGAGTGGGTGCTACAGTGTGTTTGTTTAAAGTGGGTGTGTGCTATAAAGTGTGTGGAGTGGGTGCTACAGTGTGTTTGTTTAAAGTGAGTGTGTGCGTGTGGATGTGTGTGCTATGTGCGTTTGGTGGTTGTTGTTGTGTAGTGTTCATTCATTGTTCGTTTAGCAGCCTGATGGCCTGGGGATAGAAGCTTCTTCTGAGTCTTTCTGTGCTCGCCTTGAGACTCCGGTATCGCTCTCATACCTGTCTGTGAAGTGCTTTGAGAAGCTAGTAAAGGGCTACATCTGCTCCTCCCTCCCCATCAACATGGACCCCCTGCAATTTGCATACCGCCCCAACAGGTCCACGGAGGACGCCATATCCCATGTGCTGCACACAGCAGCATCACACCTGGACAAGAGGCAGGGGAACTATGTGAGAATGCTATTCATCGACTACAGCTCGGCATTCAATACCATAGTCCCCTCCATACTCATAGCCAAGCTCAGGGACCTGGGCTTGGGCTATGACCTCTGCCAGTGGGTCTTGGACTTCCTGACTGGCAGACCCCAGGTGGTGAGAGCAGGCAACTGCACCTCCTCATCCATCACCCTCAACATAGGGGCCCCCCAGGGCTGTGTTCTGAGTCCCCTCCTCTACTCCCTGTACACACACGACTGTGTGGCTCAGCGGAGTAGCAATACAATCATCAAATTTGCTGACGACACAGTGGTGGTGGGCCTGATCTCTGCCAACGACGAGAGGGCCTACCTGGAAGAGGTCAAGGTCCTGGCGGGATGGTGCCAGGAAAACAGCCTCTCCCTGAACGTCAGCAAAACAAAGGAGATGATTGTGGACTTCAGGAGGTCGGGGGTCAAGGACTACAGCCCCCTCAGCATCGACGGGGCACCGGTTGAGAGAGTCAACAGCTTTAAGTACCTCGGAGCCTACATATCCGAGGACTTGACATGGACCACACACATTGACAGTGTTGTGAAGAAGGCACGACAACGCCTCTACTTCCTCAGGCGCCTAAGGAAGTTCCAAGTCAGCCAGAAGATCCTTAAGAACTTCTACTCATGTACAATAGAGAGCATCTTGACCGGCAACATCACCTCCTGGTTTGGGAATAGCACTGCACAAGACCGAAGCAGACTACAAAGAGTGACACGTTCAGCCGAACGCACAATTGGAGGGGGGCTCCCCACCCTCCAGAACATTTACTACAAGCGTTGCAAGGGCAAGGCTAAGAGAATCATTAAAGACTCCAGTCACCCGAACAACTGCCTCTTTGAACTGCTGCGGTCAGGCAAGCGATACCGGAGTCTCAAGGCGAGCACAGAAAGACTCAGAAGAAGCTTCTATCCCCAGGCCATCAGGCTGCTAAACGAACAATGAATGAACACTACACAACAACAACCACCAAACGCACATAGCACACACATCCACACGCACACACTCACTTTAAACAAACACACTGTAGCACCCACTCCACACACTTTATAGCACACACCCACTTTAAACAAACACACTGTAGCACCCACTCCCCACACTTTATATTTATGGATGAAGGATTGCACTACAACTCGTACACCTTACTGTAAATTGTACCTAAAATTGTACCTCATCCCATTTCTGCTTTGCACTAGATAGTACTGTACATTAGTACACTGCATAGTATTGTGTATTGTATATTATATGGTAACTCAGAACATTGTACATATGTCTATACCGAACACTGTGACCTCATTTTTCTTCTTCTAAATTCATGCTATATTATGTTATTATGTTATTTGATATTATCTTGTCTAGCACAGTCTCTGGAGCGTAACAGTAAGAAGCATTTTGTATGAAAGTATTCTGTACTTCTGTATGACAACTATTAAAGAACTTGAACTTGAACTTGAACTTGAATTTGTCTTGTGTTGTGCGATTGGGGTCGGTTACAAACCATAACAGTACGACCCGACCCGTCGACGACCCCAGCCAGCACAGACAGTGTATGTTGATTTTGCCCTTTTTAGTTCCCTCTAACCCACTGTTAGTCTCCCCTGTTAGCTTCCCTGTTAGCTTCCCTGTTAGCCTCGTTAGCTCCCCTGCAGCTTGCCAGGCCTCTACTACCAGCATGGCCCCAGTCTGCTAGCTTAGTCCCGGCTTCTAGCACAGCCTCTATGTTAATGCAGCCCTTGCAGCTAGCATAGGCCCTGTAGCTAGCCATGCCCAGGCAGCTAACCCGGTCCCTCTGCATGGCCTCCACTTTTTGTGTAGCTTTCCCACTGCTAGGACTGCCCCTTCAGCTAGCAAGGTCAGTTTTCCCCACTGCTAGGACTGCCCCTTCAGCTAGCAAGGTCAGTTTCCCCACAGCTAGGACTGTCCTTCCAGCTAGCTTGTTCTCTCATGCTGGTCCAGCCCTGTCTGCTAGCCTAGCTCCGGCAGCTAGCGCAGCCTCTATGTTAATGTAGCAGTACAGCTAGCATAGGCCCTGTAGCTAGCAGTGCCCTGGCAGCTACCCTGTCCCTCTGCTGGCCCCACTTTTGGTGTAGCTTCCCCTGCTAGCATGGCCCAATTTTTTTGTTTGTTGCCTTGTCATGTCCCCTGCCCCCCCTCTGTCTGTATTTTTGGGTCGCCCGGTGGCTCCCGTGGAGGGGGGGGTACTGTGTGGTTCGCCTGTTCCCTGGACCTTTAATTCCCTGTCTCCTCACCTCACCAGCCCCCACCCTCGCGTTGTTTACTCTCCTCTGCTCTTCAACAGCCCACACCCTTGGACTACCTTTCACAGCTGTGATAAGTTATGATTAGCGCCCCAGAGGGCTTTAAATACCTGGACTTCCCCTCCAGTCCTCGTCGGGTCGTTCTGTATCTGTATGCTACCATCTACCGCCGCGCTCCTGGTGAGACATCGTCATCGCTTCCTATCCTACGGGAGGATGCGTCTCTTCGAGCCGGCGCGCTCTTGTAGCCGGCGCGCTCTTCTAGCCGGCGCGCTCCTACTCCAGACGCGCTCCACTCCAGACCCCGAGCCGGCGCGCTCTTCTAGCCGGCGCGCTCCTACTCCAGACGCGCATCGCTTCCTAATCCTCTACGGGAGGATGCGTCTCTCCGAGCCGGCGCGCTCTTCTAGCCGGCGCGCTCCTACTCCAGACGCGCTCCACTCCAGACCCCGAGCCGGCGCGCTCTTCTAGCCGGCGCGCTCCTACTCCAGACGCGCTCCACTCCAGACCCCGAGCCGGCGCGCTCTTCTAGCCGGCGCGCTCCTACTCCAGACGCGCTCCACTCCAGACCCCGAGCCGGCGCGCTCTTCTAGCCGGCGCGCTCCTACTCCAGACGCGCATCGCTTCCTAATCCTCTACGGGAGGATGCGTCTCTTCACTTCCGAGGAGGATCTCCTTGCCCTCGCCCTGTCCAAGGCCTTAACCCTGTTTTCTCTGTCCCTGTCTCCAGCCCGCCTCCCCGGGCCTCTGTCCCTGTTCCTCTCCAGTGCCCCTGTTCCTGCCCTGTCCTTTTGCCCTGGCCCTGTCCCTTAGCCTTCCCCTTAGCCTGCTCGCCTCTTAAAGGCACAGTGCCACATTTTCCCTATTTCTTTGTTCCAGTGTTTTTGTGTTCTCCCTTAAAGGGACAGTGCCGCTTTTTGTTTGTGTTGAATAAATGCCCTGTTTTGGCTTACTCTCATACCTGTCTTGTGTTGTGCGATTGGGGTCGGTTACAAACCATAACAATTAAACTGTTGACAAGCAATCCATATCATTCAGTACAAGCAAGACTGACAATATATTTCAAGTATGATATGACATTGATGTAATTATTGAATATTGTAGCATATTTTGTAATAAAGTGCTATTTAATTTTAGATACAATTTTATAATAATAGCCTCAAAACTCTCTCTCTACACGATTTATGGTTTATAGGTTATAATAGTCTACCCTATAACTCTGTATAATCTAAATCTAACTAGTCTAAATCTAATCTAAATAAATCGAGTCTAAATCTAATACAATTGTACATGCTATTATACAGAGTTATAGGGTAGACTATTATATGGGACGGGTGTATATGGAAACCTATAAACCATAATTCGATATATATTTTTTTATTTTTACCGTATATATCCACATCTGTCTGAATATACCTACATATAATCCTTTTTACATATCTGTATATATATCTGTACATATCCCTCACCTAACTCTTACTAGTTATGCTGCTGGCCAGTACAACTTACTACCATAGTCTTTATACCTGTATCACTGTACATATTAATACTACAACACTGTATATACATCTGATTAGAACTATTACTCAGTAGTACTCATTTATATATTTTATACCCAGTAATCAAGTTCAAGTTTCTTTATTAGTTGTCATACAGAAGTACAGAATACTTTTATACAAAATGCTTCTTTCCGTTACGCTCCAGAGACTGTGCTAGACAAAAATAGATAAGTATAAAATAAGTATAGCAAGTATAAAATAGAAGTCAAGTACGTAGACACAAGTTTTCAGTATGCACATATATACAATGTTCAATGCAGAGTAGAAGTAACTGAGTTACCATACAATATACTATACAATATAATAATATACAATATACTATACAGTGCAAAGCAGAAATGGGATGAGGTACAATTTAGGTACAATTTACAGTAAGGTGTAATGAGGTATGGGTTGTAGTGCAAATTCTTTACCAATAAATATAAAGTGTGTTTAGGTGTTCTAAAGTGAGTAAAGTGGGTGCTGCAGTGAGTTGTTTGTTTAAAGTGAGTGTGTGCGTGTGGATGTGTGTGCTGTGAGTGCATTTGATGGTTGTTACATAGTGTTATTGTTCGTTGAGCATCCTGATGGCCTGGGGATAGAAGTCTCTCTGTGCTTGCCATGAGACTCCGGTATCGCTTGCCTGACCACAGCAGTTCAAAGAGGCAGTTGTTTGGGTGGCTGGAGTCTTTGATAATTATCTTAGCCTTACCCATGCACCACTTGTTGTAAATGTCCTGGAGAGTGGGAAGCCCCCCTCCAATTGTGCGTTCGGCTGAACGGGCCACTCTCTGTAGTCTGCTACGGTCTTGTGCGGTGCTATTCCCAAACCAGGAGGTGATATTGCCAGTGAGGATGCTCTCTATTGTGCATGAGTAGAAGTTCTTAAGGATCTTCTGACTGACTTGGAACTTCCTTAGGCGCCTGAGGAAGTAGAGGCGTTGCCGTGCCTTCTTCACAACATTGTCAATGTGTGTGGTCCATGTCAAGTCCTCGGATATGTGGACTCCGAGATACTTAAAACTGTTCACTCTCTCAACCGGTGCCCCGTCGATGCTGAGGGGGCTGTAGTCCCTGACCCCCGACCTCCTAAAGTCCACAATCATCTCCTTTGTTTTGCTGACGTTCAGGGAGAGGCTGTTCTCTTGACACCATCCCGCTAGAACCTTGACCTCCTCCAGGTAGGCCCTCTCGTCGTTTGCAGAGATCAGGCCCACCACTACTGTGTCGTCAGCAAATTTGATGATTGTGTTGTTGTTCCGCTGTGCCACACAGTCATGTGTGTACAGGGAGTAGAGGAGGGGACTCAGAACACAGCCCTGGGGGGCCCCTATGTTGAGAGTGATGGATGAGGAGGTGCAGTTGCCTGCTCTCACCACCTGGGGTCTGCCCGTCAGGAAGTCCAAGACCCACTGGCAGAGGTCATAGTTCAAGCCCAGGTCCCTGAGCTTGGCTATGAGTTTGGAGGGGACTATGGTATTGAATGCTGAGCTGTAGTCGATGAACAGCATTCTCACATAGTTCCCCTGCCTCTTGTCCAGGTGTGATGCTGCTGTACATTGTATATTACTAGCACTTTACTGTTACATTTGCATCCAATATTTTTATCTATTTATTACCAAAAGATTTGTACTACATCTCTACCTAATTGTGTTTGCATTTTGTACTTTAGTTTTGTATATTTTGTATAGTGTTTGGTCTTTTTTTTTTTTTTTTTACTGTATAAAGCACAATCTCAGGAGGAGGCTCATATACAGAACCAAGCATTTCACTGTGTAATGTAACTTATATGTGACGACAAATAAAACAAAACTTGAACTTGAAACTTGCACTCTGGTTGGAAGAATGGATGCCAAGCTTATTTTCGTTGTACTGTACTTGTGCTGTATGATGACAATACATGTGAATCTAATCTAAAAAACACAATAAATAAATAAATATTTCGGTTAGGGTTAGGGGGGTCGAAAGTTGGCTACTGTACAGTTGCCTGGAACCTGGAACCATATAAAAGCAGGCATGCGCAGTTTGCCACAGCAGCAGCAGCAGCATCACACTTCCTGATCCAGAATTTGGAAAAGTCAGTGTCTCTCTGTAACGTCGCACGGTCACCGCGGGGCTCAGGAGCAAGCAGAGCGGGGGAATCAGACTCTCACTCTGGGACCACGGGAGGGAGAGAGGGAGAGTTCCCGGCCGCCTGTGCGTATGATGTGTGTGTGCCGTGCCGTCCTGCCTGGCTGCTGGGTGTCATCCATTCCGCTGTCGTCGCCGCGCCGCCGTGCCTTCTTCTGAGGTTGTGAGACATCCTCCTCCTACCACCATGGCCTCGTCGTTATTATTATTATCATCACCACCCCCGCTCCCGCTCCTGCTCCTCCCGCTCCTCCTGCTGCTGGCGGCCGCCCCGGTGGTGGTGGACTCCTCTCAGGGCGACAAGGAGCCCGTCTACCGGGACTGCGTGAAGCAGTGCGTGCGGGCCAACTGCACCGGAGCCCGGCTGCGAGGCTTCCAGTCCAGCCAGCCGCCGTACATGGCGCTGACAGGTGCACGTTTATTGTGTTGTTATGTTGTTGTTTTGACAGCGTTAGCGCACTGTAAACACTAGCTAGTGGGTTCCTTCTCCAACTGTACTAACAGTTGCGCGGCTATAGCTAAGCTACGGCCGGGGATGATGCTAGCAGAGTCATATATCAAAGATGGTTGATTAATAAGAAACTATAATTCAAAGCGGCGCCAGTGAGGTGGAAACGGAAGCGTTCCGCGCTAGTGTGTCTACTGTCCGTTCACGGTGAGACCGTCTCCTCCGCGGGGCACCGTGTAACAGCCAGCCAATGACGTGCCTTGTCTAGCAGCTCACGTGACGACTTCCATTGATTGATTATTACAGATTGCAGAATGGGTACAGTACAGTACAGCTCAATACATACAATTGTTAAGGGGATGCAGACCAGAGAAAGACTTTCGTCTTGTTTACATCAGGGTCCCCCATTTTCAATTCATCATAACATATGACATATACACGATATACAGATAGACAGTACTGCCACATCTATACATTTATGACATACCAGATTTGCAAATACAGTACTGTTTGTGATACAAAAAGAGTCTAGAAAATAGAGTATATACATTTGACGTAGAAACTGTACATTGGAGGAGGTTGGGTGGGTGGGGGGGGACTGTACATTGGAGGTGGGTGGGTGGGGTGGGGGGGTTGGGTAGGAGGGGTGGGTGGGGGACACTGTACAACTGTACAATCAAAACTGTACATTGGAATATTGACAACCATACTTGGTCATTTACTGTACATTGGAGGTGGTTGGGGGGGGGGGTTGGGTAGGTGGGGTGGGGGAAACTGTACAACTGTACAAGCAAAACTGTACATTGGGATATCGACAACCTTACTTTCTTTGTCCCAAGAAGAGGGTCTCGTGTATTATTGGGTTAGGACATTTACAGGGGCCAGTTTCGAATTGCAGTCTCCCGTAGGTGCTCCTTGAGAGTGGTTTTAAAAGTGGGTAGTGAATCACATTCCTTTACAGCTTTGGGTAGGGCATTCCACATTGATGTGGCATAATTGCAAAACGTGTTTAGTCCCTTGTTTGAGCCGAATCTGGGTTTAACATGATTTGTTGAGCTCCCTCTGGTGTTGTGGTCGTGGTATTCACTGACCTTTGGGAAGTATTTTGACATGTACATGGGTACCTTAGTCGTATAGTGTATCTTGTAGACCAGGCCCATTGCAAGTTGCTGTACTCGTCTACTCTAAGCCATCCTAGGTTGTCAAAGTGGGCAGGGGTGAGGTGGGTTCTAGGAGTAAGGTCAAGTAGTAGTCTGACCAGTTTGTTTTGTGATGTTTGTCATCTTTCTTTTAGCGCCTTTTGAGGTGCTTTGGTACCATGAGGTGCAAGCATAGTCGTAGTACCCTTGAATGAGTGTGCTCCTGCCAGAGTCTTCAGGGTATTCTTGTTTACCAGAGAGGAGATCCGGTACAGGAATCTAGTTTGTTGGTTGACTTTTTTTTATTACATTTATTACATGAAGTGGCTTGGAGTTGCGTCGTCTCTCTTTCCGAACAATCTCTGTTTATAATCAAATCAAATCAAATTTATTTATAAGGCCCGACAACACACGTTAATGTCCCCATGGGCCGTACAGGTCTTCTTTAAACAAGTCAAGAAGAAAACATAACAATAAGTCAAGAACAGAACAAGAACACCATAAGGTCCAAATAATTTAAGATAAATGCAAATAAATGAAAGAATAATACACTTTTAATGTGACGTTAACTTTGAACTACATGGCATTGTCCTGTATTGGTGTTTTTTGTTATCAAGAGTAATAACTCCTCTACACCCAAGCCAGTTTTTCTGGTGTACAACATTGAATAGTCCTATTGTAATTCCACTCCAGTGTCCATCACCATATGCACCATTGTTAAGAAGCCATTGTGCATGTGTATGTGTGTCAGTGCTATGTACTTTTTTAAATGCATTGTTGTGGGTCTAAGCTGTTCTCTTTATCTTGATATTATTCAGGGTGGACGTGTCGTGATGACTGTCGCTACCAGTGTATGTGGACCACTGTGGGCCTTTACCAGGCAGAGGGCTACAGCATCCCTCAGTTCCATGGCAAGGTCCGTGGCTCTCACTCGTGAAGTGGTCAGTCTTTCTGTGATGAGGCTGACCAGTCCAACTACCCCACCCAGTTTCAAATATTCATACTGACCAGTCCAACTACCCCACCCAGTTTCAGATATTCATACTGACCATCCAACTCAATAGCATAAATCTGCAGAGCCGCAAGCCCAACGTCTGGGCGGGGCTTCGGGGCTTGTACTCTGTGTGAGGCGGGGCTTCGGGGCTTGTACTCTGTGTGACTGTGTGTGGGCGGGGCGTCGGGCTTGTACTCTGTGTTGTTTCCTGTAAAACCCGGAAGTAGTCAGTTTGTGCTGTTTATTTTTACAAGCAGTGAGGACTCGACAGCATTTGCATTTCTGTGTTCCGTGTTGCGGTTTAGGGTTAAGGTTAGGGTTAGGGTTATGGTTAGGGTTAAAAATAAACGGCACAAACTGACTACTTCCGGGTTTTACAGGAAACAACAGAGTACAAGCCCCGAAGCCCCGCCTCACACAGTACAAGCCCTGAAGCCCCAACCCAGACGTTGGGCTTGCGGCTCTGCAGATATACCCTACTCACTCCAACTACCGCACCCAGTTTCAGATATTCATACTGACCAGTCCAACTACCACACCCAGTTTCAGATATTCATACTGACCAGTCCAACTACCACACCCAGTTTCAGATATTCACACTGACCAGTACAACTACCACACCCAGTTTCAGATATTCATACTAAAGATCATGTATCCATTTTGATAAAAACCTTCCATGATGTTTTTCATCAGTATCTCAAAATAAAGTCGATTCCATCCTGAGAAGTTAATTCTGTTGATAAAGGAACACACCGTCTTCTCCAGAGTTGGACAAGAAGATGGATACCAACCTCCTCTCTGTGCGTTCAGTGGAAAGCTATCTGGCTGCAAGCTAGCCTAGCTTAGCACAAATTAATGGAAGTGGATATGGACCTCTAGCCTAGCTGCGGGAGAGGTGTTTTTGGCTAACGGCTAGGCTAGAATGCACAGAGAGGAAATTGTTTTCTATCTTCTTGTGACTCTGGAGAGGACAGTAAGCACATTTCCCATAATGTTGACGTGTAAAGGATTAAGCCGATATCTGATTTCAAAACGGTAACGTTAACATATGGTTTAATATATAGTGTACTGTAGGGCTGGGCAATATGGCCAAAAATGATATCACGATAATGATATCGATAATAGTATTGTGCATAGCTCGGTTGGTCAATTTGGCTAACGTTAAGTAGCTTCACAATCGAGACATCCAATAATGTCTATTATAATATTACTAAGGCTGTCAATATATTAAATCTGATTAATCGCATGATTGTCCAGTTAATCGTGATTAATTGCAAATTAATCGCATATTTATTATCTATTCTAAATCTACCTTAACACATTGACGGCCACAGGTATTAGACGGCCCCACTCTATAAGGCCAGCATATCATAATAAAGTTTCATTGTGCGTGAGGCTGTTTGTAGAGCAAAATCTATACTTTATAGTATTGCTATCTGTCCATTCTCATTGTCAATTGATACTATAAACCGTCCCTTCAAAATGGCTTAAAGAAATAATTCTTTCATCAATACGTTCCCATTTTATAGCGTCTTGAATATAAGCGTTATATGGGATTGGTCTGGTATATTTCCTGGAAGGCGAGATACAGGGCGCTAAGCTAATAACGTTAAATCAAATGGCGTTTCGGCCCTACAGAAGCTAGAGCTAAAAATCTAAATGCATATGATCGATATAATGTTCCACCATGAATGCATGAAAGGGGGGGGCGGGGGACGTCGTTTCTGATTGATTACCAATAACGGTGTTAGCTTCAGTAGCCACATTCGCTGATCGCCTGGTTGGCTATGATAACGAGGCCTGATCAGCATGTAATTTACGTGAAAAAGATCTTACCTGTGGCCGGTTGGATCCCCAAAAGGATTTCCCAGTTATCGATCGCCATCTGGTAGATCCAAATGTCCATTGGCTGATGATATATTCCTTTACTGCATACTGAATTCCGCGTCCCAAAACGTATTCCATGCTATATGATACACGCATAGATACACCCTAACAGGAAAGTCCATTCGAGATAAAAAAAAATAAAACACCTTTCTGCCACAGGGAACACTGCATTATCGAGACAGCGCCCCTACGAGGATCTGGCTGGTAATGCACTTTTCCGAATTCCAAGAGTAGGGTAAATCTGCAGTGCCGCTCTGTGACATTGAGTAGGTTATTAAAATGGAATAAAAGCCAAAACAACCTTGCCACGGACATGTCCGTGGTTGGCCCTCTACCGTTGGATCCGAAACACGGACACGGTCCGTGGCAAGCTTGTTTTGGCTTTTATTCCATGCAGTCCGTGCTTGGCCCCGAATGTGTTAAACGCATCTTTTTCAAGTTCAACTTATCAACATGAGAGTAGACGCATGCTTGCTTTATGCAAAAAAAAGTATGTTTATTTATTGCCACAATGAGAAATACTGTCCAGAATCTTCAAGTAACTAAAATGTGCAAACTGCATTGTAAAACAAAATGCTGAAATCATGAAAAGCCCAACAAAAAAAGAACAGATGGGCATACCAATTTACGAACTAACATTACATACTAATTGTTGTGAAGGGCCAGATTAAAGCTGAGAATCTACATTTATTGTTTTATATACTTTGTATATTATTTATATATACACGGTATATCCCTTTAAGCCTGCGTTTGAATCATAGTAATATTCGCTTTCCCTATTGGACAAGGCTATCGGCGCCAGACCGCAAGCCCCCAATGTCAGGTTCAAAGGCGAATCCGGGCATGTTGATTCGAGACGAGAACTGAGGTTCGGCACTAGATAGCCACTTAAGTATATATACCGGCGCAGGTGCGAACAGTAGTTGTTCATCCCGTTCGTCTAAGTAGCTGGTTCATCCAGTTCGTTCATCCACTAATGAAGTGAGAAGCCATGCGTTTAACAGAGCGTTGAGAACCACGTGCGGAGTGAATAGTAAAAGTGTCAGATTTAATGCAGTAACGTCAAGTTCGACCTAGCTTAATGTGAAGTAAAGAGTCGTTAATTTATTGTGTATCGTGCCAAACACCAGTTTGTTCGTGTGTAGCATTACCCAACAGTTCGTCCGTTTTAGCTAGTGGACCTTAGCCAGTGTGCGTGGACTAAATACATTGGTACCAGCACACGAGGAGGCCTAGTCGGAGAACCTGCTGGACATGTGCACAGGAGAACCGACGGCGGCGATTGCAGAACCAGTATTGGTTGGATTATATTGATTGTGGAACGTACTACCTGGAGAAGAGCATCGTTTATTTCCATTGTCGTTTGGATTTAAACACCGTGAGGATCTACATTCGGGCTGGCCTCATGGACCGAGGCTAGCTGGCTATCATCGTTTGCTATCGAGCATTTGGATTACAGTTATTGCTTTTGTTGCTGAGCGTTGGATTACAAGGACTGGCTTCTGTACGTGAATCCCCTTCTTCTTCAATTGATCAGACTGAGTATCCGAACATTCCTCTCTCCTCCAGAACTTACAACTCTGGGAGGAACCCAGTGTCTCCAGCGGTACCAGCGTTGCCCTCTCTAATTGCCATTCCACGCCAGGCGGCGTTAGCCTAGTGCCCCATCGTAGGAACTATTCTATTCTCTTTGACTTATGCTACTGACTGACTTTATGCCTATTCTTCGCCATACAAGCGCGACCCTAATTCTCATATCTGTAACCATTAATGCATAATATTAAATACCCTCAAATGATATTTCTTTGTCAGTGCCGTGTTATTATGAGTGTCTGCCATATATTAGATGTACTGTCTGGCCAGTAATTAAAGTACATACATAGCAGTGGTTTAATCAATCACAATCTTTAATACAGTCAGGGTTTTGTAACCCCTCAGTTACAATTGGTCCTTCGAGCCGGAGGGTATCAGTAATCTTTAATATCATATTATATTGATATGGCCAGCGGCGGACACTCTCCAGACGGCTCTCCCAAAGTAGAGCGCTCTAGGCGCAAACGTCAGCCACCTCCATACCTGGAGGACTACGCTTTCATTTTACCTCCTAGCTTATCTAAAAAGACGTTAAGCACGGATAAAACTGATAGTTTAAGCA
This sequence comes from Notolepis coatsorum, assembly GCF_963971535.1. Lineage (NCBI taxonomy): Eukaryota > Metazoa > Chordata > Actinopteri > Aulopiformes > Paralepididae > Notolepis > Notolepis coatsorum. The sequence continues at coordinate 15,119,406 of NC_140174.1, read as the reverse complement.
TGCCCAATCCTATCGACTTGTCGGCCCCACCAGTAGAGACCCCAGTGGGTTCAAACGAAACTGACTTAGCTCACGGGGGGGAACAGGCGGGACATGACGTGACTATAGCCCAAGACAGCGCCACCGGGATAGACCCCGGAGCGCCCCAGGATAAAGAAAGCGCCCCCGGGATAGACCCCGGGACGCCAGAGACCCAAGAGCGCGCACCCGAGACAGACCTCTGCGCGCAACCAAGGGAAGAGCACCGCGCTCAAGAGATGGACCTCGGGGCGCGGGAGAAAGCAAGAAGCAGCGCTCAAGAGATGGACCTCGAAGCGCGCCAAGAGAACAGGTCTCCACCAAGCCCTGTCAGCGCCCGATCACCTCCATCAGCGTCATCCCCCAGCGAGGCTGAACAGAGACTAGCGCAAGCCTTAATCGCCATGCTGACAGCTTCAACCGAAAGAGACCGTATCCAGGGTGAGCGCGACCGTCTCCAAGCACAGACACTTAGTGAGCGCGAACACTCTGCAGCGGAACGAGAGCGCCTCCAAGCGCAACAACAGAGTGAGCACGAACGCATCAGACTGGAGGAAAGGCGCCTCCAGACTGAAGAGAACATTCAGCGAGAACACGCCAATGCACAGCGCGACGCCGCCAATGCACAGCGCGATGCACAGCGCGACGCCGCCAATGCACATCGCGAAGCGGAGCGCGACCGTCTGCAGGCGCAGATGATAGAACAATTGATCCAGAGGGCGACCCCCCCCTCCTCCACACGGAGCTCCCGGCGATCATCACGACACGGGTCTAGGGCACCTTCCCCTACCCGACAAATCTACACGGGACCCGGCCAACAGGAAGAACCTGCCTACGTTGCCGACCCCCCTCCCCGACCGGTCTATACGGGACCCAGCCAACGGGAAGAACCAGCCTACGTCGCCGAGAGACTAACTAGAAGGCTCCAAGACTTAGCGGAGGAAGAGGAGGGACATCAAGCCCACCAGCACGAACCTACTGTGGACCAGGAGGCCCAGTACAGCCCCGACCTCAGCCCCGAGTCACTGCGTTACAAACCCCCGACCCAACACATGGGTGAGTTTGATGCACAGTCAGCACCGAGGAGCAGCACCTGGGGGCCCGGCCTCTGGTACCCACCCAGCACTAACCCACGACCACCCGTACGGGGAGACTCGCCCAGGAGGCCTCTCCCCCTACGCTCATCGGTGTCCCAGCCATCCATGGCATCCTACCTTGGCACACCGACGTTCCCAGACTTTACGCGCAAGGACAGAGCACAGTACACAGAACTACGCATGTGTTTAGAGACTATAATGTCCGGTGTCCACGACGAGTCTTATAAATATGCCATCCTCCTCAAGCATCTCAAAGTGCCCAGAGCGCATAACATAGCGCTGGCATATTCAAACTCAAGAACCCCCTACTCAGATGCTCTGGTGGCCCTCGACGCGCGCTATGGATGGAGATATGAACTGTATGCAAATTCTAACGTGGAGCGGATACTGGAGAAGCTCCCTCCAGCCCGTCAAGAGCGTTTTCGGCGGCAGAAAGACCGCCGTGACCCCAACGGCCCAGAACCATCCCTCCTAGACCTAGCTGATTTCCTCGCCAGGGAGGTCAGCAGTCTACGACTGGACACATTCGTGTGGAGTGGCTCTAGCCCTAGAGATGGAACGCGGAGGTTCAATGATAACCGCCGGTCAGTGACAGTTATGCACCAGGCCGAGTCAGTGCCGCAGCACAAGAACCACAACACCCCCCACGCGAAGGGAAAGTGGAAGATTGCCTGCCAGTACTGCGAAAATGAACATTGGCTGTCTCAATGTGACACCTTCAAGAAGTTGACTGCTGACGAAGTGAGTCAGTGGATCAAAGCGAACCGCCGCTGCTTCCGCTGCGTGCGCAGCCATATGGCAGCTGAGTGCCGCCTGAAGAAAAGATGCAGCAAGTGAAACGGCGCCCACCTGGAGGTCCTGCACGACAGCAACAAGAGGAGACCCGTACCACAAAGCAGCTCGAAAGTAAATGTCATGTATATAGACCCTGCGAAGAGCGGGAGCTCCCGAGTGCTCTTGAAGGTGGTCCGAGTGCTCCTAAGCTACGAGGACAAGGTCCTGGACACTTACGCTGTCCTCGATGATGGGTCGGAAAAGACTCTCCTCCTCGCTTCCGCCGCAGCCCAGTTGGGCCTGCGGGGTACCGAAGAAACAATGACAATCCGTACTATTCGGCGAGACCTAAACACCATAAAGGGTGAAAACGTCTCATTCACAATAGCAGCGGTCGAGCAGCCCGAGAAGCGGTACAGCATCACTTAACGCCTTCACAAGCCATGACATAGGTCTGTCACGTTATACCTACCCCATCACACAGCTGACGGAGAAATACGTGCACCTATGTCAATTACCTATACCGCTCATCGACGGCGCCACCCCGACCCTGCTCATAGGATCCGACCATGCAAACCTCATCGTCCCAACGGACCAGGTCCACATCGGGCCCAGAGGCTGTCCAGCAGCGGTCAAGACCCGCCTGGGTTGGACACTACAAGGCCCCCTCTCCGGGTCTTCCAACCGACCGACAGCCACCCGCTGCCTCTACACGAGGATAAGCGAAGACGACACCACCCTCTTGCAGCACGTCGAGAGACTATGGACATTAGACTCTATGCCCTTTAAGAACGAAAAGAAACTAGTTCGTTCAAAGGAAGACACGTATGCCATAGCTCTCCTCGAGCAGAAGACAAAGAGGGTCGAGGTCGACGGAGTGATGAGATACGCAACTCCACTCTTGAGGCGAGAGGGGATGCCCACCCTCCACGCCTCAAAAGAAGCGACAGAACGCTATCTACTGAACACCGAGCGGCGTCTAGCGAAAGACCCCACTCAAGCCACTATATACCGCGCTGAGATCGACAAACTGATCACAGCGGGACATATCAAGAAAATTGACAATCAAGAGGCAGACCAGACGACTGAATCCTGGTACGTACCCCACCACAAGGTCCACCACAACGGCAAGAACCGCATTGTATTCAACTGCAGCTACCAGATCGGACTACAGAACCTGAATAAATTGCTCTTGCCCGGCCCGACACTCGGCCCCTCCCTCCTCGGCGTACTACTACGTTTCTACCAAGACAAGGTGGCCATCAGCGGCGACATCAAAGGGATGTTCCTGCAGGTGCGACTGATGGAGGAGGACAAGCCCCTGCTGCGGTTCCTATGGAGAGAGAGGATCAACGATGAGCAACCCTCCATCTATCAATGGGAGGTCCTCCCCTTCGGCACCACATGCAGCCCATGCTGTGCCACGTTCGCACTGCAAAAACACGTGAACGAAGACCCTGAAGCTGACGAGGAGGTCAGACAAAGCGTAGAGAGGAGTTTCTACGTGGACAACTGTCTACAAAGCGTCTCGACGCCAGAAGAAGCCGAAGCCATCCTACTTAAGCTCCGAGCCTCCCTGATCAAAGGCGGCTTCGACCTTAGGCAGTGGGCCAGCAGTGACCCTCAAGTATTTCGCAGCCTCTCCCCAGAGACAAAGGCAGCAAGCAGCGAGACCTGGATGGCGACCACCCCAGGTGAAGCACAGGAAATGACATTGGGCCTCGTCTGGCGCTTCAAAACAGACTCGCTCCATTATAAGCACACACCCCTGACCCAGGAGCAGGGAAGGTCGACCCCTCTACCGACCACTCGACGGAGCGTATACAGAACACTCGCAAGCCAATACGACCCGCTGGGGTGTATCCTACCTTACACCACTCGGGCGAAGATGCTCGTGCGAGAACTGTGGGACAAGGAACAGGGCTGGGACGACCCCATACCCGACCACCTAGCTTCCACCTGGAGAGAGTGGGAGAGAGAACTCGGCTCACTCCAAAATGTGAACATTCGCCGGAGCTACTTCCCACCCACAGTGCGGCTGGAGACGTGTCAGATGGACCTGCACGTCTTCAGTGACGCCTCGGAAGTAGCCTACGGTTCGGTGGCTTACTTGCGAGCCCGAGAGGAGGGAGGAGAAGTACACACAGCCTTCGTCCTGGCTCGCTCAAGAATAGCCCCCCGCAAGCAACAATCTATCCCGCGTCTAGAGCTCTGCGCAGCTCTGGTAGGCGCGCAACTTGCCACGCTGATACAACGTGAACTCACCATAACGGTGCAAAAGACAATCTTGTGGTCAGACTCCATGACTGTACTTGCATGGATCCAGTCCGATTCTTGTAGATACAAAGTCTTCGTGGGAGTCAGAGTCACCGAGATTCAAGACCTGGTAGGATCAGCGTGCTGGTGGTACGTTGACACCAAACAGAACCCAGCCGATGTCATCACACGGGGGATGTCTCTAGATGACCTCACACGTCTCAACATTTACAGTGACGGTCCTGAGTTCCTCAAGCTCCCGGAGGAGGAGTGGCCTACCCCCACACCACGGGAGGCTAGTCAAGAGGAGGCAGAGATCAAGAAATCTATGTTCTGTGGGCTGACGCACGTCCCAGCCCCCACGGACCCTAACATAGACGACTGCTTAACCTTTGAGAGTGCGCAGATAAAGACATTCTTGTGGCACCACCCTGAGGTTCCCCCCACTACAGACATTGACGCATCGAACTACGCAGAGGCAGAACTTCTGCTACAGCGAGCCCAACGAGACTCATTTCCAGATGAGCTAGACTGCCTGCAGGGAACAAAGCCAATCCCTTCAGACAGCCGACTGCTCGCCTTGGCCCCCGAGCTCGACACCCATGACCTCATCAGGGTGGGTGGTCGTCTGAGACGGGCCCCGGACCTAACGGATGACGTCAAGTATCCTATCGTCCTCAACAGTCGACACAAGGTCACCGAGCTTATCATAAAGAAGTACGACGAGGATGTGCACCACGCTGGGGCAGAGAGAATCTTCGCTGAGATCCGACGCCGTTACTGGATACTGCAAGGGAGAGAAGCAGTACGTCGCTTCCAACGGACTTGTCTAGACCGTCGCAAGTGGCGAGCACAGCCCAGTATACCTATGATGGCCGACCTGCCTCCCTGCCGCCTCCGACTCGGCGAGAAGGCCTTCCACTCCACAGGCGTGGACTGCTTCGGCCCGCTCTACGTCAAGAAAGGAAGAGGGACAGAGAAGAGGTGGGGCATTGTATACAAGTGCATGACCACCCGAGCAGTGCATATAGAACTCCTTCAGACCATGAGTACGGATTCATTCCTCATGTCCCTCCGGAGATTTATATCAAGAAAAGGGAAACCGTCTGCATTGTTGTCTGATCAAGGGACAAACTTCAAAGGCGGAGAAAGAGAACTGAGAGAGAGTTTCCAGGCTATGGGCCCAGAACTTAAGACCCGCCTCGCTCCCTCTCCGATCGAATTCCAGTTCAACCCCCCGAACGCCCCTCATTTCGGGGGAACCTGGGAAAGAGAAGTCCGTTCTATAAAGACAGCTCTGTACGCCGTGCTTGGGGCCCAGACCGTGGCGGAAGAAGTCCTCACGGAGATCGAGGGCGTATTGAACTCGAAGCCCCTCGGGTACGTCTCAAGTGATGTAGCCGACGTCGACCCAGTCACCCCAAACACTCTCTTGACGGGGCGGCTGGAGCCCTTCCACAGGCGGTGTACAGACCTGAAGAAGCGAACGGCCGAAGAATGTGGAGATACAGTCAAGTATTGGCTGACCAGTTTTGGAACAGTTTCCTCCTCCACTACCTACCGTCCCTCCAAGCCCGTCAGAAGTGGGTAAAGGACAGGGACAACTTAAAAGTGGACACAGTCGTTATGATCATAGACCAGTCACTACCCCGAGCTATGTGGCCGGCTGGCCGCGTAAGCAAAGTGATCACTGGTGCCGACGGGAAGGTCAGAGCGGCAGAAGTTATTGTCCAAGGGCGGACCTACACCCGACCCGTGGCGAGGCTGATAGAGTTGCCGGAGATCCCTGACTCCCCTGATGACGACCATGACCCACTGACTTTGTAGATTGCCCTACTCCTCACAACAGATATTGAGCAGTTGACTGGACTAATCTGTTTTCCTTAACTAATTAGGTGCGGACTAATTAGGAGGCGGCTGTTGTGAAGGGCCAGATTAAAGCTGAGAATCTACATTTATTGTTTTATATACTTTGTATATTATTTATATATACACGGTATATCCCTTTAAGCCTGCGTTTGAATCATAGTAATATTCGCTTTCCCTATTGGACAAGGCTATCGGCGCCAGACCGCAAGCCCCCAATGTCAGGTTCAAAGGCGAATCCGGGCATGTCACAACATGCCCGGAGACAGCGTATTGATTCGAGACGAGAACTGAGGTTCGGCACTAGATAGCCACTTAAGTATATATACCGGCGCAGGTGCGAACTGTAGTTGTTCGTCTAAGTAGCTGGTTCATCCAGTTCGTTCATCCACTAATGAAGTGAGAAGCCATGCATTTAACAGAGCGTTGAGAACCACGTGCGGAGTGAATAGTAAAAGTGTCAGATTTAATGCAGTAACGTCAAGTTCGACCTAGCTTAATGTGAAGTAAAGAGTCGTTAATTTATTGTGTATCGTGCCAAACACCAGTTCGTTCGTGTGTAGCATTACCCAACAGTTCGTCCGTTTTAGCTAGTGGACCTTAGCCAGTGTGCGTGGACTAAATACATTGGTACCAGCACACGAGGAGGCCTAGTCGGAGAACCTGCTGGACATGTGCACAGGAGAACCGACGGCGGCGATTGCAGAACCAGTATTGGTTGGATTATATTGATTGTGGAACGTAGGGCTGGGCGATATGACCAAAAACGTTATCGCGATAAAATTATAAAATTATTTTCATATAATTCGATATCGATAATTATCGTCGATATAATGTCCGTCAAGTTTAATTAACTTCTTATGCTGCTGCGAATGTCTCAAGTCGAGTTGATGTCGTCATCAGTCTGCGCACGTTAGCCGACAAGCGGAGTATCTCATGACAATAAATATGACACTAAAATACTCTCTTCCGCCACAATATATTGAAACGACGTCCACTGTATATCCCACACTACCATAAACGTGGCCTCAGAATTCAAAACACACACATACTCGGCACGTAAATATATAAAACAACGCTGTGCAAGCTAATTAGCCTAGCAAGCCTTGTTGTTGAGTGAGTCCTACCTCCTTCCGGGTCTCGGCCATCTCCTTCACTGATTGGTTGTTAGCTGTTGTGCGTAAGCACGTCATCACGTAACGCTGGTTGTTGTGAGTGAGTGTGCTGAGCCGAGGCTGAACGGAGCCAAGCTTGGAAAATCGATATATCGAAACTTTGCGACCACGTTTCATGTTTATTTCGAGGAAATAATTTATCGCGATAGTTATCGTTATCGTTTTATCGCCCAGCCCTAGTGGAACGTACTACCTGGAGAAGAGCATCGTTTATTTCCATTGTCGTTTGGATTTAAACACCGTGAGGATCTACATTCGGGCTGGCCTCATGGACCGAGGCTAGCTGGCTATCATCGTTTGCTATCGAGCATTTGGATTACAGTTATTGCTTTTGTTGCTGAGCGTTGGATTACAAGGACTGGCTTCTGTACGTGAATCCCCTTCTTCTTCAATTGATCAGACTGAGTATCCGAACATTCCTCTCTCCTCCAGAACTTACAACTCTGGGAGGAACCCAGTGTCTCCAGCGGTACCAGCGTTGCCTTCTCTAATTGCCATTCCACGCCAGGCGGCGTTAGCCTAGTGCCCCATCGTAGGAACTATTCTATTCCCTTTGACTTATGCTACTGACTGACTTTATGCCTATTCTTCGCCATACAAGCGCGACCCTAATTCTCATATCTGTAACCATTAATGCATAATAATAAATACCCTCAAATGATATTTCTTTGTCAGTGCCGTGTTATTATGAGTGTCTGCCATATATTAGATGTCTGGCCAGTAATTAAAGTACATACATAGCAGTGGTTTAATCTATCACAATCTTTAATACAGTCAGGGTTTTGTAACCCCTCAGTTACACTAATGATTACTAACACAGTAGTGTTTTGAACTTTACACTTGAACTATTCATCCCCATTTCTTTTGTTTAAGCAGCCATTTAACACAAAAGGATGACCTTCATGCATTGCAAATTTGCATAGAAATTGCGATAACTTTGACAGCCTTAATTATTATATGTTAAGTGGTACGTCTATTATATTATTATGTTGAGTGGTATGTCTCTATTATATTATTTCGGGGTGTAACGATGCATCGATCCTAATGTGACGATTCAACTGCATCGATAAAATATTTTAAAGGGGAACTATTTTACTATTTCTTTCACTATTTGGGCACTTTTACACAATTCCTGTGAGTCTATGGAACACCTCTGTAATATATATATATTTTTTTATTCATTGTTTTGTATTTCTAATCAAGTCCTCAAAAACAGCATTTTTCTACCTCAAGATCTCGAGCTGTTTTGAGCCTGGGCTCCTAAACCACTGCGCGTTCTGGTTCGCCTGAACATTAACATGCAGCGGTGTCTTTATGACATCACATATAGGGCACATTTTCAAATGACTCAGTTCAGTGAGGGTGAATATTGTGAGAGGAGAATTGGAAGAATGCGCCAATATGAGAATTTTGAGACATAGATCATATTAATATAAGTTCACATAGCTAGGAAACAATGCTAAACACTCAAAAAGGCCATTTATAAGATAGTTCCCCTTTAATGTTTTTATATTTTTTAGTTGTTGTTGTTTTTATTGACCTATAGTCCATTCATTCATGCTGAGTGAATCAGTTCCCCCAGCCACATTTGTGTATTCAAATTTTTTTGGGGAATTAACTGATAGAAAATGTATCGAATCGAATCGTGGTCAAATGAAGAGATTTCATGATGCGTTGAATCGTTCCCTGAAGAATCATAATAAAAATCTAATCGTTGTGAGGTCGAATCGTTACACCCCTAATATTATTACATGTTCAGTGGTACGTCTCTATTATATTATTACATGTTGAGTGGTATGTCTCTATTATATTATTACATGTTCAGTGGTGTCTATTATGTTATTACATGGTACGTCTCTTCTCTTCCCCCAGTGGCCGTTTGCGCGCTTCCTGTGTTTCGAGGAGCCCGCGGCGGCTCTGGCCTCCCTGCTGAATGGCCTGGCCTGCCTCCTGATGCTGCTGCGCTACCGGAGCGTCGTGCCGCGCCAGAGCCCCATGTACCAGACCACCACCGCCTTCTCTCTGGTGGGTAGCTCCTAAGGCTGTCCCCAAAGCCTGTTTTTGGGATTCGAACTTCGTCAGGGTTTTTCGAACGGACGTTCGAACCTTCGTTTTTAATAAAAAAAATATATATTCTAAATAAATTAAAAAAAAATTTATATCCTCAAACTAAATCCTTAATTTGAATAAAGTGATTAAATTAGTATTTTTTTTATTAAATCAACTTTCTTTAATGAATATAACTCATCAGTTTTTAATACTATAATATTAGTGTAGCCTAATCTTTATCTGCAACTGTGAAGAAAAAAACCCATTGGTTTAAACAGAATGAATAGACACATAATAAATAAAATAAAACTATTAATAAACTATAAAAAAAAAAAATTGGATGTTGATTTAAAATTCGAATGCTAACGTAACGAACGAAGGTTCGAATGTTTGGGCTTAGCCCTAGTAGCCCCATGTATCAGACCACCACCACCGCCTTCTCTCTGGTGGGTAGCCCCATGTATCAGACCACCACCACCGCCTTCTCTCTGGTGGGTAGCCCCATGTATCAGACCACCACCACCAATTCTTGCCTCCCCTGTCTTGAACGTTGCTCGCATATGCCCCCCACTGGCCGGTTGTAGGGAGGATAGAAGCCTTGCATCACGTGTCCCCTCCGGTACACGAGGAGGCAGCCTGTCGCATCTTTTCACCTGCCAGCGTGGACTCTCATTGGCGAGGTGTAACGTGTGGGAGGCTCACACTACCCCCGCTACTTCCTGTCTCTGCTGTGCAGGCGTCCCCAACCAACCTGTAGGAGTCGCTGTCCACAACGTCCAGATTACCACCCATCGACTTCCACCCGCTAATTCTGCCAATTGAATTAGTATGACGGCTGGCCCAAGCCGGAGGCAACGCCGATAGCCGGAGTCGAAACCCGGTGTCTCTTGCGTTGGTCCGCTGCGCCACCCAGCCGCACCCCCCCCCCCCCCATATTATTCTATAGTGTTTTCCAGACATTTTAAACAAACAAAACAACTCAAATAAATCTCAAGACATTGAACCGAAAAGAGGGAAACGTGATGTAGACTTACTTTTGAGGCATTTCTGTGTGGTGACGTCATGCTTAACACGGGCTGTGTGTGTGTGTGTGTGTTGTTCCACAGGTGTCTCTCAACGCCTGGTTCTGGTCCACAGTGTTCCACACCCGGGACACCGATCTCACAGAGGTACTGGTCCAATGCTGCGTGTCGGAGCCTGCCATGTTAACAGGGCGTCTTTTAGCCAAACCAGCGTTCTAATGTCATCATTACCGTCCAGCTGTGGTGTGTTGTCTCTGAATTACAACGGCTAGATTCTGATCCTCTTCCCAATTCACCTTTAGCTAAAAGCCCTTCCGTGGTGAACGCAGTGCCAATGCTAGCTTTACACTTGTGTCTCCAATTTCAGCCTTTAGTTTATCTACTTTTTTACTCTTTTAACCCTTTCACTGCCGCACCACCAAACGGTTAACCCTTTCACTGCGACAACACACAGGCGACCGTCGGTTGTGTGATAGTAAAGGGTTAACCTTCTGTCGTGTGGCAGTGAAAGGGTTAATATCACCGATGGAGCATACAAGTCAAGAGATTTATTTGTCACGGCATACAAGTATACAATGAAATGCGGGTGGTCTTGCCCGCAACAATGTGCAAATAACATATAATAGAATCAACAGTGTGCAATACAGACCCTGATATATACAGACCCTGATCTGCACCTTTTTGTTTATACTGTTTATTTTTCTCATTTTTATATTCGGATCAAATTTTATTGCCTATATTTATGTCTTTCTACTATTACCCTGCCCATACCTGTGTAACGGAGGTACCGCAGTCTATCCACAGTCACGAGGGACAGTAAGTGAAGTGGCTGTGGACGTTAAGCGGTACTGCAAGTAAACTCACTCCACAGAGGCATCCAGACCCAGTAGCAAGAAGTGAATTCACCTCTTGGTACAGTGGTCTGTGATGTCGCCCCCGGTGCGCAAGACCGGGGTTCAACTCCCACTCAGGGCAATCCCTTAACAGGGGTCGAATCGAAACAGACACAACGCAGTAAGATCACACCGGCTACACCTGTACCTCCCCTCCCCCCTCTTATATTATCTTACCTAACTTGTTGCACGAAGCCCTCCATGGCTTATTGAAGGCCTTTCTGACGGGTTATTGACAATAAGGTCTCTCTCTCCAAAAGTTGTCCAAAGCCTCTTTGTATATATATTATTGACCCTGTTGTTTTGGAAACCCACTAATCGGCTCTGATGGTTTGTCAGTAGCTATGGAGGGGCAGGACATAATGACATAGGGACATATTAGGGATGTTCGATATTGGCTTTTTTACCGATATCCGATATACCGATATTGTCCAACTCAAATTTCCAATACCGATATCAACCGATACCGATATATTAGTGCGGTTCCCCATCACCATAGCTTTCATTTTGGGGTAGGGGCCACATCATCATGATGGATTTCAAGATGGCTGCCATGTAAAATCAAGGTTCTGCCCATTAATAGATATCTTGGTCCATAGCACGCTCAATATTTGAGCGAACACAAAGGTATTGGTATCCCTGTAAACTAGAGAAGCTAAGCTTTCCATTGGTACCATTTTCATTAAGCCCAACTATTGGGAAGGGGGTTTTAATAGGCAATGATTCAAAATGATGTAACATTTTCGCCTAGAAAAAACTGCCATGCTCATCTTCCAAAAGGTCCCTTGGCTGTTCACATGAATATATCAGAGTGAACATTGGTTTTATAGGTACCCACAAGCCTCTTCTTTCCAGACATACCCACTTTGTCCAACTTGCATGCTATTTGGGGCAATAATCAAGCAGGTTTGTGCATGTGGTACAAATGTGTCGAACATTGGGTTAGGGTTTGTTGTTAGAATGTTGAACATAGAAGATCAATTTTGGTGTCAAACTAGGGCTGGACGGTATGGTCTAAAATTTATATCACGGTATAATTTGAAGCATAGATTAGACGGTAACGGTATATATCACGGTATATTAACTTATCTTAAAATGTCTATAAATGCTTCTGAAGGGGTAAAACACTGTTATTCTGTTACAGCTGCTGAGCTCTATATAATACTATAGCTAATGTCCATCAATATCTTCCTTTTTAATGAAATAGGTTCAAGAATCGAATCAGGATTGTTAGCAGAGAGAGAGCGAGGGAGGGAGGAGGCTGCTAGAGTGGAGCTAACGTTAGCTTGCTGAGGCTAGTACATCGACAGGCTGCTAGTGGAGCAAGCTAACGTTAGCTTGCTGAGGCTAGTACATCGACAGGCTGCTAGTGGAGCAAGCTAACGTTAGCTTGCTGAGGCTAGTACATCGACAGGCTGCTAGTGGAGCCAGCTAACGTTAGCTTGCTGAGGCTAGTACATCGACAGGCTGCTATAGTGGAGCCAGCTAACGTTAGCTTGCTGAGGCTAGTACATCGACAGTTAACATTACATAAGGTTTTAGCGCGACGTGGGCATTCCAGAATGGCGAGGATGCAAAGCATGTTAGACCATTGGACTCGTCGCAGAGTTTACATTACACATAGAAACTGCGCGACTTGCGAGAGAAGTTGTCACACAGCCTTCAAACGCAGGGTGGAAGAGCTAGTTTGCGTCTGTGTATTATGAAATGACAATTGCGCGTTGACACGCCCACTGCGTGAAGCCTCTGTGCTCCTAAATAACTTTTTCCAGTTCGCACATCTATTATGACTAATTCTATCTATTTTTAGGGGCAAATACGAGTGGCTGTGGTTACATGACGTGATTGCTATTTTAGAGCTGCTCTACCGGTTACAAGGTAGTCAAAATCCATACCATAGCGCAAATTCATACCGTTTATACCGTATACCGTTTATACCGTCCACCCCTATGTCAAACTACACAGCTATCACCCCCTTACATCCCCTCTCCCTCTTCTCCCCTACTCTCGCTACCTTACTTATACCCACCCCACCAATGCTCCTCATCTTCCTAGCCCTCTCCACCTGCTCCTCACTACCACACCCTACGGCCAGATTACCATCCCACAAAACTCTCGCGTACTTTACCTCACCTAATTGCTCGACAATGAGTTTGGGCAACTCGAGCCTACCTACTTTCCCCTCTCCCCCTCAAGCCTAACCACTATATGAATCACTTCTGCAACATCATTTCCTCCACCCTCGCCTTCTGGCCCACTTGAGCTATCGTCCCTCATTTTCTTCCTCTTGCTCTCCTTCCCCTCACTTACCTCCCTCTTCTCCTCCTTCTCCATATCGTCACCACCCGACCCCTTACCCTTGCCCTGGCTATTCTCGCCCCCATCGCTGTCGTTCCTCCCCTTTCCCTCACTTACCCTCCTCTTCTTCCCCACCCTTTCCCACCCTTCTTTCTCACTCTCCTCCCCACTATACTCCATTCTGTCACAACCCGACTCCTTCCCTTTGCCCTGAGAGACTTGTTGAATATATATAGATACACAAATGTTCTGTGACATCACGAATGCTCTAGAATGTTCCATTATGACAGCATACTGTGACATCACAAATGTTCTAGAATGGTTGACTATAACATCATAGTTCTAGAAGGTTCTATTATGACAAATAATACGGTTCAATGACTTTATCTAAGGCCCCGTTTAGACGGAAACGCTAGCAGGTGAATCCGCAAAAAAAAATTTTCGGATGTGCCTTTCGTTTATACGGAAACAGCGTTTTTACGGGGTGAAACCGCAAAAAAGTGAGACTACCTTCCAGGGTGGAATTCCTAGAAACGCAAAAGCTTTGCGCTCTCGTCTAAACTGTCAAACCGTATAAATCTGTTTAAAACGATGACGAAAGGGTTGTCACGGCTCTGGTCGCGCGTACTGCTTACGTCACAGGTAGCAGGTATGCGCCAGTAGCCGAGACGTAAACAAAGCAAGTATGTCTGACTATATCAACGGAGATCACCTGAAGGCTACATTGGCAGTACTTTTAACCCTTTCACTGCCACACGACAGAAGGTTAACCCTTTACTATCACACAACCGGCTGTCGTGTGGCAGTGAAAGGGTTAAATACACAAGAATCTGTCCCGCGGCGTGAGTGGACCCACTGTCTGTGAGTGACTCTGCTTTGGTCCAATCACATTCCCCATCCACAGTCTGCGAATCAGAGGCAGAGTAGGGCGGGTCTTCACAGCACGTCATGTGACATATGCGCCAATCGTGTGACAGCGGGGCTCCGTCGTTACAGCGTCGTCTGCACGGAGAATTCCACCCCAAAACGCTTGTCTAAACGTAAAATTTTAAGTGAAACCGCAAGACGACTTTTGCGGTTTCTGTTCACAAAACGCTTGTCTAAACGTAGCCTAAATCCAATCAATATTCCTAATGCCGTTTCAATGTAAGGTTATAAAAATAAACATATAAACATTCATATAATACAATAACCTAAATATATAGCTTTGGCTCCTCTACAATACACTTACCTAGGATTTGACTTGATTCAACAACAAAGCAGTCGGGGCAATTGCAAGCCGAAAACGGTTGAAAGTGTAGTTATTTGAAGTTTGGATTTTTTTTTTGGACTGAGGTGGGTACATTTTTAGAGAATAAAGTACAGAAAAAGGGTACCGTTGGGTACCGGTATCGATTCACAGGTACCGGTTCGAATGTGAACGATAAATAAAGATCAAATCAAATCTAACTGAAGAAGTTATCCCTCTTCTAACAAGAGAGAAAAACGTATAGTTTAGCTTTAAACTATAACGTCATTGCTTATTAGGGATGGGTACCGAATTCGGTACTTTTAAAGGTACTTACCGAAACACATCGGTACTACCGAGTATCGATTCATGTGAGATACCGTAAAAGAAAGAAAAATTATTCATTTTTTTTGCACTTTTTAAAAAAAATTTAACCTTTTTTCTTTTCATGTCAACGTTCACACGCACAATATACGTATCAGGGCCGACGTTCCACTCTATTGGTTAAAGTTGCTTACTCGTGAGTAGTACGTTCGTTGATAAAGAAAAATAAGGTCCACAGCCGCTCCAGTGTAAAACAAAGATATCAAAAAGGTTTATTTCTCTTCCACAGCGAAGTCTTTCTTTACAGAAGTGATCCTAAAGCTATTTTCCTAAATATTCACGTCACTACAAGGTAAGAAAACTGTATTTTCCCCGTCTCCAAAATCACCGCCGACTCGACACATGAAAATTCCTCCTCACCTGAAAGCCGTAAATCAACTTGCCAGCTCTTTCCACAGCAAAACGGTCGGCAAGGCACCTTGGTTGAGAGATGCAGGCTTCAATCTATGTTGTTTAGTCTATCTGTTCAGTACTGCTCAGCACTGTTTCAAGATGCACAATGACTCTTCTTCTTCTTCTTATTTGAATTTCCGGCAGAGTAGACGCATCGTGGCGTATTACTGCCCTCCGCAATTCTTTTTATGGGCTCTTCTTCTTCTCCTTCTTCTCCTTCTTCACCTTCTTTTTCTTCTTCTACTGGACCCCGTCACCAACTACATTGTCCATTGGAGTGCAGCTACTGCTGCTACTTCCTGCCTGAGCCCCCCTCCGCGGGACCCTCCTTGCCCCCTGCTATCTTATCCTGGGCTGCTTTGTCCCTCGCAGCCTTGTCCCTCGCAGCCCCCTCAGCCAATTCATTACACACCTCCTTCCAGTCCAGACCTTCCAATCCCAGATGTTGAACCGCTATCCTAACAATCATCTTCACCATCTCTGTTCTACCCTTAGCCTCTGCCATACCAGTAACTACCCCTGCCACGAAGGCCACAATACCTAATTTCTCCTCCCTTCCCCTCTCTCTTTCCACCTGCTCTACCCTCACTGCCAAATGCCCTCCTTCAACCCCCTGCACCCTTTCTTGGCTACCCTGTCCTGCCCTGCTAACCGCCCCAGCATACGTCAACTTACCCTCCCTTCTCTCTCTCCGATCCGCGACCTCCTTCATCATCACCTCGCACCCCCGAAACGCTACACTATGCTCCCCACCACAACTACAGCACTTCGGCTTCACTCCCTCTCCACACTTCCCATATTCATGTTCCCCGCCACACCTAGCGCACCTCATCCCCTTCCTACACGTAGTAGCTATATGGCCAAACCCCTGGCACCTATAGCACCTAAGAGGATTATGAACAAATTCCCTAACCCTATACATCCTACTCCCTACAAACACCTCCCTAGGAACAACCCCACCCTCAAACGTAATCACTACCGTCCCCGTCACTGCCCTCTCTGCTCCCCTCTTCATCCTTTCTGCACTCTTAACTATGCCATTACGCCCGTCCTCCATTAGCTCTTTCACCAGCTGCTCTACTGTAACCTCGACCGGTACCCCAGCTAAAACCCCCTTACATCCCCCCCCCCTCTTCTCCCCTACTCTCGCCACCTTACTTATACCCACCCCCCCAATGCCCCGCATCGTCCTAGCCACCTCCACCTGCCCCTCACTACCACACCCTACGGCCAGATTCCCATCCCACAAAACGTTCACGTACTTTACCTCTCCTAGTTGCGCGGCAATGAGTTTGGGCCACTCGAGCCTACCTACCTTCCCCTCACCCCTCTCCCTCTCAAGCCTGACCACTATATGGATCACTTCCTCTTTTGCCACATCTTTTCCAGCACCCTCGTCTCCCGGCCCACTTGAGCTATCGTCCCCCACTTTCTTCCTCTTCCCCCCTTCTCCCCCCCTCTCCTCCCCACTACTCTCACCCTTGCCCTGACTATCCCCATCGCTGTCGTTCCTCTCCGTCCGCTTCTTCCTCTTCTTCCTCACCGTTTTCCACCCCTCCTCCTCCCTCTCTTCTTTCTCACTCTCCTCCCCCCTGTACTCCGACCCCTCGCCCTTTGACTGATCGCGAATATCGGTCGTTCTGGGAATTCGTAGCTCCATTTGCCGTTCTTCCTCTTCCTTCTTCTTCTTCTTTACAGCTAGTTCTTCTCTCCTCTCATCCCCTTTGACACAGCAACACGGTGGGCAAGGCTCGTCCACCGTTCCACAGCAAACGTACTTTCCCCACCCCTCCTCCTCCCTCTCTTCTTTCTCACTCTCCTCCCCACTGTACTCCGACCCCTCGCCCTTCGACTGATCGCAAATATCGGTCGTTCTGGGAATTCGTAGCTCCATTTGCCGTTCTTCCTCTTAGAGAATTGTTCTTGTTGAATATATATAGATACACAAATGTACTACAATGTTTGATTATGACAGCATACTGTGACATCACGAATGCTCTAGAATGTTCCACTATGACAGCATACTGTGACATCACAAATGTTCTAGAATGGTTGACTATGACATCATACTGTGACATCACGAATGTTCTAGAAGGGTCTATTATGACAAATAATACGGTTCAATGACTATCTAAATCCAATCAATATTCCTAATGCCGTTTCAATGTAAGGTTATAAAAATAAACATATAAACATTCATATAATACAATAACCTAAATATATAGCTTTGGCTCCTCTACAATACACTTACCTAGGATTTGACTTGATTCAACAACAAAGCAGTCGGGGCAATGGCAAGCCGAAAACGGTCGAAAGTGTAGTTATTTGAAGTTTGGATATTTTTTTTCCGACTGAGGTAGGTAGATTACATTTTTAGAGACTAAAGTACAGAAAAAAGGTACCGTTGGGTACCGGTATCGATTCACAGGTACCGGTACCATGTCGGTTCAAATGTGAACGGTACCCATCCCTATTGCTTATGTCCAGAGATTCCAGCTTTGATAACTAAAGTAATGACACTTGACTTACCTGTTATATTATGTTTTGCCTTTTTAAACATGTCCCTTATCACGCTGTCCACGACAGCTGTCACGAGACGCGCACTGAGAGCTGGCCAGTATACCGCAGGACCTTTTATGAAACATTCTGATATTTTTCGTGGGCACGAGACCACTGCACAAGACCCGCGAAAATATCCCCATAACAGTTAAATACGCCTATACGGGCTAAAGAGTTATGATAATAATAATAAATGTAACGAGTGATCCTAATAAAATATCTATTTGATTCATGCATGTCTGACTGTTAAACAAGTAAAAAATTATGTAAATATGTTGTTAGAATGGTACAAATATTCATCTGGTGACATTCTTCATAGCATTAACACATTTATTGACCCAGAAAATGTATAGTTTGACACCAAAATTGATCTTCTATGTTCAACATTCTAACAACTAACCCTAACCCAACATTCACATTTTTGGCAGTTGTTAGAATGTTCGACACATTTGTACCACATGCACAAACCTGCTTGATTATTGCCCCAAATAGCATGCAAGTTGGACAAAGTGGGTATGTCTGGAAAGAAGAGGCTTGTGGGTACCTATAAAACCAATGTGCACTCTGATATATTCATGTGAATATCCAAGGGACCTATTGGAAGATGAGCATGGCAGTTTTTTCTAGGCGAAAATTTAACATAATTTTGAATCATTGCCTATTAAAACCCCCTTCCCAACAGTTTGGCTTAATGAAAATGATACTAATAGAAAGCTTAGCTTCTCTAGTTTACAGGGATACCAATACCTTTGTGTTCGCTCAAATATTGAGCCCGCTATGGACCAAGATATTTATTAATGGGCAGAACCTTGATTTTACATGGCGGCCATCTTGAAATCCATCATGATGACGTGGCCCCTACCCCAAAATGAAAGCTATGATGATGAGGAACATGTGGGGAAAATTTGGTGCTTTTGTCCGGCGTGTCCACATCCATCTCAAATCTGGTGCTAAGCCACCGCACTATATGCAGGGTTTCCCCCCCAAAAAAACGGAATAATTTCAGGTAATTAAGATTACATATCTCTTGTCGTGGAATTAACACAACATTATGCATACTTTTCACAATAAATAAAATAATAATTTGTTCTTACTTGCTTGCCTGGGTAAATAAAGGTTAAATAAATGTTACAAAAAAAAAAAGTCTTTTATTATAATATTTTTTTAACCCATACCGATAATTTTCGATATTATATTTGAATGCCAATATCGGCCGATAATATCAGACATCCCTAGTACATATGGACATAATGACATGGGGACATAATGACATAGGGACATAAAGAATGAAGCCAGTGTAACTTTATTATTTTCTCACTGTCAACATAGCAGTACAACATGTACAGTCAATGACTATCTAAATCCAATCAATATTCCCTTTTTTTTTTTATCCACTTTTTCTCCCATTTTCTATATTTTCTCCCATCCCAATTTCGTATCATCCAATTCAACCCTCCCCTGTCACGAACGCTGTTTCTTGCCTCCCACAAGCCGGCTGCAATGTGGACTAAGTCATACATAGCACAAGTCCCCTCCGGTACTTGAGGTAACAGCAGTCGCATCTTTTCACCTGCGCAGCTCGATCTCTCAGTGGCGAGGAGTAACGCGTGGGAGGCTCACGCTGCCCCCGACACTTCCTGATTCTACTGCGCAGGCGCACCAACCGACCTGTAGGAGTCGCTGTCCACAACGCCCGATCCCCACCCATCAGTTTCCCACCCCCTAATACGGCCAATGTGTATTAGTATGAACGACCAGCTAAACTGAAAGCAATGTGGAGTGCTGGGCTCTAACCGGCTCGAACAGGCGAGCCCAGCGTCTCCGCATTCGTGGCGAGTGCTTTGCCCACTACGCCACGTAGCCACCCCAATCCAATCAATATTCCTAATGCCGTTTCAATGTAAATAAACATATAAACATATAAACATTCATATAATACAATAACCTAAATATATAGCTTTGGCTCCTCTACAATACGCTTACCTAGGATTTGACTTGATTCAACAACAAAGCAGTCGGGGCACTGGCAAGCCGAAAACGGCTGAAAGTGAAGTTTTGATTTTTTTGTTCACGACTGAGGTAGGTAATTACATTTTTAGAGACTAAAGTACCGAAAAAGGGTAGCGGTATCGATTCACAGGTACCGTATCGGTTCAATTGTGAAAGGTACCCAATACCCATCCCTAATGACGATACATTTGAATCTTAATCTAAAAGGACGACCTGGTCGTTTAGTCTTATGTGTGTGCAGGTAGCGCCATGGGTCAGAGTGGTTTCATGTACAGTAGCACAGTGGGTCAGAGTGGTTTCATGTACAGTAGCACCGTGGGTCAGAGTGGTTTCATGTACAGTAGCACAGTGGGTCAGAGTGGTTTCATGTACAGTAGCACAGTGGGTCAGAGTGGTTTCATGTACAGTAGCACAGTGGGTCAGTGTGGTTTCATGTACAGTAGCACAGTGGGTCAGAGTGGTTTCATGTACAGTAGCACAGTGGGTCAGAGTGGTTTCATGTACAGTAGCACAGTGGGTCAGAGTGGTTTCATGTACAGTAGCACAGTGGGTCAGAGTGGTTTCATGTACAGTAGCACAGTGGGTCAGAGTGGTTTCATGTACAGTAGCACAGTGGGTCAGAGCGTTTCATGTACAGTAATACAGTGGGTCAGAGTGGTTTCATGCTTGTCTTGACAACAATGGTGTTCCATGACTTGTGGGTCATGAGATCTAGCCTGCTGTTGGCTGGTTGGACCAGACAGGAAATGTGTTGTAGGTTTTGGTATTTTTCGTAGCCATGTTGACAAGAAGGTTAGTTTAGGTTTACTTTATTTGTTCAAGGGGGACAGCGTACATTAATAAAACATTTTACACATGTAAATGCACCCAATTTTAACCAAAAGGCTAATTTCCATTGGCAGTCCCCCTGCCAGAAGGTACAGGCTAAAATCCTGTGTAAAAAAAAAAAGGGTTAGCAATACAAACAGAATAAAATCAAGATAAATAACATTAGAATAAAAACACAAACAAAAGCACAGAACATACGATAGGGATACAGGGCACAATACAGTCATGGACACAAGGACAGAGCACATCATGACATATTAGAAGACCCAGGCATAGACAAACGCACCATATCCATACACACACACACACATCAGTGTTGACAATGCTGGTTTTCAATGAGCCATTCCGAAGGAACAAATATAATCACACCGGCCTTGATCATTGTTGCTCATAACCTTGTAATATAATAATAATATCTCTGTGTTCCTTTCCTACAGAAAATGGATTATTTCTGTGCGTCAGCAGTCATCCTCTATTCAATCTACCTGTGCTGCGTGAGGTGAGCTTTAAAATCACTAATATGAAATTATGATTTTCAATTTAACGTACTTTGATGCCGTAATGGGTTGTGGTGAGTTATTATGGGTTGTGATGAATTCTGTCGGAAAAGAGTTGTTGAGTCAATAGTTGTATCTGTTCTTGATTATGGAGATGTCATTTATCGTCACGCTTCAGCTTCCACCCTGAAACCCTTGGACTCTGTGTACCACTCTGCACTTAGATTTATTACTGGAGATAGGTACTGTATGATACACACCATTGGATCCTTTACAACAGTAAGGTTGGTTGGCCATCCCTGGCAGCTTGGCGAGACTATCATTGGCTCTTGTACATTTTCAAGGCGTTGACCGGTAAACAGCCACCGTATATGCATTTACATTTACATTTAGTCATTTAGCTGACACTTTTATCCAAAGCGACTTAAGTATATAGCTGCCCTGTTGGACAGGAATGCTCCAGCCCATCAAACACGATCTAGTAACTGGATCACACTTAAAGTTCCACGGACTAGTACAGGACTCGGCAGGACAGCATTCTCTTATGCAGCCCCAAAAGTCCTGGGCCCTCATGCATCAACGTGTTCTACGCACAGATCTGTGCGTAACCCGTGCGTACGATCATTTCTAAGCAAAGAGTGGGATTCATCAATTTCGATTTGAACTTGACTTTGTGCGTACATCTACGAACATTTCAGACCTGGCGTACCTAGCTCCCAGTGGTAGAATATCGTTACTACGCATAAGCACTCCTCAGTCCTGCATTAGTTCCAAGGCGGAAATAAAGTCACTGGCGCGTGTTCTGTATGACCCCCGTGATTCATCATAGTTCATTGTGAAACAGCGATATTAGTGTAATTATGGTCAAAACCCTATAAATAGCATTTGGAATAATAGATCTTTCTCTCAGAATGCAGCATGTCATATATGTTACGATGAATTGAAAATGGGGGACCCTGATGTAAACAAGACGAAAGTCTTTCTCTGGTCTGCATCCCCTTAACAATTGTATGTATTGAGCTGTACTGTACTGTACCCATTCTGCAATCTGTTAATAAAGTTCTCATTCATTCATTCATTCATGGTTTATATAGCGTTATCGGAATATACGGGGTGTATGCTACTGACTGACTGCGCTCCGCGTAGCTTGATTGATTGATTGATTGAAAAGTTTATTAACAGATTGCAGAATGGGTACAGTACAGTACAGCTCAGTACATACAATTGTTAATTGGGGATGCAGACCAACTTTCGTCCTGTTTACATCAGGGTCCCCCATTTTCAATTCATCATAAATCATAAAGCTCAACTCGTTATTATTTTGCGCACAGACCGCCGAAACACGGGAACGTTTTGATTATATTTAAAAGGCTTTACGTTAAACGAAACAAGTGGAATTTCGAAGCTGTAAGCAGAATAAGTCATATGAATATAGTGTTCTTCCCCCTTTTTACTGTACAAGAAAGAATAGAAAACGCATTGCAATGACACCATGCAGATAGTGGACAGACTATATGATGGAATTCAAGTTCATGTATTGAAAGGCAGGATACATCATACATGCAGTGAGATTCATTGTTCTTGTATATGCTCTCGTATTATATTGTTTATATAGGCTACCCAATACTGACATCAAAATAGATTGTAGTAGTATGCCTCTAGAAATCATGCAGCAGGTAGAAAATTGACGGGAGATCCATCGCGATTTGGAATAGAATTGAGGAGAACTTTAATCCGTGGGTATTAATCAAACAACACGGGAAAAGGCAGTCATATTCCAGCGCGGTCTTTATTAGCCGACAACAAAATAGATGCCTCTAAAAATCATATAGCCAATCGAACACAACTAATAAAGGCATTCATATTGTACAGCACGGTTATAATGACACACAACACAACCAACGCCAAACAGTGGTCAACGAACGGTCTTTATTAGTATTTTGAGCTGTCCAGGCAGAATTGCAGCAATGGTCTTAGGGAGCCGTTGATATCTGACATCACCGTTTACAAATCCGCCTTTTATTTATCCACCTCCGTTACGAGGACCTCCACCTCGGTGTCTGTGTAGTTTCTCTTTTTCGTTCGCTTTGCCATCCTCCAACATTCCACGCACAGGGATTCCCTCATGGTATTTGAAGGGGAGGGCCTGACCATATTTGGTTGGTCGGGGCGGTTTTGGTATGCAAATACGTGAAAGCGTGCACGAGCTGCGGCGCAGGGCCAAGGTGGGATTCATCATGACAGGTGTGCGTAGAGCCTGCTTACGCACGTGTGATGAATGCCGACTTCCCTGTGCGTGCGCTAGTTCTAAATTCCGTGCTTACGTGTGGAAGTAGGTCAAGGTCAAAGTCCACGTTGATGAATGAGGGCCCAGTGGAATGACATTCAGTCAAAGTTAAAGTTGGAAGTTCTTCCTTCCCTTACGGAATTTAAATGTCTGATTTTCATTTCTCTATGATTCATGTTTTAACTGATTGCACTGCACATTGTTTTGTTGTCTTGTTGTGCACTCAGCAGTTCTGTAAATGAGGTGGCCTCACCTCAGAGCTCACCCGAGTATAAATAAAGGTTTCAATCAATCAAAGTTTGAATATGTCCCCCAGTGATGTCATCTGGGACATTGAATCCTTGTGTCCTGCTAATTGGGTATGAGGTATTGAGAGGTCTGTGTTCATTGAGCCAATCAACAATATCAACATTTTGTATTAATATCTTGATGTGAAGTAATGATGCTTGAATGGAGGAAACACTGACGGGACAACATCATCTCAGGTGGAACTTCATTGATGAGCAGGTGGTGGCCTCCACACTAAGCAGGTCTCTCTGGTCAGCAGGTCTCTGGTCAGCAGGTCTCTCTGGTCAGCAGGTCTCTCTGGTCAGCAGGTCTCTGGTCAGCAGGTCTCTCTGGTCAGCAGGTCTCTCTGGTCGTGGTATCTCCACACTAAGCAGGTCTCTCTGGTCGTGGTATCTTCACACTAAGCAGGTCTCTCTGGTCGTGGTATCTCCACACTAAGCAGGTCTCTCTGGTCGTGGTATCTCCACACTAAGCAGGTCTCTCTGGTCGTGGTATCTTCACACTAAGCAGGTCTCTCTGGTCGTGGTATCTCCACACTAAGCAGGTCTCTCTGGTCGTGGTATCTCCACACTAAGCAGGTCTCTGGTCGTGGTATCTCCACACTAAGCAGGTCTCTCTGGTCAGCAGGTCTCTCTGGTCGTGGTATCTCCACACTAAGCAGGTCTCTCTGGTCGTGGTATCTCCACACTAAGCAGGTCTCTCTGGTCGTGGTATCTCCACACTAAGCAGGTCTCTCTGGTCGTGGTATCTCTGTAGGTCTCTCTGGTATCTCTCCTCCACACTAAGCGCAGACCTATTTGTTTTCATAGTGAAACAACCTGTCCTGGTTCATTCTACTGCTGAGCTCTCAGTCATCACTGCTCTATTGACATGTAGATGAGGGCTACGTCACGACATGCAGCCTGAACAGAGCATTTCAGTGGATTTTTTTTTTTTTCTTTTTTTTTAAGGGGATAGTTCAGATTTTCTTGTATTTCCTGTTTACCAACGATGATGTTGTTCAGCAGGGTCCTTTCTCCCTTGTTTCACGTAGAGCTGAGCCATGTGGCCAAAATATCACAATATATTTTTATTTTAGTTTCTTTTTTTCTATCTACTTTTTCTCCCATTTTTTTCTATTTTTCTCCCATCCCAATTTCGTATTGTCCAATTCTACCCTCCCCTGTCTCGAACGCTGTTAGGCCATGCCTCCCACAAGCCGGCTGCAATGTGGACGAAGCCTTACATCACGTGTCCCCTCCGGTACTCGAGGAGGCAGCCGTCGCAGCTTTTCACCTGCACAGCGCGATCTCTCAGCGTCAGGGGTCTGCGGGGGAGGGACATGCCGCCCCCGCTGCTTCCTGATTCTACTGCGCAGGCGCGCCAACCGACCTGTAGGAGTCGCTGTCCACAACGTCCGATCCCCACCCACCAGCTTCCCACCCCTAACACTGCCAATTGCGTTAGTATGAACGACCAGCCAAGCTGGTAGCAATGCCGAGAGCTGGGCTCGAACCCAGCATCTCCTGCATTAGTGGCGAGCGCCTTGCCCACTGCGCCACTTAGCCATTTTAGTTTTGATGGTGTAACAGTATTTAGTTTTACACTATTTTTTTTTTTTTTTTTAATCTTTCTTCCCCTCCTTTTTCCCGATTTTTCTCCCATCCCACCCTTCCTGGTTGTTGCGTACTTTCCCCTAC
Organism: Notolepis coatsorum; assembly: GCF_963971535.1. Classification (NCBI taxonomy): domain Eukaryota; kingdom Metazoa; phylum Chordata; class Actinopteri; order Aulopiformes; family Paralepididae; genus Notolepis; species Notolepis coatsorum. Next base: position 15,093,805 of record NC_140174.1, on the reverse strand, counting down.
TGTTGGTCCGGGAGACCGGAGACTGTCGCATGCTTTCCTCCGACGCATGTGCAGCCTGGGGCAGGCCAACCTGGCCGCGCAGGTTCTCACCGGGGAGAGTGTAGCGTGTGGGAGGCCACACTATCTCTCCTCAGTTCCAACCCTTGCTGAGCAGGCGCCCCGACCGAACTGTAGGGGTCGCTGTCCACAACTCCCAGGACCCACCCTTCAGCTTTCCCACCCCCTGATACAGCCAATTGTATCAGTGTGAGAGGCCAGCCAAGCTGATAGCAACGCCGGGAGCTCTCTCCCGGTGTTGGTGACGAACGTAATCTCCGTGCGCCACCTGCCCCCCCCCCCCCCCGTTATTTCAATGTGATATGACGTCCTTTTTGATGTCTTTATTAGTAATTTAGCTGAACGCTTTTATCAAAAGCGACTTACAAGTTCTGTACGACAAGTCAGCAGGAAGGGTACAACTCTTTTAGCTGAGTAACAATGTTCATCAAACAGTGTTGAAACTTGAGTGCTGCAGTGTTGAGTGCATAGTAGTAGAGACATATTAGTATAGTACTGTAGGTAGTAAGATAGACTAGGAAGATTATTTACTGGCAAAGTGCATGATAGTAAAATGTTCATTTTTCGTTTTTTCCCCTTCATCTCAGATATTGGTTGAAGAAGTGTGTTTTTAGTCGACGGCAGAACATTTTATTCCAGCTCCTCCTGGCTGCGTGTCGAAGTATCTGACTTTCCTCCTCCTCTCCACTGACTCTCCTCTCCTCTCTCCTCCTCCTCTCCACTGACCCTCCTCTCCACTGACTCTCCTCTCCTCTCTCCTCCTCCTCTCCACTGACTCTCCTCTCCACTGACTCTCCTCCTCTCCACTGACTCACCTCCTCTCCACTGACTCTCCTCTCTCCACTGACTCTCCTCTCCACTGACTCACCTCCTCTCCACTGACTCTCCTCTCCACTGACTCTCCTCCTCTCCACTGACTCTCCTCCTCTCCACTGACTCACCTCCTCTCCACTGACTCTCCTCTCCACTGACTCTCCTCCTCTCCACTGACTCTCCTCCTCTCCACTGACTCTCCTCCTCTCCACTGACTCTCCTCTCCACTGACTCTCCTCCTCTCCACTGACTCTCCTCTCCACTGACTCTCCTCTCCACTGACTCTCCTCCTCTCCACTGACTCTCCTCCTCTCCACTGACTCTCCTCCTCTCCACTGACTCTCTTCCTCCTCCTCCTCTCCACTGACTCTCCTCCTCTCCACTGACTCCTCTCTCTTCCTCCTCTCCACTGACTCTCTTCCTCCTCCTCCTCCTCACTGACTCTCCTCTCTCTTCCTCTCCACTGACTCTCCTCCTCTCCACTGACTCTCCTCCTCTCCACTGACTCTCCTCCTCTCCACTGACTCTCCTCCTCCTCTCCACTGACTCTCCTCCTCCTCCTCTCCACTGACTCCTCTCTCCTCCTCTCCACTGACTCTCCTCCTCCTCCTCTCCACTGACTCTCCTCCTCCTCTCCACTGACTCTCCTCTCTCTCCTCCTCTCCACTGACTCTCCTCCTCCTCTCCACTGACTCTCCTCTCCCTCTCCTCCTCTCCTCCTCCCCACTGACTCCTCTCTCCACTGACTCTCCTCTCCCTCTCCTCCTCTCCTCCTCCCCACTGACTCCTCTCTCCACTGACTCTCCTCTCCCTCTCCTCCTCCCCACTGACTCCTCTCTCCACTGACTCTCCTCTCCCTCTCCTCCTCCCCACTGACTCCTCTCTCCACTGACTCTCCTCTCCCTCTCCTCCTCTCCTCCTCCCCACTGACTCTCCTCCTCCTCTCCACTGACTCTCCTCTCCACTGACTCTCCTCTCCCTCTCTCCCTCTCCTCCTCCCCACTGACTCCTCCTCTCCACTGACTCTCCTCTCCCTCTCTCCCTCTCCTCCTCCCCACTGACTCCTCTCTCCACTGACTCTCCTCTCCCTCTCTCCCTCTCCTCCTCCCCACTGACTCCTCTCTCCACTGACTCCCCTCTCCCTCTCCCTCTCCTCCTCCCCACTGACTCTCCTCTCCCTCTCCTCCTCTCCTCCTCCCCACTGACTCCTCCTCTCCACTGACTCTCCTCTCCCTCTCTCCCTCTCCTCCTCCCCACTGACTCCTCTCTCCACTGACTCCCCTCTCCCTCTCCTCCTCCTCCTCCACCCCTCCTCCAGGACGCTGGGCCTGCGTCGCCCTGTGGTGTCCAGCCTGATGGGGGCGCTGCTGATCCTGACCTTCACGGCCCACGTGTCCTACCTCACCTTCGTCAGCTTCGACTACGGCTACAACATGGCCGCCAACGTCACCATCGGTACGTCCAGCGCTTCTGGAGCCACCGCGTTAACCCTTTCACTGCCGCACTACCAAACGGTTAACCCTTTTACTGCGACCATACATAAGGTTAACCCTTTACTATCACACTACAGGTTAACCTTCTGTAGTGTGGTAGTGAAAGGGTTAACGACATGGCTTGTTTTCTGACTCTGTAGTGGTTTGATCTTTTTCTCTGTGTGTGTGTGTGTATATGTATGTATATACAATCAAAACTCTTCATACTTATGGCGGCTGGGTGGCGCAGCGGACATTGTGCTCGTCACCAATGCAAGAGACACCAGGTTCGAATCCGGCTTGGGCCGGCCGTCATACTGGCTCAATTGGCAGAATTAGCGGGTGGAAGTCGATGGGTGGTAATCTGGACGTTGTGGACAGCGACTCCTACAGGTCGGTTGGGGGACGCCTGCACAGCAGAGACAGGAAATGGCGGGGGTAGTGTGAGCCTCCCACACGTTACACCTCGCCAATGAGAGTCCGCACTGGCAGGTGAAAAGATGCGACAGGCTGCCTCCTTGTGTACCGGAGGGGACACGTGATGCAAGGCTTCTATCCTCCCTACAACCGACCAGCGGGGGGCATTTGCGAGCAACGTTCAAGACGGGGGAGGGGAGAATTGGAAACGGCGAAATTGGGATGGGGGAAAAATAGAAGAAAAAAAAAACTCATCTTTGCACATCACTGCTCAATAGCACAGCCCTGCTAAATATTCCATCCCACTGTATTGTTATTTTTATTCTAATTAGTGTATAGGCTATACTTGACCACATCGTGCACAATTGTACAGCCCTGACCTATTTTATTTTATAATTATATTCTATTGTGCTTCTATTTTCTATTTTAGTTTATATTTCATGTTATTTTATTCAACCTAATTGTCTGTCCGTTAACATAATCCCGCCCAAGCACGGAGATCTCCGTGTTTCGAGTCCATGCGTTGTGGACAGAGGCACGGATAAATCCGTGGGAAGTTGTTATTGCTTTTATTCCATTTTAATAACCTATTCAAGGTCGCCGAGCGGCACTGCAGATTTACCCTACTCTATGAATTCGACAAGGTGCAATACCGGCCAGATCCTCTTAGGGGCGCTATCGCGATAATGCAGTGTGCCCTGTGGCTGAACGGATCAGTCTTTTTTTTTTTTTTCAATGGAGATTTCAGCAGGATTCTAGATGTGCAGCATTTAGCTTGGATTACGTTTTGGATCGCAGATTTCACCATGCAATAAGGGGATTTATCATCAGCCAATGGACATATCGATCTACCAGATGGCGATCGATAACAGGGAAATGCTCGGGGACATCCCACCGGACCACGGTAGGATCTTTTTCACGTAAAGTGCATCCCGATCGGGCCTTGTTTTGATAGCCAACCAGGCGTTCGGCTATGAGGCTAATGAGGCTAACGCGGTTATTGGTAATTGTTGTGAAGGGCCAGATTAAACCGAATATATATATTTATTTATATATATATATTTAATTGTATTTGTATATTCTCTAATATTCCCTGATATCCCTTGTATATTCCTTGTACAATATGCATTGAATATCCATTCTAGCCTACTGAACATCCCATAATAGTCTCCATTCTACTATTGGTCGAGACCTTGGTGCCAGGCTGCCATACCCCTCAGACCCAGTTCAAACTTACCGCTCGACATGTACGAACAAGTCCTAGTTCCGCGTAGGAATTTGGCTACCGCACCACTAATGGGACTATTTGTTCATAGTGCGTATATATACTGCGCTACTAAAGTAGGACTTTCTTTTCAGTCCAGTTTCTTACCCTCCAATAGAGTCACAGACGTAAAGCCTCCCCGCGACGCCACGTGTGGGAGTAAGGCCAAGTTCGCCTACCATCGGTATTGAGACATCGTGTATATTAATATTTGAATAGTCATATTTGGCACTATATCGTCGAGTTGGACGTAGTCTATTAAGCTAATAATAGTCTGTTAATATATAGTGCTTCGTGCGGTGAGAATACTACCGTAGTCAGTACCCCATCGTTTCGGGCAGAGAACTGGCTGCTTACCCAGGGTGGTTGACCCTATGTGAAGCTGCACCCGAGGAGCCCCAGAGCCGACGAGCGAGTGGACCTGTATACCGGATTATTCTACCGACGACAGCCCGCCTTCCCAGGCACGGATTATGCTTTGGATACTTTGATTATTCCATGGATAAAGACCCCCGACACTGCCGTGTGTTGGAACCCCCCCCCCTGGAGAGGACGCAAGGTGAGGAGACTCTCTGCAAGACGAGGTCGCTTCACGTCTCTCCCCCGTGGACCGGAGAGAGCCGGCCCACAAAGAGTCCACCTGCTTTCATCTGTGGTCCAAGGATCGCCGGCGCATTGAACGGCACTACAGTGGGTTCACCTGGGATACCCTTGGCCGGACGAGGCAGCCGGATTCTACCCCCCCCCCCTCCTACTCCTGTCGGCTTACAAGCGACCGGATTAACCCCCTCTAGTGTATCTAGTATAATCATTAAAGTATCATTGCTGTTATTCCTTAACTATTCCAGGTCGTATATTTACCACCTGCGCCTTCAGAGATTGGACATTCTCTATTGATATACCGACGAATACTCCTTGCCATAAAAGTGCATACTATTTCAATTCATAAATGTAATTAAGTGATTAAGTGCTTATTCTACACACCATCGCTGTGTAGAAATAAAGACCTGTTTCTAATTCGTACATTTGTGTTGGATCCGTTTCATCTACGTGAGAGTGTTCATGATAATATATTTATGCCGTGTACTGGGTGGCCGAATATTAAGTACAAAGGTAGTGGTAGTAAGTATCATATCTAGTAATACAGTCAGGGAATTGTACCCCTCAGTTACAGTAATCGATAATCAGAAACGACGTCCCCCGCCCCCCCTTTCATGCATACATGCGTGAGGATCGTACCGATCATATGCAGTTTGAGTTTTAACTGGAGCGTATCTATAACCGAAATGTCATTGGATTTAACGTTATTAGCTATTAGCCCTGTATCTCGGCTTCCAGAAAATATACTAGACCAAATCCCCTATAACTCTTATATTCACAGCGCTATAAAATGAGAACCTATTGATGATTTTTTTTTCTTTAAGCCATTTTGAAGGGACGGTTTATGGACTCAATTGACAATGAGAATGGACAGATAGCAATACTATAAAGTATAGATTTAGCTGTACAAACAGCCCCACGTTTGTTTACCAGGCCCTCTTATGCCAGGCCCTCTTGACATTAATTAGACTCATCCCAATGGCCCCGAATGTGTTAATGTTGCACCAAAAGCGACCAAATGAAATTCCTTCTATTCCTCCTACCTTTCTGATTCTTTATGCTTCGACTTACTTGTATCAGAGCACTCTTGTACAGTGCTCTACAGTGCGAGCATTTCACTCGCATTTGCCCCTAAAAATAGATTTGTGCAAACCGGAAAAATCATTTAGGAGCACACAGTGTGCGAGAAAACTCTGCAAGCAACAGGTCCAATGGTCTAACATGCTTTGCATCCCTGCCATTCCTAAATACGCACGTCACGGTATGATTTTGGTGGTATGTGCTATTGCACAGATGTTTGTCCCTTAGTATGCACACGCACGCACGCACAGTATAATATGTATGTAATAAATAGTTTGTTAAAACTCTGTGTTACTTGAACATTTTTCACTGTGCTCCTAAATTTCTTTGTGTACTCCTACATTTTTTCATTTAGGAGCACATGTGCTCCTTGGGGAAAATGTTAGTGTAGAGCCCTTGTATCAGGGTGTGTCTGACTCTGCAGGACATATTGTAGGTATTTACATACTGACCTACATTTCTATCACTTTTATTGCCATGTAGTTATGCAACCATACAGTTTCACCTCAGGGGACAATAATCTGGTCTCGTACCCCCCCCCCCCCCCCCCCCCCTCTCAGGCCTGGTGAACCTGCTCTGGTGGCTGCAGAACAGTAACTCTCTGGTCTCTCTCCCCCAGGTCTGGTGAACCTGCTCTGGTGGCTGTGCTGGTGGCTGCAGGACAGTAACTCTCTGGTCTCTCTCCCCCAGGTCTGGTGAACCTGCTCTGGTGGCTGTGCTGGTGGCTGCAGGACAGTAACTCTCTGGTCTCTCTCCCCCAGGCTTGGTGAACCTGCTCTGGTGGCTGTGCTGGTGGCTGCAGGACAGTAACTCTCTGGTCTCTCTCCCCCAGGTCTGGTGAACCTGCTCTGGTGGCTGCAGAACAGTAACTCTCTGGTCTCTCTCCCCCAGGTCTGGTGAACCTGCTCTGGTGGCTGCAGAACAGTAACTCTCTGGTCTCTCTCCCCCAGGTCTGGTGAACCTGCTCTAGTGGCTGCAGGACAGTAACTCTCTGGTCTCTCTCCCCCAGGTCTGGTGAACCTGCTCTGGTGGCTGCAGGACAGTAACTCTCTGGTCTCTCTCCCCCAGGTCTGGTGAACCTGCTCTGGTGGCTGCAGAACAGTAACTCTCTGGTCTCTCTCCCCCAGGTCTGGTGAACCTGCTCTGGTGGCTGCAGGACAGTAACTCTCTGGTCTCTCTCTCCCCCAGGTCTGGTGAACCTGCTCTGGTGGCTGTGCTGGTGCTGGCAGAACCGCGGCACGCTGCCGTACTGGTGGAAGTGTGGCCTGGTGGTGGTGCTGCTGCACGGCCTGGCGCTGCTGGAGCTCCTGGACTTCCCCCCGCTGCTCTGGGTCCTGGACGCCCACGCCGTCTGGCACCTCAGCACCATCCCCGTGCACTTCCTGTTCTACAGGTCGGTACCCCCCCCCCCTCGTCCCTCTCTTCTGTTTTCTAGTCCCACTGCTGCGTTAAATGTGTCAGGGTTCACACAAGGTCCTTGAAGTGCTTAACACTTTGAGTGCCAGCAGGGGGCGCCAGAAATAGCGCTTGAGTGCCAGCGCTGTAGTCAATGGGAGGGCGAGCACATTTGCGAACGCATAAACTATATCTTAAATTATGCCTATGTGTCTAATACGCCCTGTCGCTTATCAATGACTTGTTTGCAGTCAACATTGTCGAAACGGATTGTTTTTTAATTGTTACATTTCCGTTTTATACCATGAAAAACTTTTTTGAAACGTCCAGAAAAAAAAAGTCTGCAGGAATCGCGCTTTACTGGAATACACAAAACACTGTAATTTTTCTGCCTATTTATGAATCGTTTTCAAAATAAACGCTAGATTATCGATAGTATATTTGTACTTATACACGCTAGAGAAGCGGGCTGAAAAATCGATTATCTTATTTCCTGATCAGCACAGCCACACACACACATATGGGACACGCTGAGATATAGGTGAAAAGAGCTCTGATTATCCCAAGACTGGTCAAATAGATTCCTTACCTCAAATCGGATGTTTTCCAAAAAGATTATTCCAAGTCCTGATCGCCATTCCAAATATCGATCGTGTTTATTGATCCAACGCTGGGTACTGGAAACATCAATTCCACGCTGTTCTGAGGGTCGGCGAAGACTGCAATCGGCTCTGATTACATGCCTGACAAGTAAAATGTGGATTCCGGACTTTCTTTTCCCCATGCGTTTTCATTCAATCCAATCCAAAGGGTGCATTACCATCCGGCAGACGATAGGGGGCGGTATTTTCCCTGTTCAAACTGTGTCCCAGTGGTAACGTGAGGCTAGATTGATGAAAAATGAATGGTAATAAATAATAATAATAAAAAGAGTCAAGTCAAGTCAAGAGTTTTATTTGTCACGGCATACAAGTATACAATGAAATGCGGGTGGTCTTGCCCGCAACGATGTGCAATACAGTAGTACAACATATAATAGAATCCAATAAACAACAGGACGGGAAGACTAGCGGCCATTCATTTGACAGCTAATGGGGATCCTAATAAAACAAAACAAACAAACATGTTAAAAATGTGCATTGTGCCTTTTCTGCAGTTCAGCTGATGACAAGAACCCTCCCATAATAACGATTAAATAACGAGATTTCTCGTTCCTGGCACTCAACGCATGGCATGAATTAACGAGATTTCTCGTGGCTGGCACTCAAAGTGTTAAAGTGCTTGATTCTTTTACAAAAAAAGTCAAGGCCTGGAATTCCTTGAAAACAACATTTTTTAACAAGGTGCTTAAATAGTCCTTGAAATTCAAATCAACCATTCGCATTGAAAGTTTTGTTCATCCATGATGAATCAAGAATCTTTTTAATTTTTATTTAAAGTGTAACTAATTCTCGGAAATTGGTTTTAAGTCATAAATATTGGATTTTTCCTATAAAAAGAAAACGGCATTTAAAAGTGAATTGTATCCTTTTAAATGCCCTTTTAAAATGAAAAAATAGTGCTTGGAAAAGTACTTAAAAGTCCTTGAATAAAATTTTGCAATGTCTGTGGGAACCCTGATGTGTGAAAGTCCCCCGTCTGTAAACAAGCAGGCGTTTTCCTGGGTTGTCCTTGACCTCCGACCTGAGACCGTCTGGACCGCAGCGTCGTGTTGTGTTTGTAGTCGGGGAAACGGGAAAGTCAGGAAACTCTCCTTTACATCTGGGTGTTTAAAAAAAGACCTTTTCCTGCATTGTTTCTACAGAACGAGGGGTTGTCTCAACACTGAGGACGGGAAGACTAGCGGCCATTCATTTGACAGCTAATGGGGATCCTAATAAAACAAAACAAACAAACATGTTAAAAATGTGCATTGTGCCTTTTCTGCAGTTCAGCTGATGACAAGAACCCTCCCATAATTGCAGCCACAATCACCGTAGTTTCTAATGTGCATCATCTCGATAAAATGTTTGTGTACAAAAGATGACTGCTCGTTCGTAAAACTTCTCTTTTCTACCTAAAGTTGAACCTAAAATATGATTCTGATGACACTTTTTTTTTAACGGTTACGCTTAATAATAATAATAATGGATTGGATTTATATAGCGCTCTTCATGACACCCCAGTGACCCCAGAGCGCTTACAGAGTCCATTATTCGTTCATACACAGTCATACCGGTGGTGGTAAGCTACAATTGCAGCCAGAGCTGCCCTGAGGCCGACTCACGGAAGCGTGGCGAATAATCATCGCCTACGGCCCCTCCGACCACCACCAACATTCATTCACATGCATACACATTCATACGAGGCAAGTAGGTTAAGTGTCTTGCCCAAGGACACAACGGCAGTGGGATGGACATGGGCTTGAGCGGGATTCGAACCACCAACCCTTCGATCATTGGACGACCCGCTCTACCCCTGAGCCACGCCGCCCCACACGCTATCGCTAGATCTTATTTGATCTGCAACATCTAGTTTGACAGCTCCTGAACCACTGTCTAACCCTAACCTTCTGATTACCAGACGACCGCTCTACCTCCCGAGACACTGTCTAACCCTAACCTTCTGATTACCAGACGACCGCTCTACCTCCCGAGCCACTGTCTAAACCCAACCTTCTGATTACCAGACGACCGCTCTACCTCCCGAGCCACTGTCTAACCCTAACCTTCTGATTACCAGACGACCTGCTCTACCTCCTGAGACACTGTCTAACCCCAACCTTCTGATTACCAGACGACCACTCTACCTCCTGAGACACTGTCTAACCCCAACCTTCTGATTACCAGACGACCGCTCTACCTCCCGAGCCACTGTCTAACCCTAACCTTCTGATTACCAGACGACCGCTCTACCTCCCGAGCCACTGTCGCCCAGATAAATTTGCGATTAGTCAAAAAGAAACTGATAATGTTAAGCATCTGGGACGATAATTGATAATTTCCCATCTGGCAACACTGGTGCACAGAGTAGAAGGTCAGTTTGGACCCACAGCTAGTGTGAGGAACATCATCGTTGGCAAGTAGAAAATACGGCTAGACTTCCAAAAATCACAACTATCCCTTTAAGACGTCTTCTCTTTCTTTTTGGGGGTAATTGGAAATTACTTCATATTCACATATCATGAATCACAAAAGCTAAAGCTGAAAGGATACTGTGGGTTCGTGTCCCTGTGATCATAAATCGCTAAAGTTAAAAGGATTTGTATCGGGGATCAAACCGTAAACAAAGAGGCCTATTAAGATCTGAATATGAAAAACTATGTGATTTAATTCTGTCTTACCTTGACTGTCTATTTCGCTGCTGTCTATTTTATACTTATTTTACGTCTTTTTTTGTGTGTACATTTTGTTCTAATTTTGTGCCAATTTTGTGCTCATTTTATGCCTTGTCTTTTTATTGCTGTGAAGCACTTTGAGCTGCAATTCTTTCATGGAAGGTGCTATACAAATAAAGTGTATTACTTTTTAAGACTATTCAATCTTATTGAGCCATGTTTTTATTATTATGAAGTGATTGCAGCAACCGTCTGATCCTCCTTTCCTCCTCTCCTCCCCCCTCAGCTTCTTGATAGACGACAGTCTCCACCTCCTCACCACGGAGAAGCAAGTAGGAGTCAAACTGGAGTAGGAGGAGCTTATCGCCTCATCGTCACGCCTCCCCCCCGCACGCCTCTCCAATCAGGGCGGCCGGACATCATGACTGAGGGGGGGGCTCGGTCTCCTCGGCGACCAGCGCGACACATGTACAACTATGAATTCCATCGAAGTAGACATTGTTTACATTTTCTTTTCTCCCCATGTTTTTTTTTGTTTGTAAATTTTTCAACAGATTATAATTTTTTGGAGTTGGTTGGGGGGCATTATCTCTATGGTTTATTTTTTCCTTTTTCAAATGAGGTTTATGGTGGTTTATGATTGAGTTTGCATTCACTGAACTTTGCCTTGTATTGACTTCGTTTCCATTCGTCGAGCTATCCATCCTTTTTGCCATTTGTCGCCGTGGAAACGCCGGACAAAAGGACGTGGAGCGCCGTACAGAACCGCAGCAGAACTGCAGCAGAACTGCAGCAGAACCCGCGCCGTTTGCACAAACTCTCTCCCGACCGCGTCCACGAGCACACGTCCTCTAGAACTCTCTGATGCTGCTTTTGAAATGGCTCTCGGTTTCCTCTTGAGCCTCCAGGTCTCTCCACTCACCGGCCTGGTGCACCTGGTGGAAGGTCTCTCCACTCTGCCTGGTGCACCTGGTGGAAGGTCTCTCCACTCTGCCTGGTGCACCTGGTGGAAGGTCTCTCCACTCTGCCTGGTGCACCTGGTGGAAGGTCTCTCCACTCTGCCTGGTGCACCTGGTGGAAGGTCTCTCCACTCTGCCTGGTGCACCTGGTGGAAGGTCTCTCCACTCTGCCTGGTGCACCTGGTGGAAGGTCTCTCCATTCTGCCTGGTGCACCTGGTGGAAGGTCTCTCCACTCGGCCTGGTGCACCTGGTGGAAGGTCTCTCCAGTCGGCCTGGTGCACCTGGTGGAAGGTCTCTCCACTCAGCCTGGTGCACCTGGTGGAAGGTCTCTCCATTAACCAGCCTGGTGCACCTGGTGGAAGGTCTCTCACCAGCTTGGTACACCTGGTGGAAGGTCCTCAACTCACCAGCCTGGTACACCTGGTGGAAGGTCTCAGGGGGGGCGGTGCTAAGTCACAAGACACAGACTTTTACACCAAACCCCATGCAGTACACAGTGGCAGCTGGTAGAGGGAGCCACAGGCCATTCTCCTTGCCACGGGAATCCTCTCTCTCTCTCTCTCTCTCTGGCTTGTGCTCCAGCATGTGTCAGAGGTTCGTGGTGCAGACCTGGCAGATCGAGAGCTCCCCTGTGTGGGGTGGGGGGGTGTTGCCAGCAGACTGTTCCAGAGAGCGGGGGAAGGCGCTTGTGTTCGGAGGCCGTTCTCGCTGACTGTGGTTCCTTTTTGTTGTCTCACATTCTCACCTTTTTATAATTTTTTTTTGCATCTTTTGCTATTTCCATTGCCGCCTTTTTTGTTATTATTTCTTTTCTCTTCTTTTTTGTACTCTACTTGCTGTCACATCAGATTTATATTTTCATCGTTTTATCAGTTGCCTTGTTTTGTTTTCTTCACCCCGTTGCCTTCCATCTTGTTGCCGTTGATCACTGTGTGCTTTTTGTGGTTATTTAATTTAATTTTGACGTCCGACCAGGTTTGGGACCACCTGTCTGTATAATGGAAGCCGTGTTCTCATTCACCCAGATTGCCTTTTTGATTGTAAGGGGAATGGGAGATGCGATATTAAAGGTATTAAAGTGTAAGCTAGGAGGGGTAGGAGATATAAACCAGGTATGCCAGGGTTCAGTGTGAATGAATGGCTGAGATGCTGTGTGTGTGTGTGTGATTGTGACTGTATCCACTCAACCATGAAGTCACTATGCAGATCCACAAACTGTACATGACCACCTGCCCATCACGAGAACGTCCCATCTCTCCCTCCTGCCTTACATAATGACCGGCCTTGTCCACTTTTCCTTTTGTTTACACGGATCATTTTATTAGTTTCTTACTCGTCCAAATGTCAGATTTGCTTCCCTGATCGACCCCAGAGTCGGCCAAAAATGAAACGCTAAAAGCTTGACCTCATAATACCGCGTGATAATGTCTTCAAACACGCCGTTCCTTTCCGGTGAGTCGCCACATTTGCGCACTTTACGGGCATGCGTGTCTGTGTGTGTGTGTGTGTGTGCGCGCACGCGTGTCCATTCGAAGCGCTGTCCATGCCTTTGTTGTCCCGTGTGAGAATGTGAGCAATGGCGAGTATGTGTGTGTGTGATGCCTCAACTCAAGGTTGTGTTGTTTTTGCGATGACCATCCATCCCCAACTGACTGGACTTGTATGAGTGTGTGAGGGAGAGAGAGAGAGAGAGAGAGAGAGTTTGTACTCTATCCCATTGCGGGTCTCCTGCTGTGTCAGAGCCGTGTGTGTGTGTGTGTGTGTGGGGGGGAGGGGGGAAGTTGCTGTGTTAAAATCTGGTCGACCGCGGGTAAATTTAGCTTTTTGCTGAGAGCCTGAGGGGGTAGGGATGGTCATGATGAGCAAAGACAGCTATAGAGAGGTAGTGATATGTCTGGGGGGGGGGGGGTAAAGGATTTAAAAAATGGTGGCTTGTCATACTACAAAACAATGGACACGGCTCTGAAATATTAGGTCTTGGCTGAGGTTTTATTTTCAAGATTAGTTATTTTATTATGTATTAATACTGTTAATAATTAATAGGCATATATCTCTGGCATTACAATAATACTCATGTGTGTTTTCTTTTGTTTATATAAGCACTGGAGGTTCTGCATGACTGCAGAAGGACAACAATGTGGGAAGCAAAGTTTTGACAGATGTATTGATTAACTAAGACTTGATTAATCCACAGATTCCCTATGGCTATTAGTTTACTATATGAATTTCTTCTTCAGTCGAGGACAATCTCTTGGTTTGCCTTCTTTCCTGCATGCGTTAATGTTTACAGCCTGTTGACATTCATGTTGGGTTCTGTCTTAAACCTCAGACATTCATGTTGGGTTCTGTCATATTAAACCTCACTGAGACATTCATGTTGGGTTCTGTCGTATTAAACCTCACTGAGACATTCATGTTCGGTTCTGTCGTATTAAACCTCACTGAGACATTCATGTTGGGTTCTGTCATTAAACCTCACTGAGACATTCATGTTGGGTTCTGTCGTATTAAACCTCACTGAGACATTCATGTTCGGTTCTGTCGTATTAAACCTCACTGAGACATTCATGTTGGGTTCTGTCGTATTAAACCTCACTGAGACATTCATGTTGGGTTCTGTCGTCTTAAACCTGAAATGTGTCCAGCAGGTTATATTTCTGCCTAGTGACAAAATCTCACTTCATTCCGATCCCCAGAATTTCTGCTGTGCAAAAAAGGGAAATAATGAATTCATCCAATGACTTGAAGTCCCTCCCAATGTTGTATCTGAGTGAAATATAACGAGTGTATATGATTTTCTTAAGTAATTGACAATAATCCCCTTTTTTGTTTGGACAAAAGACAAAACTCTGATACTGTAAAATAATATATATATATATGAAATGTTCCGTTCTGACATCTTGGCCTACTCTCTACCACCCCCTGTCTGCTGCTCTGAGCACCTCTCTCTACCGCCCCCTGTCAGCTACTCTGAGCACATCACCTCTCTACCGCCCCCTGTCTTCATCACCTCTCTACCGCCCCCTGTCTGCTACTCTGAGCACATCACCTCTCTCTACTGCCCCCTGTCTGCTACTCTGAGCACATCACCTCTCTACCACCCCCTGTCTGCTGCTCTGAGCACCTCTCTCTACCGCCCCCTGTCTGCTGCTCTGAGCACCTCACCTCCCTACTGCCCCCTGTCTGCTGCTCTGAGCACCTCACCTCTACCGCCCCCTGTCTGCTGCTCTGAGCAGCATCATAGAGTTGTATTTGACAAAGCTTTAAAGGATAACTCCACTATTTTGGGAAATTAGCTTATTTAACATCTTCCCTGGAGTTAGACAAGAAGATGCATACCTTTTTTGTCTCTGTGCGTGCATTTTAGCTTTGGGAATAGATGCTCCGTTAGCATAGCTTAGCTTCATCACTGGAAGTGAGGCAGGACAGTAGCCTTACAGTGCCTTACAGTGTATTGCAAGGTCTGACATTGACCAAACTTGATATGCATGACCTTGGTGGGCTCTAGGTCAACTCCTGAAAAGGGGGTCAATGTCAGACTTTGCAATCAAAAGTTAGGGGGCTAATAACCCTTGCCATAATTTCAGTGCGCCCCTAACTTTTGATTGCAAGGTCTGACATTGACCCCCTTTTCAGGAGTTGACCTAGAGCCCACCAAGGTCATGCATATCAAGTTTGGTCAATCGGATCGATGCGATGTAATAAGATCGATTCATATCGATACTCTTATTTTGAAAATCCTGTGGCGAGTCTCATATCCGCCCAAGAACAACAGCAGTAGCTCCGTGTGTGTAGATGTTACAGCATAGCATTCTCCCTTTCTGTGTGTGTGCGCGCGTCTTTGGAAAGACCAGATGAGGTCAGAGGAGTTTGATGTTTAAATGTTATTTAAACATAAACAATATAATACATAATAAATTTAGGCCTATACATGATCATGCAACATCAACAAATTGTTGTAGGAACGGTTTGGGAGAGGGAGGTTGTGAGTTTTGAGTTCCAAAAAATGTAGCTTAAAGTTTAAAGCTCAATATATAAAAACGTGGCACTTTACAGTGAACAGGAGGTCTATTTGTATTAAAAACAATAGATTGATTTTCCTTTAAATGTCTGGAAGAGCTCAAAAATACAAATGTCAAATAATATTTTCATTACCTTTTTTTTGTTGATCTAAATGTTACTGATCGTGTTAAATGGGCATATGATATCATCTCATATCGATCGCAGGCACCTGAATCTAATCGTATCGTATTGTATCGTGAGAGACTTTGTGATATCGGCAAATATCGTATCGTTGTCCAAAGAATCTATATCGTATCGTATCATGATGAAACTGGTGATTCCCACCCCTAGTGTTCACACAAGGAAAGGAAGTCTTTCAGCTACCAGGTCATATCAAACTCTGCCAGATTAGATTAGAATTACAAATGTATTGTCATCATACAGCACAAGTACAGTACAACCAAGAGTGCAGATGTAACCGTAAAGTGCAACAACAATGTACAGGTGATTAAACTGGATATAGAATATATATAAATGAGTACTACTGAGTAATAGTGCTAATCAGATGTATGTACAGAGTTGTATTAATATGTACGTATTACTTTATGGATTAAGCACCAAATGGCTGTAGTTAAAATATAGTGCATCATAAACCAGGGCCCCAGGCTTGTCCCTACAGTAGGCCTGTCTGCTTGTCTGTAGAGCCGCAGCCTGGCATACCGTGCAGCAAAGGGAACCGCTCCCGCCTACCTCCGGTCAATGGTCTCTTAACTACACACCCTCAAGACCCCTACGCTCTGCATCTTCTAACTACACACCCTCAAGACCCCTACGCTCTGCATCTTCTAACTACACACCCTCAAGACCCCTACGCTCTGCATCTTCTAACTACACACCCTCAAGACCCCTACACTCTGCATCTTCTAACTACACACCCTCAAGACCCCTACACTCTGCATCTTCTAACTACACACCCTCAAGACCCCTACGCTCTGCATCTTCTCGCCGCCTCAGACCCACTCCTATCCAAGCTCCGGGAGGATCATCAAGCCAGGAGAAGTCGCCTATTCTCGGTCCTTGCCCCACAATGGTGGAACGAAAGTGCCCACCCCAGTTAGGACAGCCGAAACCCGTCCAATCTTTCGCCATCGACTAAAGACGCACTTCTTCAACCATTATCTGAAATGAAAAAGAAAAGAAATTCTAACCTTACTGTCATGCACTTGTCCTAATATACTAACCTACACTGTAGCACTCAACACTTTGATGAACATTGTTACTCAGCTGATAGAGTTGTGCCCTTCCTGATGACTCGTACAGAACTTGTAAGTCGCTTTGGATAGAAGCGCCGTCAGCTAAATTACTAAATAAATGTAGCCTCTCAGGCCATTATCATAACTCAACACCTCTGTGTTCCACACCAAGACCCTGTGTTCCACACGATTTCCTGCAAGACAAAACCTAACCATGGCATTTTTTCACCTTTTTGTTTCCAACAGGGATGATCTGTCAAATAAATACATGATGTTTTCAAAGGCAGGGTAATAGTAGAAAGACATCATAGGCAATACAATTTAGATCTGAATATAAAAATATGAGAAAAATAAACGGTGTAAACAAAGGTGCAGATGAGGGTCTGTATGCTCTTATCGGTTGTATTATACGTTACAATAAATATAGGCAATAAGAGAAATGTGAATCTGAATCTGAACGTTTATTAAGTTGAACCGAGAACTAAGACGTCTTAGTGGGACCATGCTTAGTGGTCCATGGCTGTCTTAGTGGGACCATGTGCCCCTGGCTAGGGATGTCCCGATCCAATCACGTGATCGGAGATCGGGGCCGATCACGTGATTTTCAGGAGATTGATTTTTTCTTTTAATGTATCTACTTTTTTTTCTTCCTTTTTCTGTGATTTTTCTCCCCATCCCAATTTACCTCTCGTGCCAATTCTCCCTCCCCTGTCCTGATCGTTGCTTGCATATGCCCCCCACTGGCCGGTTGTAGGGAGGATAGAAGCCTTGCATCACATGTCCCCTCCGATACATGTGGAGGCAGCCTGTCACATCTTTTCACCTGCCAGCGCGGACATTTGGCGAGGAGTAACGTGTAGGAGGCTCACACTGCCCCCGCCATTTTCCTGACTTTGCTGTGCAGGCGCCCCAACCGACCTGTAGGAGTCGCTGTTCACAACGACCAGACTACCAATTGCCAATTGAGTTAGTATGACGGCCGGCCCAAGCCGGAGGCAACGCCGACAGCCGGATTTAAACCCGGTCTCTCTTGCGTTGGTGACGAGTGCAATGTCCGCTGCGCCACCCAGCCGCCTATTAATATATATATTTTTTTTTAACTAGACTAGTTCATAGCCAATTTTATATTTTATTTTATTATTTATGACTGAATGTAACTGAACTTGTGAAGCTAGTCAAGCTATACCTCTGTAACTGTTACTGCACTACCTTTGTTATTGAACTATTCTGTACATCATTTGTTTTAGTTTACATGGTTATTTTGTGGTGCACCACTGATGAGCTTTATTTTTATTTTGAATTTTGATCCAATGCTGCAATAAGTGAAAAGAATAAGCTATATTATATCCATGTTGGATATAATGGATATACTGTTAAAAAAGCCATATCCATGTTATAATGGATAGTTGGATACTGTTAAATAAAAAAACAACCTTAACTCATTGGACGCCGACAATGATTATATACGTGTTTGTTCGACAACCGTTGAACGCCAACCACGTATATATACGTTATTTGATTGTCGGGCAAGACGAACGGTTCTGCCGGTTACATTGAAGCGCGTCAAATATCTCTGATCCATATGTTGTGGTGAACTATGCCGTCGAGCAAATGGACATTGGATATACCAGATGGCGATCAAACAATTGGAATATTCTTTTTGGATTACTCCCGGCCACAGGTAAGGGTGATTTAACATACATTTTAGCTTGATCCTGCAATGCTTTCATAGCGATCGGGCTGATAACCGTTTTCAGTGTTCAATGCGAATGCCGTTACTGACAATCAAATAATCAGAAACGACCCCCCCCCCCCCCCTTTCATGCGTTCATGATGGAACATAATAGCTATGATCTAGACTTGATTTCGGGATAATAGCGCATACAGGCAAGACATGGCAACGTGTACAATGGAATCGACGTATACTGCCATAACTAAGCATTTCATGAATTACCCTAGACCGCTCTAAAACCATACTTATATTCACCACGGTATACCACGGGAACGTATGGATAGAAAAATTATCTCTTTTTTGCATCTTGACCGGAAGAAACTCTAAACTGTCTACATCAGAGGAACGGCCCATGTTGAGCAGTTCGGGCAGAAAGTGAGAGAAGCAAGACTGAGATGGTTTGGACATGTGCGGATGAGGGAGGTGGGGTACATCGGGAGGAGGATGCTGGAGATGGAGCTGCCAGGAAAGAGGAGGAGGGGAAGGCCCAAGAGGAGGTTTATGGACACAGTGAAGGAGGACATGCAGGCAGCGGGAGTGATGGAGGACGACGCAGATGACAGAAACAGATGGAAACGGATGATCCGCTGTGGCGACCCCTGACGGGAAAAGCCGAAAGAAAAAGAAGAAGAAGACCGGAAGAAACTCAATGTCAAATGACTATAGTATTGTATCCATGGCTATAATATAGAATATAGATTAATTTAGCTCTACAAACAAGGTGACTAACTCCCATTGTTTACAGCGTGGCAGTAGCTACCACAGGATAAGGCTAATAGCTGGCAGCCAATGAGTTAACACATTGGCCGCCATGCATTGTACCCATCATTGGGCCCAGTCTGCCACCGCTGTAAGCCTATGGAGATGTTTACCTTCTTTGCAGGGCTATAACTTTTTAAATATTATAGCTATATCGACATTACTATGGCCCATTCAACATCGGGTATCTATCGTTCCGAATGTGGGAATGTTATATTTTTTCATTCATACATTGTTGTGTTAATACCGTCGTGAATATAAGTATGTTTTTAAGGTTTTCTGCAGTAATTCCTAAAACGCGAGTTATAGGCCCCGACGCATCGGATTATCGATTGGCGTTTCTTTCCTATACACGCTATATTAAAAAAATCAAATGTATATGATCGGTATACATTATGCTTCATCATGCGTGAAGGAAAGGGGGGGGGGTCGTTTATAATTCCTTGATCGTCAGTAACGGCTTTATTTAGTATGGGTTGATACCAGCGTTTCCGTTAGCCGGTAATTACCGGTATTTGGCCGGCAAAATCTGTTGAAGTCCGACATATTTAATCTCTCCGGTCATAGTGTCCGGTGAAAATAGTTCCCTCTGGGCACAGTTTGATTATTTGAATTGTATTTGGATGGGCTGGAGTTGGGTGGCCTATGCGATGAATGAAACAATCATTGCGTTTGTTGTCGTTGCTTCGCTCAGCGAGAGCTTGCTGCTGGATTTGCGGAAGGCATGCAGCTGCAGACCCACAGAACCCACCAGCTTTGCTGGCACAGTGCGGTCCCCAGACCTGGAAAGCTGCTCTGCGGGTCTGCAGCTGGATGCTTCTTGCAAACTAACTGCTGCCGGCTCGCGCTGATAACAGCTTTCATTGTTGGACCGGCTGCTTGGTGGAGCAACGATGAAACGAATGTAATGAATCGTTCGTCGCATGGGCTATTTAATTTTGGCCTGTTTTGGTACGGTTCGGGTGATCAAGTTGTGCTTGGAGGGAGTTGTTTTCACCGGACATTATGACCAGCACCAAGTCGTTGGGAGGTGGAGAAATACATCACGCAAACCCGGCCACGATAACGTTGCCGTCTCTCTCTGCAAAATTTCTCAGTTCTTCGCTTGATATAATTAATACAAATGTCCAATATAACGGAATTCGTTAGCTCATAAAAATGTGATTATAACAGACTGCTGTTTAGTGTCGGACCGACTGCCCACATACGCGGTCTATTTTATTTCAAGTCAGCAGCAGCACGGAGTATCGAGGGACTTATTTTATTTGGAATATATTAATGACTGTATACGCAAAAGTAGCCTAGTTTTAAATAATAATATTATAAATCTACATGCCTTGAGGATGACATTCTTTATATAGTCTGCCTATAAATTGTTTTAAAGCTCAATAAACTATGACCGGAATTAATCTCATTTGTCCGGTAGATTGAAATCTTGCAGGTCACGGAGACCGGCAACAATTTTTTCTAACGGAAACCCTGGTTGATACGTTGATGCACGTTGAATTTCCCTGATGCACGAGCGCCACTTCCGGTTTGGCGTGGAGTGTAACTCGCCCGAGATCCACCAGGCGGCTGTATTGAGGCGTTGCAATATCAGAACAGGGTCCAGCTGCGTCCCGGAGGGAGGCTGGATAAATTATGAATGCCATGGCGAAAAAATGAAATATTGATCCCAAAAACGAGTTCCCTCGTTGTTGGCGCACAACGCATGGCGGGCAATAACGAGTATACTCGTTGTTGGCGTCCAAAGTGTTAAGGGTCAACTTGATTGCATTTTTTTCTTTTCTTTTTTCTTAATGTATTGCCGAAAGATTGAATTGGGAAAAAATCGGTATCGGCAGATACTCAAAATCACATGATCGGGATCAGATCGGGAGCAAAATAATGCGATCGGGACATCCCTAGCCCTGGCTGTCTTAGTGGGCAGCGTTGTGCTGCTCCCTGATGGCTCTCTAGTAGGTTGGACCCTGACCCTCTGCAGGGGCAGGGAAAGGGGGGGGGGGGGGGGGGGGGTTGAGGGGTTGGGATGAATGGGTTGATTCTTCCTACGGCTCCTGGTTTGGGACTTTGTGCAGAGAAGCCCGAGAACAGTGGGAGAGAGGAAGGATGTGGCGAGCGGCCGAATGTGACGCAAAAAACCATTATGGTCGTAATAACGGCGCTCTTTGCTGCGGTTCGGCTGGTAGCCTGATATGATCAAATGGTCATAACCACGGTATGAACAGGAAAACCATAATGGTAACTGGTGCATTTATATACCAGCCTTTATCCAAAGCGCTTTACAATTTTATGTTACTCACATTCAGCCATTCACTCACACACCGCCCGCCAGAGGCGACCATGCAAGGTGCCGACCTGCTCATCGGGAGCAGTTAGGGGTTAAGTGTCTTGCTCAAGGACACTTCGACACGCTGCCTGGGAGGAGCGGGAACCTTCCGATTACCAGACGATAGGGGTGTAACGGTACACAAAAACCACGTACCTCGGTCTTGAAGTCACGGTTCGGTACAGGTTTTCGGTACAGTGGGGGAAAGTTTGGCTTTCCATGTTCCACTCAGGGCTGATGTAGTGTGCAGTAACTAATTGTACTTGTAGGATGGAAATTAATAATTGACTTGAATAGAGAAAATACAAGTAAATTAAAATTAGATTAGATTAGGGAACAGCCACCCCGTTAGCCTAGCTTAGCGTCATTCACTGGAAGTAGGTGTGACAGTGTAGCCTAGTTCCCAACAGTCACGAAATACACTCCAAATACAACTCCAAAACTTTCCTGTAAACATGTTGTGACCTGTGTATTTACCACGTGGAGAAGAAATAAATAAAATAATTAGACATTTTCGTTTTCTAAGCAGATATATACTCTGAACTATTTTTTGCCGAACCACTGCTTCCTGGGCGCAGTGATTGCATCACCTCAAAAGCCCTATTGCTTTTTGAAAAACGGGGCTACTTACATTTACATTTACATTTAGTCATTTAGCTGACGCTTTTATCCAAAGCGACTTACAAGTTCTGTACGACAAGCCATCAGGAAGAGCACAACTCTATCAGCTGAGTAACAATGTTCATCAAAGTGTTGAGTGCTACAGTGTAGGTTAGTTTATTAGGACAAGTGCATGACAGTATGGTTAGTTAGGGTTAGATTTTTTTTTTTTTTTTTTTTTTTAATTCAGATAATGGTTGAAGAAGTGAGTCTTTAGTCGACGGCGAAAGATTGGACGTGTTTCGGCTGTCCTAACTGGGGTGGGTAGTTCATTCCACCATTGTGGGGCAAGGACTGAGAATAGGCGACTTCTCTTTGATGACCCTCCCGGAGCTTGGATAGGAGTAGGTCTGAGGCGGCCAGAAGATGCAGAGCGTAGGGGTCTTGAGGGTGTGTAGTTAGAGACCATTGACCGGAGGTAGGCGGGAGCAGTTCCCTTTGCCGCACGGTATGCTAGGTCAAGGGCCTTGAAGCGGATTCGTGCAGCAATGGGGAGCCAGTGCAGGTCCCTAAGAAGTGGGGTGACATGGGCCGACTTCGGTAGGTTTGAGATCAGGCGGGCCGCTGCGTTCTGAATGAGTTGAAGAGGCTTAGTGGCAGTGGCCGGGAGGCCAGCGAGCAGTGCGTTGCAGTAGTCGAGGCGGGAGATGACTGTTGATTGGACGAGGAGTTGGGTGGCTTCTTTTGTCAGGAAGGGGCGTATCCTTCTGACGTTGCTCAGGAGGAATCGGCAGGTTCTGGTTGTCGCTGCGATGTGAGCAGAGAAGTTCAACTGGTCGTCGAGGACAACACCAAGGTTCTTGGCGGTCGGGGACGCGGTCACAGCTGCATTCTCGACTGTGATGGAAAGGTCGGTCAGGGGGGAGGATTTGGCCGGCAGGTGGAGCAATTCTGTTTTGCTTAGGTTCAGTTTGAGGTGGTTGGTCGTCATCCAGGCGGAGATGTCGGACAGACAGGCCGAGATCCGCTCAGAGATGTGGATATCTGAGGGAGGGAAGGAGAGGAAGAGTTGAGTATCGTCGGCATAACAGTGGTAGGAGAAGCCATGAGACGTGATAATGTTACCCAGTGATTTAGTGTAGAGGGAGAAGAGAAGGGGTCCTAAAACCGAGCCCTGGGGGACACCCGTCCGCAGGGGGCGGGTGGCCGACAGGGTCCCTCTCCATGACACTTGGTAGGAGCGGTCATTGAGGTATGATGACAACCATGTCAGCGCAGAGCCAGCCACTCCCATTCCTGCGAGGGCCGCGAGGAGGATCTGGTGGTTGACTGTGTCGAAGGCTGCAGATAGATCTAGGAGAATCAGGACAGAGGAGAGGCCTTTCGCTTTTGCTAAGTGAAGTGCCTCTGTGACCGCAATGAGGGCTGTCTCTGTGGAGTGACCAGTCCTGAAGCCTGACTGATTAGGGTCTAGGAGGTCATTCTGTAAGAGATAAGCAGTAAGTTGGTTGGATACAGCACGTTCAAGTGTTTTAGAAAGGAAGGAGAGAAGAGAGACAGGACGGTAGTTGCCTATGACGGTAGGGTTCAGGGATGGTTTTTTTATGAGGGGCGTGACTCTGGCTTGTTTTAGGGAGGTGGGGACCACCCCCGAGTTGAGTGAGGAGTTGATGGTTGCAGTTAGGAATGGGAGGATGTCTGGTGCTATGGACTGGAGGAGTGGGGAAGGTAGCCGGTCCAGCTGGCATGTAGTCGGACGGTTCGACGTTACCAGTGTCAGGGTCTCGGCTTCTGTAATGGGAGAGAAAGATGACAGAGTGAAGGATGAGGTTCTCGATTCAGCATTTGGAATGGGTGGGGGTTGGGAGAAGGAGCTGCGGATGTTCTCCACTTTTTCCTCAAAGAAGATCGCAAAGTCTTCGGCAGAGAAAGATGAGGGAGGGGGGGGTGGGGGGGGGAGTGAGGAGGGAGGACATGGTAGCATGCAGTTTGCGAAGATTCTTGGCAGAGGCCTCGATCCTATGGTGAAAGAAAGAAGCTTTGGCATTAGTAATGGTTTTGGAGAATGTTAACAAGAGGTTGTGATATGTGTCGATGTCAGCAGTGAGGCGTGACTTTCTATACTTCCTTTCAGCTGCTCTCAGGACCTGTCTTTGTTCTCTCACTGGATCTGTCAGCCATGGACTGGGTGGGGAACGGCGGGCAGGTTTCTCAACGAGGAGACAGAGCTTGTCGAAGGAGGTTGCAAGGGCTGAGAGGAGGGTGGAGGTTGCCATCTCTGTGGAGAGAGCAGAGAAGGTGTCACTCAAAGGTAGAGTGGATAGTATGTCAGAGGAGAGGGTGGAGGGGGATAGGGAGGGCAGGTTGCGTCTGAGTGAGACGGTTTGAGTTGGGGTGAAGACCTTTCGGTTAAGCATGAGAGTTAGTGAGAAGGATATGAAGGAATGGTCAGATACATGTAGGGGAGTTACCGTGGTGTTAATGATGCTGGAGTTACGGGAAAATATGAGATCCAAGGAGTTGCCTGCTTTGTGGGTGGGAGGCATGGCAGTGGGAGTCAGGTCAAATGATTGTAGGAGGGAGACTACTATGACTGACTGAGATGAGTCAGGCAGGTTGAAGTCGCCCAATAGAAGGAGAGGGGTACCATCTTCCGGTAAGGAGCTTAGAAGCATGTCCAGCTCATCTGTGAAGTGATCGAGCGGACCTGGAGGGCGGTAGAGTGTAACAATGGTGAGATTGAAAGGATTAGAGACAGATACTGCATGATATTCAAAAGAGGAGAGTGACAGTGCTGGGAGGGGTGTTACGTTTGTAGTCCATGAAGGAGATGTCATGAGGCCAGTGCCTCCACCCCGCCTGGAAGGTCGAGGTGTGTGAGTGAAGTTATAGTTTGTAGATAATGCTGCAGGTGTTGATGAGTTATTGGGGGTTATCCAGGTCTCAGTTAGAGCCAGGAGCTGCAGATTTTGACTATGGGCGTAGGCAGTAATGAAGTCAGCTTTCTTGACTGCTGATTGACAATTCCATAGGCCTCCCTGTACTGTGACAGGTGTATTAGTGGCTGTAGGAGGGTAGGATAGATTAGCCGGGTTGCTAGCAAACTGCCGTGGGTGGGTTGAGTCTGTTCTGGGGGAGCAGATTGTGGATATGAGACACATTGTGGTGTCAAGAGTGGCAGGGAGGAAGTAGAGAAATAGCAGAGTGGGAGGGAAAGGGAGATTTTTCAGAGTGGAGTGTAAGATAGGATTATGATGTACTTAGCACTGGGTGGATCCCTGGATCCCTCTGCAGAGAACTCCAGGAAAACTCCTCTTTGTCCCTCTTCGTTTCTCGACGCTTCGCTGACGCTAAGCCAGCAGGCCTTTAAATCACTATCACTAATTAGTGCTTTCTAACACCTGGCCCTTAATGGGTCACTTAAGGAAACAAAATGGCCGCTTTAAACACGCCCCTTAATCAAGTCAGCTGGTCAAGTCAGCAATCAAGTCTCAGTTTAAAGATATTACTAAATGACTTAAAATGTCTTACCCTGATGCAGTGTAAGTCTCTCAGTGAATGAGCTGTCCTTCCACAACAGAATGTAGTACAGAGTGATTCCAGGAGAGGCTGAGGTTCTGCTTTTAAGCAGTGACAGGGCTCTGAGATCACACTCAGTACACAAGTGCTGTCTTTAAGCAGGAAGCAGCTTTTAATGGGTCACTTAAGGAAACAAAATGGCCGCTTTAAACACGCCCCTTAATCAAGTCAGCTGGTCAAGTCAGCAATCAAGTCTCAGTTTAAAGATATTACTAAATTACTTAAAATGTCTTAATCAAGTCAGCTGGTCAAGTCAGCAATCAAGTCTCAGTTTAAAGATATTACTAAATGACTTAAAATGTCTTACCCTGATGCAGTGTAAGTCTCTCAGTGAATGAGCTGTCCTTCCACAACAGAATGTAGTACAGAGTGATTCCAGGAGAGGCTGAGGTTCTGCTTTTAAGCAGTGACAGGGCTCTGAGATCACACTCAGTACACAAGTGCTGTCTTTAAGCAGGAAGCAGCTTTTAATGGGTCACTTAAGGAAACAAAATGGCCGCTTTAAACACGCCCCTTAATCAAGTCAGCTGGTCAAGTCAGCAATCAAGTCTCAGTTTAAAGATATTACTAAATGACTTAAAATGTCTTACCCTGATGCAGTGTAAGTCTCTCAGTGAATGAGCTGTCCTTCCACAACAGAATGTAGTACAGAGTGATTCCAGGAGAGGCTGAGGTTCTGCTTTTAAGCAGTGACAGGGCTCTGAGATCACACTCAGTACACAAGTGCTGTCTTTAAGCAGGAAGCAGCTTTTAATGGGTCACTTAAGGAAACAAAATGGCCGCTTTAAACACGCCCCTTAATCAAGTCAGCTGGTCAAGTCAGCAATCAAGTCTCAGTTTAAAGATATTACTAAATTCCAGTGAATGACGCTAAGCTAGGCTAACGTTGAGGCTGTTCCCATGTCCAACAGAAAGAGAGCAACAGGAGTGAGATTACCTGTCCAACAGAAAGAGAGCAACAGGAGTGAGATTACCTGTCCAACAGAAAGAGAGCAACAGGAGTGAGATTACCTGTCCAACAGAAAGAGAGCAACAGGAGTGAGATTACCTGTCCAACAGAAAGAGAGCAACAGGAGTGAGATTACCTGTCCAACAGAAAGAGAGCAACAGGAGTGAGATTACCTGTCCAACAGAAAGAGAGCAACAGGAGTGAGATTACCTGTCCAACAGAAAGAGAGCAACAGGAGTGAGATTACCTGTCCAACAGAAAGAGAGCAACAAGGGTTTCCCACAGACTGCCAGAGGCACCAGCAGCTTTAGCACAGTGTGTCATTTATGTCACTCTAAATCAAAACAATAACAAAAGACAGAGTCTGATGATGTTGTGAAGTAGCGTGGGATCATGGGAGTTGTTGTCTTCAAATCAACCAGTATACTTATTATTATTTCGATAACGTTAGCCAAATGGTGGCTTACCTGTCTAGTAGAAGACATGCGAGATTGGTGTGTCTTTGTAGACCTAGTAGCTTGTCATGAAGCTCCCTCCATCTTGGAATGCCACACCAATACCTTGTCTTACCTCTCTCCAATAATCTCCTCGGGTCGTTTGGCTCACTTTACGGGGACAGTTTCAGCAACATTACGCACAGCAAACGGCAATGAATAATCCATCACAGAGACCAGTTTGCTAGTTTAGCTCCTATCTAGGTAGTTCACCAAGTTCCATCACAAGGAGGTAAAGGAAGTTATAGTAACTAGATGGAATAAAGGATGTTATAGTAACTAGAGGAGGTAAAGGAAGTTATAGTAACTAGAGGAAATAAAGGAAGTTATAGTAACTAGAGGAGGTAAAGGATGTTATAGTAACTAGAAGATGGAATAAAGGATGTTATAGTAACTAGAGGAGGTAAAGGAAGTTATAGTAACTAGAGGAAATAAAGGAAGTTATAGTAACTAGAGGAGGTAAAGGATGTTATAGTAACTAGAGGAAATAAAGGAAGTTATAGTAACTAGAGGAGGTAAAGGAAGTTATAGTAACTAGAGGAAGTAAAGCAAGTTATAGTAACTAGAGGCGGTAAAGGATGTTATAGTAACTATAGGGGAAGTAAAGGAAGTTATAGTAACTAGAGGAAGTAAAGCAAGTTATAGTAACTAGAGGAAGTAAAGCAAGTTATAGTAACTAGAGGAAGTAAAGGAAGTTATACTAACTAGAGGAAGTAAATGATGTTATAGTAACTAGAGGAGGTAAAGGAAGTTAAAGTAACTAGAGGAAGTAAATTAAGTTATAGTAACTAGAGGAAGTAAAGCAAGTTATAGTAACTAGAGGAGGTAAAGGATGTTATAGTAACTAGAGGAAGTAAAGCAAGTTATAGTAACTAGAGGAAGTAAAGGAAGTTAAAGTAACTAGAGGAGGTAAAGGAAGTTATAGTAACTAGAGGAGGTAAAGGAAGTTATAGTAACTAGAGGAGGTAAAGGAAGTTATAGTAACTAGAGGAGGTAAAGGAAGTTATAGTAACTAGAGGAAGTAAAGGAAGTTATAGTAACTAGAGAAAGTAAATGAAGTTATAGTAACTAGAGGAAGTAAAGGAAGTTATAGTAACTAGAGGAAGTAAATTAAGTTAAAGTAACTAGAGGAAGTAAATGAAGTTAAATTAACTAGAGGAAGTAAAGGAAGTTAAAGTAACTAGAGGAAGTAAAGGAAGTTATAGTAACTAGAGGGAGTAAATGAAGTTAAAGTAACTAGAGGAAGTAAAGGAAGTAAATGAAGTTAAAGTAACTAGAGGAAGTAAATGAAGATATAGTAACTAGAGGAAGTAAAGGAAGATGATGATGCTGTGCCGGACGGCAGGTGGACAGGAAGTGAAGCGAGTCACTGGCTCAAGTTAAATGAAATTAAACCTGTTGCTACATCAGGTACTAGTAGGTACATCATACTAGCGTCATGTCCAAGGGGTGTACTTGTACATCAAGCTGCCTCACGCTACGGAAACAGGAGATAGGCTCCTGCCCCATGTGCCGTTACGGCTCGAGAACGGCAAACTTCTACATCAGGTACAAACAATGGAGCAACACCTAGTGACTAAACATGGCACTGCAACTAAATAATAACAAACATATAATAGGGACATTTGTGACTGTTACAAGGTGACAAACGAACAAGCAGTTATTTTCTTTTTTAAAACAGGAGCAGAGAACCACAGACTACCCACAAGCAGCGTTTAATTTTTTTTTAAATACTTTTTGTCTTTAAGATATATATATAATAGTGCTGTCAATAGATACAAAAATATTAACTAATTAATCTCACAATTTTCTGTAATTAATCTATATTAATCTATATTAAAAATAGCATTTTTCTACTTAAGACCAAAGCTTGTAACAGATATTTACTTGAGTAAAATCATGGAATTAATGTAAAATCAACACAAAGAAAGTATATTTACATTCAAAGACTATTTTAATAGCTTTCTTTGAATACAGTTTCTCCCCTGTGAAATACAAATGTTCAACAAAACCATCAAAATCGACTCAGCTAGACCTCTTTCCTATATCCGCGGCGCTAAGATTGAAGATTTTTACTCCATAGATTAATCTAGATAAATTTATTTTAATGCTTTAAATAATTTAAACTAATCTCCAAAGTTAAAGCATTAATTTTTACAGCCCTAATATATATATATATATTATATATATATATATATTTCCCAGCCTCTGGTGTTCCTGTGTTGCATGGATGGGAACTTTTTGGAACTTTTTGTAAAATCCAGCTTAAAGCTGCTGGTGCCTCTGAAAAAAAATCATTGAAAAACAGCGCAGAGCTGCTCTATTTCTGCCAGACGTGTAAACCGCACTCTCTAAGGCACTCTCTCTTACACTAGGGCCATTTCATTTAGTTTCATTTAGCTTTTAAGAACGCTGCGTATTGGCAGGCAAGTTAGAGTTAAGTTAGATGTCGTTTTGTCTCGTCTACTATATACATGTAGTACAATGCCAAAGCAGTAGGTGGCAATGTAGTTCAAACATGAAGGCCATTTTCAACCAATCAGAAAGGTTGAACGAGTCACTCCACATCCTGCTCAAAATCTCAGAAAGCCACCATCTTTATACCTCGCATGAGCCTTTTAGCTACATAGCATTTATTTTTCAGCAAGAAATAAAGTGCAATAAACAAAAACTGATACATTCACTGTGTGTTCTGCCTCATTTGTTGATGATTTGTTGATGAAACAAAACTAACATCAACACAATTGACCACCAAGAGCGGAGTTTAGTCTCACAAAAATATCGCAGATTTTGTTAGCTTACGTGCTAACTTGATTGGGATATGCCATTATAACAGTATAGCATTGTGGCTAGCAGCGTAGTAACGTTAATGCTAGCAGAATAAATGGATGTAAACGTTATTTAACAGATTGCAGAATGGGTACAGTACAATACGGCTCAATACAAACAATTGTTAAGGGAATGCAGACTGTTGTTTGGAGTACTGGGTTCCTTATAACAATAACTTGACAACACGTTGGTAGCCGCAGCTACTTGGGACAGCTCTGCTGTAAACACTGGAAATAACCGTGCAGGTCTCTACTGCGCATGGGCATTGGGCAGAACGGCTCCGTATCGTGCAAATTACATGGCACCATTGTCGGCGAGTTTCGGCGAGTTTCCAAAACGAAAAAACACCCTTTGAGCGTTGCCACTAGGAAAACGCATTTTCCTGCCAAAACGGCGTTTCTTTTTAACTTGGCCATGCAAACGTAATCATTCAAAAATAGAACGTTGTTGTTTTACAGCAGTGTAACCATGGCCTTAAGCTCGCGCCTCTGAAATCGTCTACTCCACCTTTAAGAAAAGTCAAAACTTTGGAACTCGAGTCACAATCGGCCCAAACTGCCACTCCCCATTCAGGCCTTCACGGGAGCGCGCCTCACTCACTCACTCACACGCAGGCAGGCCTTCACGGGGCCGCGCCTCTGTCTGTCACGCTTTACTGCCAACAGGCGGCGAAGCCAGAGGCACGGAATTCCGGGGAGGAAGTTACTTACTGGCGGTGGCGGCTTTGGAAAAACAAACCGTGCCAGAAGAAAGTCACCGGGAGGAAGGAAACAAATCACGCCGTCGAAGAACAACAAACACGGACAACACGTCCCTCTCTCTGGGGAACAACATGGACTAGCCGGGGGACTCGCAGACACAGATGGAGGAGAGAAGTTTGCAGCAGTTTGTCCGACTCCTCGTCTTGCTGCTGCTGCTGCTGGGAGCGACGGGCGCGCTGGGCAGAGAAGGTGCGTCATGTCGCTGCTGCTGCTGCTTTCTCTCCGTGTCGCTGTTCGGCGTGAAATATAATATGTTCCTTTTGAAAACGGAGCAAACACGAGTAAAAAAGACACTTCTTTACCCCCAAAGTGTGTGAAGTTGAACTCTAGTCAAGAGAGAGGGAGAGATATTCTCGGCACAATAGAATAGAGGCACATTCCTGTGTTGAGTCGCTGCAGTTCAACCCTCAGCAGTCGAGTTATTATGGCTCGTTGGGATTTATTTAGGGGGAAAGAGATCCCACCTGTCTGGAGACAGAAGCAGTGTGTGTGATGTGTGATCCATGAGAAGTGTTCCGTCCAAACCTCCGGATCACCTCCAGTATAGCCCGTGTGCAAAGTTCTGTGCAAAACAACTATTTTTGTATCACAAACAGTACTGTATTTGCATCTGGTATGTCATAAATGTATAGATGTAGCCAGGGTTCGAATTATCACCTGAGAGCTATGGGGGCCCCCTGAATCTTTTTTTTTTACTATTTTTTTTCCTGGAATTGTGGCTGTTTTCGAAGTCATATTTAGAGGAATATCTCATTAGGATTAGTCTAATACTAAGTAATAATGACATCACACAACATTCTAATCATTAGACCAGGGGTGTCAAACTCATTTTCACAGAGGGCCACATCAGCATTATGGTTGCCCTCAAAGGGCCAAAGACCGTATTAATGTTAATGTAATGTAAAATAAATGTAGCTACTAATTTACATATTGTTAAACATGTTGTTTCTGTATTTATTACTTATTCAAGTTATACATATTGCATATGCATTTGCATAGATGTAAAAATATATGTTAGCTTATGTTATTTTAACAAATAATTTTAGTTTATCAGAACCCCATATTACTCCATCAATCAATGATCAAACCATTCAAGTAAATAACAAAGAAGAATATCATCAAATACAAGCTATGACATTAAGTTTGTTCAAAACCTTTTTGTCACAGTCAAGAAGGGCAGAACTAACAACTGAGCTGCAAAGAACACGTGGGACAGATGTAGCAGATGTTACAAAAACAAATGGCTGCACACAACCTTGCAGAGGCCACTAATGGAAGATAGTTTAATTAACTTTAATTAACAGATTGCAGAATGGGTACAGTACAGTACAGCTCAATACACACAATTGTTAAGGGAATGCAGACCAGAGAAAGACTTTCGACTTGTTTACTTCAGGGTCCCCCATTTTCAATTCATCATAACATATATGACACACACGACATACAGATAGACAGTACAGATACATTTATGACATACCAGATTTGCAAATACAGTACTGTTTGTGATACAAAAAGAGTCCAGAAATGAGAGAAGAGAAGAAGTACCCAGAGACAGATCTACAGTATTGGTACAGTATATTATCCTGTAAAACAATAAAGTCGTGATGACAAAAGTTGGCTATAAGAGAATAGTCTACACACTAGATCAATATGTCTGCAGATGTGCTATACAAGCTCATAAGATAAGAGTGTAATACCTTATTAGGTAGCAGTCTATTCAAAGGTTAAAACAAGGTTTCCCCCAGTAGATTAGGCTTATATTAAGCTACTCTCCCAATCTAATTTATATTATCACAAGAAATAAGAATTCTAGATCCAAAATTGAGTCAGTTGTTGTCTACAGCGGTGACTTCTCTTTCTTTCTGCCCTCCTCAGTTCCTCTCTACAGGGGTGTCAAACTCATTTTCACAGAGCAGCAGTGACTTCTCTTTCTTTCTACCCTCCTCAGTTCCTCTCTACAGGGGTGTCAAACTCATTTTCACAGAGGGCCACATCAGCATTATGGTTGCCCTCAAAGGGCCAAAGACCGTATTAATGTTAATGTAATGTAAAATAAATGTAGCTACTCATTTACATATTGTTAAACATGTTGTTTCTGTATTTATTACTTATTCAAGTTATACATATTGCATATGCATTTGCATAGATGTAAAAATATATGTTAGCTTATGTTATTTTAACAAATAATTTTAGTTTATCAGAACCCCATATTACTCCATCAATCAATGATCAAACCATTCAAGTAAATAACAAAGAAGAATATCATCAAATACAAGGTATGACATTAAGTTTGTTCAAAACCTTTTTGTCACAGTCAAGAAGGGCAGAACTAACAACTGAGCTGCAAAGAACACGTGGGACAGATGTAGCAGATGTTACAAAAACAAATGGCTGCACACAACCTTGCAGAGGCCACTAATGGAAGATAGTTTAATTAACTTTAATTAACAGATTGCAGAATGGGTACAGTACAGTACAGCTCAATACACACAATTGTTAAGGGAATGCAGACCAGAGAAGGACTTTCGACTTGTTTACTTCATCAAGGTCCCCCATTTTCAATTCGTAATGAAATTGCTATTATGTGTCTGCATGAACACACAACTGTAACTGTACTCAAAAATAACAAAATAAGGGTTGTCTCAGTTCACAACTATATTGGTCAAGTTTTGGGTGGGACTTGTTTGCGTCCCTACAGCTTCTTATTCAATTGAGCGAGATGCTCGGTTATGTCACACAGCCAGCTTGCATCTGACAGTTCAGACAATATTTCTTCAACCCTTTGTTACCTATTCCGCCTGGATCTTTTTTGTATTTTGGGCTGTAAAATTGTCAAAGAATGTCTGAGGAGTAAGTGCTTTTGGCTTTTTTCCTTTGTTACTTCATCAATACCTCAGATGTTCAACACACATGTATGTGTAAGAATGTGTAATAACTAAGGCTGTCAAAGCTTTATTAACGCATTAACCCACAATTATTTTAACGCCGCTATTTTTTTACCGGCGCTCTTGGGGGGCCACATCAAATGACGTGGCGGGCCGCATTTGGCCCGCGGGCCATGAGTTTGACACCTATGCATTAGACTATTGTGTGATGTCATTATTCAGGCTCATTCTTAACCATCAATATTTGTTCATTTTCTTACTCACCTCTGATATATAATGCCATATTTACTTATTTGCATTTTGCATCTGAAAAAATACAATTTAATTTTAAAAATTAGACCAAATTTATGAACTTGAATTAACATTTATTTGTCTCTGCACTTATAAATCAAAAACTAACAAAATAATCTAATGGAAAATAAATAGTTGTATGGCACAACCGCAGCATTTATCAGGATACAGTAAGTAACATTATCATCTGATAATAAAATGAACATAAAATAAATACTTGTATAAATCAAAATAAATAATGTTATAAACAAATGTGCACAGGTAATCAAGAATCATGAAAAATAGTAGCAGCATCTTCTTAGAACAACAAGAAGAAAAGTAACTACTGCAGCATGTCACCGACATGCAGACTGGAAGAGCCGGGATTCAAACCACTGACCTCTTTTATCCAAAGCGAGTAGTGACGACTATATTCTCTTCCTCAACTTCTTGCTCTGAGAGCTAGTCACAGTCCCATTCATCCACTGCTCTGCCAAATGGGCTCCAAATGATTTATTTAACAATATCTTGGCGTTTTTACATGGAAGGCAGCCAATGCATCCCTCCTTGGCAAATAACCAGTCATATTTATTTTTCCAAAAGTTCCACTGACTCGGACCCCAGCATTGTGGTGGTTGAGTAGCAGCGCAGTCCAGGTCTAGTGGTGGAGACTCGGGTCTGGCAGTGGCAACCGGCGCGGTAACAATAACAGGCGCACTGCGCACAGGAGCAGCAGAGCTAACACTAGTACTAGCACTAGCAGTGTCAACTTCAGTGACAGTAGCGCTGCTAGCTGCTACACTAACAGCGTCAGTCTTTGGCCTTTTTATAAAACCAAAGCTGTCCAGCTTTGTACAGCCTTGCGGCGGGTTGAGCCTTTTTTTTTTCTTTCTTTTTGGCGGCATGTGGCGTACTGTTTAGTGTTTATGTTTTTAGTTGCAGGACACAGACCGGCAGCTTTCTGTTTACAGCAGCTGCTTGCTGCTTCTTCTTCACTAGGTTGGAGTAGCGTTAAACTCATGGGTGACGCATAGCGGCTTGGAGGTGAAATGCAGCCTATTCCACAACATTAATTACTCAGTTCTTTTAAAAACTGAAAAGAAAAATATGATCTATTACCAATTTATTTAGGCAACATAAATAATACTAATTCGTAAAAAAAAAAAAAAAAAAAATTATATAAGAAAAGATAAGAGTGTAATACCTTATTAGGTAGCAGTCTATTCAAAGGTTAAAACAAGGTTTCCCCCAGTAGATTAGGCTTATATTAAGCTACTCTCCCAATCTAATTTATATTATCACAAGAAATAAGAATTCTAGATCCAAAATTGAGTCAGTTGTTGTCTACAGCGGTGACTTCTCTTTCTTTCTGCCCTCCTCAGTTCCTCTCTACAGGGGTGTCAAACTCATTTTCACAGAGCAGCAGTGACTTCTCTTTCTTTCTACCCTCCTCAGTTCCTCTCTACAGGGGAACATAAAATGAACATAAAATAAATACTTGTATAAATCAAAATAAATAATGTTATAAACAAATGTGCACAGGTAATCAAGAACTGTATGAAAAATAGTAGCAGCATCTTCTTAGAACAACAAGAAGAAAAGTAACTACTGCAGCATGTCACCGACATGCAGACTGGAAGAGCCGGGATTCAAACCACTGACCTCTTTTATCCAAAGCGAGTAGTGACGACTATATTCTCTTCCTCAACTTCTTGCTCTGAGAGCTAGTCACAGTCCCATTCATCCACTGCTCTGCCAAATGGGCTCCAAATGATTTATTTAACAATATCTTGGCGTTTTTACATGGAAGGCAGCCAATGCATCCCTCCTTGGCAAATAACCAGTCATATTTATTTTTCCAAAAGTTCCACTGACTCGGACCCCAGCATTGTGGTGGTTGAGTAGCAGCGCAGTCCAGGTCTAGTGGTGGAGACTCGGGTCTGGCAGTGGCAACCGGCGCGGTAACAATAACAGGCGCACTGCGCACAGGAGCAGCAGAGCTAACACTAGTACTAGCACTAGCAGTGTCAACTTCAGTGACAGTAGCGCTGCTAGCTGCTACACTAACAGCGTCAGTCTTTGGCCTTTTTATAAAACCAAAGCTGTCCAGCTTTGTACAGCCTTGCGGCGGGTTGAGCCTTTTTTTTTTTCTTTCTTTTTGGCGGCATGTGGCGTACTGTTTAGTGTTTATGTTTTTAGTTGCAGGACACAGACCGGCAGCTTTCTGTTTACAGCAGCTGCTTGCTGCTTCTTCTTCACTAGGTTGGAGTAGCGTTAAACTCATGGGTGACGCATAGCGGCTTGGAGGTGAAATGCAGCCTATTCCACAACATTAATTACTCAGTTCTTTTAAAAACTGAAAAGAAAAATATGATCTATTACCAATTTATTTAGGCAACATAAATAATACTAATTCGTAAAAAAAAAAAAAAAAAAATTATATAAATTTTTTGAGAGACCCCCACAGGGGGTCTTGACTATGGGGGCTCAGACTATAGCTATGGGGGCTGAGCCCCCATTGGCCCCCTCATAATTCGAACACTGGATGTAGCAGTACTGTCTATCTGTATGTCATATGATATATGTTATGATGAAATGAAATGGGGGACCCTGATGTAAACAAGACGAAAGTCTTTCTCTGGTCTGCATCCCCTTAACAATTGTATGTATTGAGCTGTACTGTACTGTCTGTACCCATTCTGCAATCTGTTAATAAAGTTTTCAATCAATCAACCATGGCTCGTTGGGATTTAGGGGGAAATAAATCCCACCTGTCTGGAGACCGAAGCAGTGTGTGACCCTGATCCAGGAGAAGTTCCGTCCAAACCTCCGGATCACCTCCAGTAGCCCGTTTGCTGCAAAGTTCTGTGCAAAACAAACCAGGCAATAAGTGGTAGTGTGTTAAATTCAAGTGATGCAGGATCCGCTGAAACTCTTGAGAGAAGAAATGTGAGAACCTGCTTTGCAACTTAGGTGACAATGAGTACAATGTGCTAGCTATTACTAGGCTGAAGCTCGTCGTAAACAAAAACAAATCCAACAACAGTCCGTGCATTGTGTGCAGCAAGGACTCATGACGAGGTCAATTATTCACTTGTAGCACTAAAGAGGACATTGTCTTATTATAGAGGGGACACTTGGAGCTAGGCTGCTTGCAATGATATCACACAGCAAACTGCACATGCAAAACAAACCACTCTGCTTGAGCATGATAGCTCTGGTAAGGACATCCTATTAGGACACGGAGGCTATTGCCAGTTTCATTTCATTTAATTTCAAACATTTATTTAAACTCGAAAGGCAACTGAGGATCTCCTCTCTGGTAAACAAGAATACCCTGAAGACTCTGGCAGGAGCACTCATTCAAGGGTACTACGACCAAAGCACCTCAAAGGCGCTAAAAACAAAATTACAAACATGTCAAAACAAACTGGTCAGACTACTGCTTGACCTTACTCCTAGAACCCACCTCACGCCTGCCCACTTTGACAACCTAGGATGGCTTAGAGTAGATGACAGAGTACAGCAACTTGCAATGGGCCTGGTCTACAAGATACACTACACGACCAAGGTACCCATGTACATGTCAAAATACTTCCCAAAGGTCAGTGAATACCACGATCAACACCAGAGGGAGCTCCACAAATCATGTTAAACCCAGATTCGGCTCAAACAAGGGACTAAACACGTTTAGCAATTATGCCACATCAATGTGGAACGCCCTACCCAAAGCTGTAAAGGAATGTGAATCACTACCCACTTTCAAAACCACTCTCAAAGAACACCTACGGGAGACTGCAATTCGAAACTGGCCCCTGTAAATGTCCTAACCCAACCCCCTCCAATGTACAGTAAATGACCAAGTATGGTTTTGTCAATATTCCAATGTACAGTTTTGCTTGTACAGTAAGGAGGTAGCTTACCAATAATGATGTAGTATAAGGAGGTAGCTTAGCTTATCAATAATGATGTAGTTTCGTTGCACCATATACATTTTGTGTGTGTTTATTAGCCTCTTAAAAACATCTTCATTAGGGCCTCCTTGCTCTGGTTATTTTTTTATCGAGTGAACCTTTTCCAGACTACTTTGTTGCAGACAGTTGGTCCAAATCTGTTAGTTTCTTTGCTCATATTCGACTCGCGTGGAATCTGATCTGTTCAAATTCTGATTTGGGTCACTTTCATAACGTGGTGAAGGCAGTGGAGGCCAGCTAATTAAAACAAATCAGAGATACAGGTCTGATTTCTTTTAATTAGCTGGCCTCCACTGCATTCAACTTATAAATTAAACCTAAACTGTTGACTTCAGTGTCCTCCATGTTTACGTCCATCTTCTAAACAAAAGAGAAATTTAGATCTGAGCAATAAATCAGAATTGAGCATTAAAACCTGGAGTGTGAATGTAGATAATCAACATTTTAATTGTATCTGCATTAGAACATCCCTTGAATGTATCTTGCAGCCTATAGGCTGCGTTCAGACTGCAGGCCTTGGTGCGCAATTCTCATATATTGCTCAGATTGATTGAACATTGTATTAACAGATTGCAGAATGGGTACAGTACAGCTCAATACACACAATTGTTAAGGGGATGCAGACCAGAGAGAGACTTTCGTCTTGTTTACATCAGGGTCCCCCATGTTTGGCTGTTCACATTATCTTTTAAATGTGGCCAATATCAGATACCAGTGTGAACCGGTCACTGCTCCTGAACTGACCCGCATGCGCAAATTAACAATAAAAAAGATGGACGTAAAGAAATTGTGACAAAAACGTCAATCTAGAGAGTGACGTAAAAGTTGCATGAAAGTCACATGACGTTCAGACCTGTATCTGATTTAGGAATTGAAAAAAAATCGGATCCGAGTCACACGTCGTCGCTGGCTGGCGGAAGAAAACCTTGTAACTCCATTTAAAAAAAAAATAATAATAATAATAATAATAATAATGAATTTTTATATAAATCAACTCAGTAGACATCCTCCATATGTGTGTGTGGTTTTACAAAGTCTACACAATGGGAAAGCATTAAACCGATCATCTGTCTAAACCTCGTAACTCTATTCGCCCTCAAATCTGTGTTAGTTTGGTGGCTGTGTGGCGCAGCGGACATTGCGCTCGTCACCAACGCAAGAGACACCGGGTTCGAATCCGGCTGTCGGCGTTGCCTCCGGCTTGGGCCGGCCGTCATACTAACTCAATTGGCAGAGAGAGACAGGGGAGGGGAGAATTGGCACAGCGAAATCGGAATGGGAGAAAAAATTGAAAAAGTGGATAAAAAAAATCTGTGTTCATTTTTTTCCATCTCCTGAAAAATTTGATTTTTGGAGATACAAGGTTTTCTTCCGCCAGCGACGAGATTATGAGCAAGGAAATCAGATTTGGGCCACTTTTGGTCTGCAGTGTGAACGCAGCCACAGAGGTCTTCCTCAGCTGCACCAGTAAGCTCACACTGACCTTCAGCAGCTCTGATTCATCACCAGGCAACAAGAGAGACGACCAACACCCAGCCCTCCGCGTAGAGCCGTCCTCCTCGTAGAGCCGTCCTCCGCGTAGAGCCATCCTCCTCGTAGACCCGTGCATTTATCGATGTGCACTGAAATTACACTATATATACCGAGGAGGCTTGTATGAGATATTCAAATGTATTTTCTTTTGGGATGATAGACAAGAATAATGAGAACTAGACGTTTCCAGCAGACATTCAAGATTCCTTTATTTATTGCCACACAACCAGGCTGGTGGTATTTGTGATCAGACAGTACAGAGTGTATTAAGCTCTACAGTACATACAACTGGAACATAGATACATTTACCCCTGACCCGGTGCCCCCCCCCCCTGAGTGTGGTAGGAGTAGCGCGCCAGAGACCTGGGAGCTGCCGACCCAAGAGGCAACCACCCTAATGATGATAAGAAACAACCTTTACTACTCGCTCCCACCCAGAACTACTGCTTCAACCAGAGCACATCCTGGCGGCCATGTGTGGTGAATTGTTTGTTTTGGTTTAAGTCTGCCTACGCATGGACACACACACACACACACACACACACACACACACACACACACACACAGGAGCAGTCGTCAGTCACACAGGTTACGTGATTTCCAAATACAAACACATTGTTCAGAGAAACAGGTTGGTCTGCTCTGCTGCGTGGAGGTCTTAGTGTCTCTGCAGGTCTTAGAGTATTTTTTTGTATTTATTGGTTTAAAATACAGAGACAGTGCATATTAATTAAGGAACATTTGACTGTAAATATGCCAGTTTAGCCAGGTTGGCTAATTTTCAACTGTAGTCTCTGGGGCAGGTGACATGAGCACTACAATAATTAAGACACAGTAGGAATCAGTAGGTTACCTAATACACTAAAATACATTAAAATAAATACATTAAAATACATCACAACCCCTCAGTAAAAATGGTTGCACACTTGACCATCTCTCAACCATGATTTTAAGTTTGATTTAAATGAAATGTATCTTTGATACTCCCTGAGCCGTGTTGGCAGACTGTTCCAGGTGTGGGCTGCTCTCACGGAAAAGGCTACCTGACTAAAAGCAGACCTCCTGTTTGGGACTACACAGTCCCCTCTAACTACATACAGTACTAGGAATGGGAATTGATAGGATTTTATCGATACGATTCCATTATCGATTCTGCTTATCGATTCGATTCTTTATCGATTCTCTTATCAATACCTGATCAATTTATAATTTAAATAAATAAATTGGAAATGCAACAGAACTAAGCTGGTTAGAATAACAACATGCAACTTGACATTTCTGATTGTCATTTATTGTTGAGCCCCCATGTCAGGGGCGACAGTGGCTCGGGAGGTAGAGCAGTCGTCTGGCAATCCGGAGGTTCCCGGTTCGATTCCCGCTCCTCCCGGGCAGCGTGTCGATGTGTCCTTGAGCAAGACACTTAACCCCTAACTGCTCCCGATGAGCAGGTTGGCACCTTGCATGGTTGCCTGCGCCGTCGTTGTGTGAATGTGTGAGTGATTGGGTAAAATGTAAGGAACAAATTGTAAAGCGCTTTGGATAAAAGCGCTATATAAAAAAGCAGCCATTTACCATGTCAGAAAAATACAAAAAATAAAACATTAACTATAGCCTACACTTAAATAAAATAATGTATTTGAGATTCTCTTAAAATGTATTTATTTTTTTATTCTTAAACTAATTTAATCTATTGAATAACAGTCGTTATTCCTCTTGACTTCTGTCTCACACACACACACAGACACACAGAGCTCCCTCCCCGGGCCCCTGTCCTGTAGGTATTGGCTTGTGTTGCTACACGGACACATTTGTATGTTGCACCATGGTACTTCCTGTCTGACGGACTCAGAGTAGAGACTTAGTAAATAAACAATCCGGCTCTTATTATATGTGAACTAAAGAGTACAATGTTTACACAACAGTCCCCACCCGCTGTTTTATTGTATTTGTACCTGTACTATCCGCTGTCAGCTGTTTATCTCTCTTTGTGAGCTTGATTAAATAGCGTTAGCTCACGTTAGCTAGCGATAGCTCCGCGGCTAATTTTAGCTCACCCTAAACTAAATCAATGACCATGTTCTAAAGCATTCAAGTAGTTTTCACTGCACATAGAAGTAGCCAAACAGCGGGA
This sequence comes from Notolepis coatsorum, assembly GCF_963971535.1. Classification (NCBI taxonomy): domain Eukaryota; kingdom Metazoa; phylum Chordata; class Actinopteri; order Aulopiformes; family Paralepididae; genus Notolepis; species Notolepis coatsorum. Next base: position 15,052,351 of record NC_140174.1, on the reverse strand, counting down.
GCATTTCGGGAGCATATGACCAAAAGCCAGGCAATTTCGAGCCCTTAAGGAATCAAATAGAGTCTGCCATGGCTACATGCTAACGCGCGCAACTGTAGGAAAAACCTGGCAGCGATAAGGGAATCGAAAGTCACAGGAGCCACACGGTTCCAGGCATCGGCCAATTAGGAACCGGTTCCCAACGGGAACCGGTTTTCGATTCCCATCCCTATACAGTACCTGGTATATCTATAGTGTCTCTGCAGGTCTCAGTGTCTCTGCAGGTCTCAGTGTCAGTGTCTCAGTGTCTCTGCAGGTCTCAGTGTCTCTGCAGGTCTCAGTGTCTCTGCAGGTCTCAGTGTCTCTGCAGGTCTCAGTGTCTCAGTGTCTCAGTGTCTCTGCGGGTATCAGTGTCTCAGTGTCTCTGCAGGTCTCAGTGTCTCTGTGTCTCAGTGTGTCTGCAGGTCTCAGTGTCTCTGCAGGTCTCAGTGTCTCTGTGTCTGTGTGTCTGCAGGTCTCAGTGTCTCAGTGTCTCTGCAGGTCTCAGTGTCTCAGTGTCTCAGTGTCTCTGCAGGTCTCAGTGTCTCTGCAGGTCTCAGTGTCTCAGTAGGTCTCAGTGTCTCTGCAGGTCTCAGTGTCTGAGTGTCTCTGCAGGTCTCAGTGTCTCTGCAGGTCTGTGTCTCAGTGTCTCTGTAGGTCTCAGTGTCTCTGCGTCTCTGCAGGTCTCAGTGTCTCTGCGTCTCTGTCTCTGTGTCTCAGTGTCTCTGCAGGTCTCAGAGTCTCAGACTCAGTGTCTCAGTATCTCTGCGTCTCTGCAGGTCTCAGTGTCTCTGCGTCTCTGCAGGTCTCAGTGTCTCTGCGTCTCTGTGTCTCAGTGTCTCTGCAGGTCTCAGAGTCTGAGTCTCAGAGTCTCAGTGTCTCAGAGTCTCAAGAGTCTCAGTGTCTCTGCGTCTCTGCAGGTCTCAGTGTCTCAGAGTCTCAGTGTCTCTGTCTCAGTGTCTCTGCAGGTCTCAGTAGGTCTCTGCAGGTCTCAGTGTCTCAGTGTCTCTGTGTCTCTGTGTCTCTGTGTCTCTGTGTCTCAGTGTCTCTGTGTCTCTGTGTCTCTGTGTCTCTGCAGGTCTCAGAGTCTCAGAGTCTCAGTGTCTCTGTGTCTCTGTGTCAGAGTCTCAGAGTCTCTGTGTCAGAGTCTCAGAGTCTCAGAGTCTCAGAGTCTCAGTGTCTCAGTGTCTCTGCAGGTCTCAGTGTCTCAGTGTCTCTGCGTCTCTGCAGGTCTCAGTGTCTCAGTGTCTCTGTCTCAGTGTCTCTGCAGGTCTCAGTGTCTCTGCAGGTCTCAGTGTCTCAGTGTCTCTGCAGGTCTCAGTGTCTCTGGAGTCCAGAATAATTGGTTCATAATCGCTCATTAAAGCACGTTGAGTGGAAACGCTTTGTCTGACGTCTTTGTGCAGAACGTTCCTTTTTCACAACCCACTGCCTACTACACACACACACGCACACACGCACACACACACTATACACACACACACACACACACTATACACCAGGGTTCGAAATTAAGGGGGGCTTGGGGCAAAATGCCCTCGAAAATCAGTTAAGGGGGGCTAGAAAAGCCCCTGACACTTTGCACAGATGTTGATCCCTTAGTATGCACTAGGGATGGGGCATTTTAAAGAAAAATCCAGATCGATTGATCGCATGCTATATATATATTTGATTTTCTTTTATTATTTTTCTTTCTTATTTTTGTTCATTCACGTATATATGTTTAAGGAAACCAACAAACGTTTTTTTTTTTAATCTACTTTTTCTCCCATTTTTCTATATATTTTCTCCCATCCCAATTTCGTATCATCCAATCCAACCCTCCCCTGTCACGGACGCTGTTTCTTGCCTCCCACAAGCCGGCTGCAATGTGGACCAAGTCATACATAGCACAAGTCCCCTCCGGTACTTGAGGTAACAGCAGTCGCATCTTTTCACCTGCGCAGCCAGGGAGCGAAATTAACTTTTTGACTCACCGGCCAGTGGCGGGTAGATGGGAAGAATCTACCCGCCAAGCATATTTCTTACCTGCCAAATTTCTTTTGATTAAAAAAAATATATATATATATATATATTTTATATAAATTTTTTTTTAAATAAAATATATATTATATAATCATACTTGAAGTTGTAGTTGTATTATCTGCGAGACATCGCCACCACGCAATAAGTCAAAATGCTCGCTATCTGCAAACAGCTCCACTGTCTGTGTGTACTCTAGTAGCCTCCAGCTCCAAAAAGGATTCTCCTGTGCTGCAGCGGGACCCTATACTAATACTCTACATTCAGCATGCAAGGATTCTCCGGCGCTGCAGCTGGACCCTATTGGTATAATGTTAGGGTTCTTTGGTAAAATCACATTCATAAAGCCCTCAGCTACAATACGCATTGAATCAATGTTATAAGACATTGATATCAGGAGCTATCTGTAGCTACTGCTAGCCCGCTAGGTAACGTTAAGACAATTTAGTTTACTGGGACATATAGATCTAACGTGAGCTAGCTAACGTGAGCTAGCTAACGTGAGCTAGCTAACGAGGGAACGGAGGTATTATGCACTCGAGTCGACTATTGCTGGAGCATTTGTTGATATCAGTAGCTAGCCAGCTAGATACCGTTAGACAATGCCTCGTCATGTATTAAACTAAAAGTGAATAGTTGACTGGGTCATTGTTTAAACAGTAACGGTAGCTCATCGAGGTCCGGTCTAGACTAGAGCAGACTGCCTGTGTTGATACGAGCAGAAGCCAATAGTATCCCGCTGCAGGGCTGGGCAGATATGACTCGTTGCCACGGTTTCTTTCAAAATAAGAGTATCATACGAACCGAATGCTGCTAACTGCCGGAGCCATCGATATTATGACTGGAGCTGCGCTTGGAGCGGAAATGAGACCCGCACAGATTTTCAAAATAAGAGTATCGTTATGAACTACACGTCTACACGCCACACGGCGGGCAGACCCCCCAGTGGCAAGCGCCAAAGGTAAAAACTGAGCGCCCCTGGCGGGCGGCAGGCTTTAATTTCGCCCCTGTGCGCAGCTCGATCTCTCAGTGGCGAGGAGTAACGCGTGGGAGGCTCACGCTGCCCCCGACACTTCCTGATTCGACTGCGCAGGCGCACCAACCGACCTGTAGGAGTCGCTGTCCACAACGCCCGATCCCCACCCATCAGTTTCCCACCCCCTAATACGGCCAATGTGTATTAGTATGAACGACCAGCTAAACTGAAAGCAATGTGGAGCGCTGGGATCGAATAGGCGAACCCAGCGTCTCCGCATTCGTGGCGAGCGCCTTGCCCACTACGCCACGTAGCCGCCCGCGAAACCAACAAACGGTTATAATCTTACACATGCATGTGAAAAAATATGTAAAAAATTTAAATAAAAATTATTAATTTCGGGGGGGAAAAAAATCGATTTTTCTCATAGCTACGAGTAATCGATTTATCAATTACTCATGCCCATCCCTAGTATGCACACGCACAGTATAATATGCATGTAATAAATAGTTTGTTAATAAACTCTGTTACTTGAACAATTTTCACTGTGCTCCTAAATTTCTTTGTGCTCCAAAATTTGTATTTAGATTTTATTTATGATTTTTTTTATTTAGGAGCACATGTGCTCCTTGGGAAAAAGGTTAGTGTAGAGGCCTATATATGGAGACATTAACATTACGTTATCAAACATAGGGACAAAGACTGTAAAAAAAAGTGTCGACAATGTTTTATAATCTTTATGTTAATTTTCATAATAAAAATTCAGTGCCCCTGAAATACAAAAAAAGCCCCCGAAAATCAATTAAGGGGGGCAAAAAAAAATTCCAACTCTCCTATACACTACACTACACACACACTATACACACACACACTATACACTACACCAGTGGTCATCAACCTTTTTAAGCCCAAGATCCCTTTTTTTTTTTGGTGAAGGCAAGATCTACTGAAGCGTTGAGAGAAAAAGACAGCCAAGATTGACTTTTATTTGCCTGTATTCTAATTACATGCAATGCTTTGGTCCAACATTAAAACGTCAAAGTAGAACTGTAATATGTACTTTCTCAATCAGTGCTAAGTGCAGTCATCTTATGCAGCATCACCTTTCACATCAAAACAAAAGTAGAACTGTAATGTGGACTTTCTCATATTATTAACATTGACAAACATATTTACAATTAGCATTTTATAAAGTAGAACTGTAATGTGTACTTTCTCAGTCAGTGCTAAGTGCAGTCATCTTATGCAGCATCACTTCTCACATCAAAACAAAAGTAGAATTGTAATGTGGACTCTCATATTATTAACATTAGAAAATGCTAATTGTAATATGTTTGTCAAAGTAGAACTGTAATATGTACTTTCTCAGTCAGTGCTAAGTGCAGTAATCTTATGCAGCATCACTTTTCACATCAAAACAAAAGTAGAACTGTAATGTGGACTCTCGGGGAAAGATTAAAAAAAAAATAAAAATTCAGGGAAAGATCTACAGGGAAGGTCTCAAAGATCGACCAGTCGATCAAGATCGACGGGTTGGTGACCACTGCACTACACGCACACTATACACACTCACACACGCACTATACAGTATACACACACACACACACACACACACACACACACACACACACACACACACACACACACACTACAAACACACTATACACACACTATACGTACACACTATACACACACACACGCACTATACACACACACACACACACACACACACTATACACACACTAGGGCTGTCTTAAATACTTTGAAGCTTCGTTCGATGGGCATGGGATTCGAATGGGAAAATAAAATTCGAATATAAAAAATAAATAAAAATAAAAAATTATTTTTTTGTTGCAAAATCAACCCTGCCTCTTTGTTAACTACAACAAGCAATGCTGTTTGTTATTTAAGATGAGGTCGGACTCGGCACTGACAGATTTGTGTTCATTGTGCTGCTTTTATAAAGCCTCAAATGACTGCTTACAATATTTCATGAAAGCAAAGTGTTTTGTTTGTCTAAGATTTAAAAAGGTTTAAACTTTACAGCACTGACAAAGTTGAACAAAGTGCTGTACAAGTCCCACAACATAAAAAATATTAATAAGAAAGAAAGAAAAATGTATCTCGAAGCTTCGAATTAAAATCTAATCTCGGCCCCGAAGCTTCGAATGCCAATATTCTTTTTCGAAGGTCAGCCCTAACACACAAACACTATACACACACACACATACACGCACTATACACACACACACGCTTGCTTGCTTGTGGTTGTCCATCGAAGTCTGATGATGACGTCCACTTCTAACAATGAGTCCTTTGATGGCTGTGTGTCCTGGATCCACAAGTCCTATTGCAGGCAGGAGGACATGTACAGGTGTATTCCTCCTCCTGAGTCTCCTGGCTGTCCTTTCCTCCTCCATCATACGCACCACACACACACACGCATAACACACACACACACACACACACACACACACACACACACACACACACACACACACACATAACACATGTACACATACACACACCTACACACATACACACACACACATACACACACATATACACACACACCCCCACACACATACGCACGCACGCACAGTCGCACACACAGACACACACATACACACACACATGCACGCACGCACACACCTACACACACACACCTTTGCGCATTAATGATTTATTCCAAAGGTCAGTAGTTGAGGTTTGATATGTAACTGTCTGGATTGTTATTATGCAGGTTGGAACAAACCGTCTCAAACACAGGCCTCTGTGGCCAGCTGCCTTCTGGATACAATAACACTGTGTGTATAGTGTGTAGTGTGTGTGTATTAGGGCTGGGCGATATGGCCAAAAATGATATCGCGATAACGATATCGAATATCACTCAATATTCTATATTATCGATATTGTTATAAGTATAAATAATATTATTATTATTATTATTTTTTAAACAACAGATGTATGTTTATTTTGCAGCAATTCTTTGTCGTTGCCGCCATCTTTAGTGTTACAGCCGCTCACACTCCAGTTCTCAGGCTGCAGCTGGTTTGAAAGCGAAAGTAAACCACCACCTCCTAATAGACCGTCTCCTCCCCACTGCATGTATATATTCCCTCCCCGCCGTATGTATATTTCCCTCCCACCCACCCACCCCCTCCTAATGTACAGTCCCCTCCCCATCATATGTATATACTCTGTCAGGATCTAGGGGTAACAGTACTGTATATTTGAATACCGCTTATGTCACAAATGTATCAGTACTAAATACCTATATGTCCCTATGCCATAAATGTTATGTATGTTGTGTATGTCATAAATGTCTATATGAATTGAAAATGGGGGACCCTGATGGAAACAAGACAAACGTCTTTCTCAGGTCTGCATCCCCTTAACAATTGTATGTATTGAGCCGTACTGTATTGTACCCATTCTGCAATCTGTTAAATAAAGTTTTCATTCATTCATTCATTCATTCATTCATTCATTCATTCATTCATTCATTCATTCATTCATTCATTCATTCTCTGCTGGCTGTGGCTCCAGGGGGCGTGTAGCCTTTTTCCAACGCGTCCGCGTTTCCGGGTTCCCGTTTTTGCGCTCTGATTGATACAAAGAGGAGAGAACCATTTTAGATCGGGCATTGTTAGGTTTCGAGAACGGCGGCTATCGTGCTAACAGCTGTTCGATTTCAGCGTCCGTCCTCCTGCTACGCTCATAGCGAGGGGGGCGTACTAGCGTAGGTCAGCGGCCAATCAGAGCGCAAAACGGGAACCCGGAAACGCGGACGCGTTGGAAAAAGGCTACACGCCTCCAGGGGAGTTGAACAGTTCTGGCTCTACTAGTTTCTTTTATATCTTTTGGCGCTTTTTTGGTGGACAAACCACCGCACATGTGCACCGTGACTCGCGACTGGAGACTAGCTCTGCTAGCACACATAGCCTACTGTGTACATACGGTTTCAAACTGTATTTTAAATTAGAAAGCAAACAAAATAAATGGACAAGAGAAAAATAAATCTCAATTTGGTTAGTATTGTCATTTGGACAAGCAAAGCCATTACTTTAAGTTGCAGGCAAGAAAGACAAGTCTGTCCACTGTCTCTGGTTTTAAAACTGCCCTGTTGCAGGTCCAAAAAAAAAAAAGAAAAAAAAAGATATTCCCCCCCCCCCGATATTTTTTGTTTCCGATATCGATTATTAAAATATATCGCGATAATTATCGTTATCGTTATATCGCCCATCCCTAGTGTGTATAGTCTGTAGTGTGTGTGTAGTGTGTGTATAGTCTGTAGTGTGTGTGTGTAGTGTGTGTATGTATAGTCTGTAATGTGTGTATAAGGTATAGTGTGTTGTGTATAGTGTGTGTGTATAGTGTGTGTGTATAGGGCTGGGCGATATGGCCTAAATATGATATCACAATATTTTCTGACCTTTCGGCGATACACGATACACATCACGATGTTTTTCTTTTTTACCCCAAACAATTCATTATGAGGCTTACCAAGACAGTATTTGAGTTTGCAAGCTAACATTAAAGACAAAATAAAATACCCATGCATTTAGCATTTTTATATTAGATTTAGATTATTAGATTATATATTGCATATGAGATATTATATGATTTAGATATGAAATATGATGAATTGAAAATGGGGGACCCTGATGTAAACAAGACTAAAGTCTTTCTCTGGTCTGCATCCCCTTAACAATTGTATGTATTGAGCTGTACTGTACCCATTCTGCAATATGTTAAAGTTTTAAATCAATCAATCAATAAATAGAATTTTAGCATTTTTATGAAACTACTGTATATATGTATGTCTCTAAATGTTTTGATGAATTGAAAATGGAGGACCCTTATGTAAAAAAGCCGAAAGTATTTTTCCGGTCTTCATCCTCCTGTACTGTATTGTACCCATTCTGCAACCTTTTAATACAGTTTTCATTCATTCATTCTGACGGAAACATAATCATTTTGATTGACAGTCGAGTCTGCCAATGACGTCACACCGCTTGCACCCGCCCTGCTGTTCTTAGCACCAATCGGCAAGCGTTATTAGTTTTTGACTTCCTGAATGTCCCGTGTGCTGAACATCAACAAAGCTACTAACGTTAGCTCCCCGCGGCCGTCGAGTGGGAGACCAGTGCTTCACAGGATGACTAAATGAGGCATAATGATTTTACTACAACGAATGTTATAATAAAAGCCTTTCCATACATCTGTCTGATTGAAAACTTTATTAACAGACCGCGGAATGGGCATATCTCAGCACAGGCTGAGATATGAACGAGTAACGTGTGGACAGATTGACGCGACACAATCCTCTTGGGCAAAACATCACGATATCCACGATACGTTGAAAAAGTGTATCGTTAATGAACTGTACCCGATATTTATATAATATCGTCATATCGCCCAGCCCTATGTGTGTATATAGTGTGTGTCAGGGTTTCCATTAGAATTTTTTTTTGCAGGTCCGAGTGTCCGGTAGATTTCAATCTACCGGACAAATGGGATAAATTCCGGTCAGAGTTTATATTGAGCTTAAAAACAATTGATAGGCCTATATAAAGAATGACATCATCAAGGCATTTATAATATTTTAACTTAAAACTATGCTACTTTTGCGTATATACAGTCATTAATATATTCCAAATAAAATAAGTCCCTCGAGACTGCGTGCTGCTGCCGACTTGAGGTGTCGGTGGGCAGTCTGCCCGACCTTAATAAACAGCAGTCTGTTATAATCACATTTTTATGAGCTAACGAATTCCGTTATATTGGACATTTGTATTAATTATATCAAGCGAAGAACTGAGAAATTTGGCAGAGAGACGGCAACATTATCGTGGGTTTGCGTGATGTATATCTCCACCTCCCAACGACTTGGTGCTGGTCATAATGTCCGGTGAAAACAACTCCCTCCAAGCACAACTTGACCACCCGAACCGTACCAAAACAGGCCAAAATTAAATAGCCCATGCGACGAACGATTCATTACATTCGTTTCATCGTTGCTCCACCAAGCAGCCGGTCCAACAATATCAGCGCGAGCCGGCCAGCCGCCTGCAGTTAGTTTGCAAGAAGCATCCAGCTGCAGACCCGCAGAGCAGCTTTCCAGGTCTGGGGACCGCACTGTGCCAGCAAAGCTGGTGGGTTCTGTGGGTCTGCAGCTGCATGCCTTCCGCAAATCCAGCAGCAAGCTCTCACTGACACAGCGTCGTCATTACCAGACCGGCTGCTTGGCGAAGCAACGACAACAAACGCAATGATTGTTTCGTTCATCGCATAGGCCACCCAACTCCAGCCCATCCAAATACAATTCAAATAATCAAACTGTGCCCAGAGGGAACTATTTTCACCGGACACTATGACCGGAGAGATTAAATTTGTCGGACTTCAACAGATTTTGCCGGCCAAATACCGGTAATTACCGGCTAACGGAAACGCTGGTGTGTGTAATCTGTGTATAGTGTGTGTGTGTGTGTATCGTGTGTAGTGTGTGTGTATAGAGAGTGTGTATTGTGTGTGTGTGTAGTGTCCTCTCTCTGCAGCTCCAGTATTGAGTGAAACTCTCTCTGTGATGAAGTCCTTTTAGAATCTGCCTCTCAGTTGCAGCTTCGCTCCTCCAGCCGTGACTCACCGTCTAGACCTGCTATTGATCTGAACCTCAACTGGAGGAGGGGCTGATGATGATGATGATGATGGGGATGATCGTGATGATTAGACTGATTAGGCTGATGATGATGATGCTGATGGGGATGATCGTGATGATTAGACTGATTGGGCTGAGGATGGTGCTGATGATGGGGATGCTTGGGCTGAAGGGGATGATGGGCTCAAAAATAAGCTTTTTCACCATTGTCCCAAAATGTACATTTTATTATATATAATATTTCCTTTTTAAATGGCCTTTTCCAGTGTTTAGCATTGTTTCCTAGCAATGGGAGTTTGTATCAATGGGGTCTGTGTCTCTAATTCTCATTTTGGCGGATTGCTCCAATTCAGTTGAGACAATATCCTCCCCCAGTGAACTAAGCTATTCTGATTTGACTCGCTATCCTACGTAGCAAGGAGCTGATCTGCAGTAACGCCCCCTCTATGGTTGTAGCGCACTCAACAACAGAGCGAGTGGAAATACCGACACTTCCTCAAGCGGGTGCCGACAGAGAGAGGCAGAGAACGAGCGAGAGAGAGATGGAGATGGAGAGGGACGGGAGCTTCTCTCTGGGAAACACGCATTTACACACAACCTCGCGCGCGGGGTATGGAGCTTCTCCTAGAGCCATATGAAATCCGTTTTATTTTTTTCCAATTTCCATTTTATTTTTTTCCAAATTCCGTTTTTTCCGTTTTAATATTTCAGAATTCTGTATTTTGCTTTGTACGCTCATTTTACCATCTGAAATAGTGTCTAATAAGTGGGAATGAATAAATGTCCACAATTTAATAAGATATAACAGTCCATTTAATAGGACTGTCTTAAATACTTCGAAGCTTCGAAGCTTCGTTCGATGGGCATGGGATTCGAATATGAAAATTTATTTTGATTAATAAAAAAAAAAAATATATATATATATTTTTGCAAAATCAACTCTGCCTCTCTTTGTTAACTACAACAAGCAATGCTGTCTGTTATTTAAGATGAGGTCGGACTCGGCACTGACAGATTTGTGTTCATTGTGCTCCTTTTATAAAGCCTCAAATGACGGCTTACAATATTTCATGAAAGCAAAGTGTTTTGTTTGTCTAAGATTTAAAAAGGTTTAAACTTTACAGCACTGACAAAGTTGAACAGTGCTGTACAAGTCCCACAACATAAAAAAAAGTAAAAAAAAAAGAGAAAAAAAATTAAATTTCTTTAATTTTTTTTATAGTTGATTCCATTTTTATTGCTCAATTCCGCGATTCCGTCCGCGATTCCGTGATCGCGGATTCCATTCTAGCTTCTCCACTCGCATATCACTGTCAAAATATCTTTGACTCCCACATGCGCGCCCGAATTGTCATTTGAAACAAGTTACCAATGCATTGTCCCGTGGGATTATGCCCCCGCGGCGAAATTAATTAGTATCCGCCTCATTCTCTATATCTCTCTCTGTCTGGCAGTGCAGACTGTGGGTGACTGTCACTCAAAGCGCTTATGGGCGGAGCCCAACCCAAAACAGCTTGAAATCTTGAAGTGGAAAAATGCTGCTTTAGGGTTTGTGTCCATAGTGGACGTTTTATGAGTTGTCAGCTCCTTCCTGTCATTCATTTCTATGCTACAGGCGCGACAGGGGCGCTCCTCTTCCCAGCGCCGCGCCTCGCGTTTATGAGCTCTCGGCGGCAGCGTTTTTGGGCAGATCGCTCCCAGCGCATAAAGTTGAAACTAGTTCAACTTTTGGAAAGGAGCGCGCTCATCAAGGTAATCAACATTGAGGAAGGGGCGGAGCCGCGGCAGTCGCGAGACCCAGGAAAACGCTCTGAGCTTTTTTTCCTTTTTTTTCAAAGCGGTCCGCCTTGAAAAAAACGTCCGCTATGGACACAAGCCCTTAGAGTATGTACTTTTTTATTTATCATGTTTTTGGTAGATTTTTTTTTTCTTTTCTTTTTTTACTACCGGGCAGTCCGGTAGAGGGAGAGAGAGAAGAAGAACGGGAGACAGAGCGGGGGGGGGGGGGACTTTACAGATTTGTTCCATAGACTCACAGGAATTGTGTAAAGTTGCCCAAATAGAGAGAGGAATAGCAAGACATGACATGTCCCCTTTAATACATTATCTAGACTCTGATATAGACATAATCTATGATCATATTCGGATAATTAATACGGATAAGAAAGTAAATAGGAATTGAGAAAAAGCTGAGCAATGCATTAGGCAACGAATTAGGCATAAAAGAGAAGAACAAAGGAGAAACAGACTGTATGCTTGTTTGAGTCAGTCCTAAGTTAGTTAGACTGTTCTTGTTTGAGTCAGTCCTAAGTTAGTTAGACTGTTCTTGTTTGAGTCAGTCCTAAGTTAGTTAGACTGTGTGCTTGTCTGGGTCAGTCCTAAGTTAGTTAGACTGTGCTTGTCTGGGTCAGTCCTAAGTTAGTTAGACTGTGCTTGTCTGGGTCAGTCCTAAGTTAGTTAGACTGTATGCTTGTTTGAGTCAGTCCTAAGTTAGTTAGACTGTTCTTGTTTGAGTCAGTCCTAAGTTAGTTAGACTGTGTGCTTGTCTGGGTCAGTCCTAAGTTAGTTAGACATGCATACAGTACATGCATGCATACAGTACATTGTGTAATAATACATAATTACATACATTGTGCCCCAAATCCTGTAGAGCCCTGCATGTATGAATTACGTTCATACATTACATACAGTACACTATTTATACATTATTTACATGCATACATTGTGCCCCAAATCCCCACCCACCCAAAAGTGACGATATGTCAAGTTAATTAAATGTATCTATTGTGCCGTGTTGCCATGCCAACAATACACGCACACACACACCACACACACACACACGCACACACACACCTTAGTCAATAACATTGCACAACAGTAGATAGGCTTGGTGCTCAGTAATGGTTTAGTCTGCAGTGTGATGTGTGAGAATGTGTGTGAGAGTGAGTGTGTGTGAGAGAGAGAATGTGTGTGAGAGAGAGAGTGTGTGAGAGAGAGAATGTGTGTGAGAGTGAGTGTGTGTGAGAGAGAGAATGTGTGTGAGAGTGAGTGTGTGTGTGTGTGTGAGAGAGAGAATGTGTGTGAGAGTGAGTGTGTGTGAGAGAGAGAATGTGTGTGAGAGTGAGTGTGTGTGAGAGAGAGAATGTGTGTGTGGGAGAGTGTGTCTGTGTGTGTGTGTGTTAGGGCTGAGCCCAAACGTTCAAAGGTCCGGACCTTCTTTCGTTACGTTGGCACTCAAATCTTAATTAATGGGTTCGAACCTCCGCTTTTTATTAAAAAAAATCTTTTTTTATTTATTTATTTTAGTCATTAATTTATTTTACGCGAAAAAATATATCAGAATGTGATATCAGAATATCACAGTACTATGTTGTGTTTACAATAATTTGAAAGTCACGCACGAACAGTCTAGTCGAGATGAGGAAGGGTCACCGGTCCGTCATCCATTATCAGGAAATGAATCAATCATGCAAAAAAAGAGAGAGAGAGAGACTCACTCACACTCACTTACCAGTCTTATTTCATAATACAACGTTTCCGAATGGACGTTCACGTTTGGATTAAACCAAGTGTATGCAGTGATGCTGAACTTTCCCAGCGGAACACAAGTTACTTAACATTACACGGGTCGTGCTATGCATGCATGCACGTTTAGCTTGCTAACGTTAAGATAGCAGGAGCCGTCGGCCAACAAAGATGTTGTTTTAATAAATGGATTCACAAAATGGATTACCATCCAAATGTTATTGAAGCCTCCTGTGACCAGTAAGTAGGTACTACTACTTTTAATAACCATTTTTGACCGCAGAAATATGTGCTTATGTTCTACTTTATATGCGTAAAGCAAATTTAGGAGCAAATTTTTTGCATGATTAAAAACGATAGTTCGAACGTCCGTTTGAAAAACCCTGGCGAGGGGCGCCCTCGTGGCGCATACCATAGTGCCTCGCGCACCTACGCGGCTGACCCGGGTTCGATCCCAGCTCCCGTCGTTATTTGTCGCATGTCCTCCCCACCTCTCCTCCCGTTCGCCCTCTCCTCTGTCGGTCCTGCGTGGCCAATAAAAGCTGTAAAAATGCTAAAAAATTATAAAGAAAAACCTGGCGAAGTTCGAATCCCAAAAACAGGCTTCGGGGACAGCTCTACAGGGCTCTACAGTGCAAGCATTTCACTCTCATTTGCCCCTAAAAATAGATTTGTGCGAACTGGAAAAATCATTTAGGAGCACAGTGTGCGAGTAATGGTTTTGGGTAGTGGGCGTGTCAAAGCGCAATTGTCATTTCATAATATACACAGAGTAGCGCGGACCTTCAATTTTAGAAGCTATGACATCTAGCTATTCACCCCTGCGTTTGACAGCTCTGACAACTTATCTCACGAGTCACACTGTTTTTATGTGTAAGGAAAACTCCGCAAGCAAAGCGTCCAATGGTCTAAAATGTGTTGCATCCTCGTCGCGGTAAAAACCTCTCTCGTCACTAGGGATGGGTACCTTTCACATTTGAACCGATACCGGTACCGGTACCTGTGAATCGATACCGGTACCCAACGGTACCTTTTTTCGGTACTTTAGTCTCAAGAAATGTAATTTACCTACCTCAGTCGTAAAAAAAAAAATTGACGAGGTATATTGACGAGGCTTGACAACAGAGGTTCAAAGATAACTTAACATTTATTGGCTGTTCGTGTATGCTTCATGCATCGTGCTTCTCGAGTAGCGTCCAGCTGCAGACCCGGAGACGATGGGCTTCTCCAGGTTCCAACGCCGTGTTACTGTTGACTATTTACTTCCGTGTGCAGTGTGACGTCACTTCAAATACGGCTACCAAGACGCTCAAAAAGCAAAAGAGAGTCGAGTCGAGTAGGTAGTGGACTAGTGGTACCATGCAGTGGAAAAGCGGCATAAGAGAATACTTCATAATGTTTCATGAAATTAAAAAGTAAATATATATATATTTAGTACACATGATTTATTTATTTTAAATAACAGTGACACTTTTCCTTTTTGATAAGACATCCAGCCAAATTCCTTTCATTGTATTTCAAATACTGCACTTTAATTTCAAGTGGAAAACGAATCTTTAAGAACTGAGAATCAGGGAATTTAAACATTGTTGAAATTTTGTGTGTTTATTTTAAAGAAAGGAAAGCCTAGTGCTGGTTGAGAATATGCATGCTTTATGTTGATGGCCTTTGTCTATAATGTGGCTCAAAAATAGAAAGGTTGCCAAATTCCTTTCATTGTATTTCAAATACTGCACTTTAATTTCAAGTGGAAAACGAATCTTTCCATTAAGAACTGAGAATCAGGGAATTTAAACATTGTTTAAAAGAGAATATCACTCTGGATGAAATCAAGGATGATATTGAGCAGACAATGTTGTGGTGTTATGCTCCAGAATAAACTATTTATTTATTCCGACATGGTTTCCCACTTCAGTTTAAAAGTTGTCCGTTTGTTATTTTCTTCTTTTCTATATAAGCAACAATTAAATGGGACATAAACGAAATTAAATATAGTACAATAGAATATAGTACAATAGAATCAATAGAGTACAATTATAAGTGACAAAGCTGTCTTTTTTTAACACTGTCGGCTTCCCTAATGTCGTGGGCGCGATTGCCTGCACTCACATTGCAATTGTACCACCCGGCGAAAATGAGCATGTTTTTCGAAATAGGAAACATACCTATTCCAATTCCATCAATATCCAGTTGGTGTGTAACGCCAGTAATTTAATTACTAATGTGCTTGCCAAGTTCCATGGATCAGTGCACGACAGCTACATCTTTCGGAACAGCAGTCTATACCGAACGATGCAAGCCATGGATGGCAATACCTGGTTACTGGGTTAGAAAGTATTCGTCAGAAAACGTTTGTGCTGTAATATTCATTGCAAATATAGGAAAAAGTATGCGGTTTTGTATCATAGGGGACGGCGGATACCAACTCCATGGCTGACGACTCCTGTGCGTAACCCAACGAACATGGGAGAGGCAGCAATGCAGCATACAACTGGTGGGGCAATGCTTTACAGTCCCCAACAAGTGTGCCAGATAATTGTGGTTTAAGTTTAAGTTGATTTGGAGCCCCATTAGCCTTCCTGGGGTTCTTCCTTAGTTCTTAGTTCTTCCTGGGGTTCATAACACGTAAAATACAGTTACAGACTATACACTCACAACATTCACATGTCATACAGACAATTAAAACAACAATAAATACTCCTAATCAAATTAATAATACAATACAACAATACCTACTCATAATTAATTCATAATACAATACAGCATAATATACTATTTAGCTTTTGCATACATTATCTATGTTCATATCAACTAATTATACAATCTTCTAATAATATATCCATATCAGACCCATACCTTTTCATCAGGGTTTCGTATATGAATGAATGAATGAATGAATTAATGAAAAGTTTCTTTTTGAACATGTTGTTCTCCATATTTCTCCAAACAACTCACGGTATCTTGTTCCGTCAAACCAAACAATCATAACAACAAATTAAAAAAACATTTAAAAAAAAACACATATATATATATATATATATATATATATATATATATATAAAAAAAAAGGAATTATAAACAAAAGGTCAAGAGCAATGTGTTTGGTTAGCAGACATGTCCTTATCTCTTTATCAGACACATACATTTCCATTTACGTACACACTATCTATTAGGGAATGTCAACTTATTATTATATATTATTATTGTATTTATTATTATACAGGCCTAGGTTATAATCACAATAAAGGGGTGGTGTATTATAAAATGAAATATGAACTAAGTTAAGCACAATAGAATATAATTATGAAATCGAATATAGGCCATGGCTTTACAACTTAATAAAGCTATTTTCAAGTCTTACTGGACAAAATAAACACAAAGAAAATATGAATTAATGTTTAATCTAAATAATACCTAAATAATAATCCAGCTTTCAAGAATATATCTTTGTATCTTTTCAATGTAATGTAAATTATAAAACGGTAACCTCACAAAGATATGCATAACTTGCAATTAGTGTACAAAATGAATTTATTACACACGTAATCCTTACAATGATTGTATCATAAGCATCTTATATCATCATACATCAAACCAAAATATGAATTAATGTTCAATCTAAATAATACCTAAATAATAATCCAGCTTTCAAGAATATATCTGTATCTTTTCAATGTAATGTAAATTATAAAACGGTAACCTCACAAAGATATGCATAACTTGCAATTAGTGTACAAAATGAATTTATTACACACGTAATCCTTACAATGATTGTATCAAAAGCATCTTATATCATCATACATCAAACCAAAACATAATTTTCTTTATCTCTCTGTATAGTTGCATACTTCAATCAATTCAGTCAACTTTGCCATCAAACTCTCGCCTCGCACAGCTTTAATGGTTAATGTATTTTTCTCCAGCACCTTTATTAGACACAGAAACATTATGGTCAAGCCGCGTTGCACTCCGCCTCCCATTTGTCTCGACCGGGACGGTAAATTGGGAATTTTCTCAGCAGTTAATCTGTAATGTACATGTTCGCTTTGGCATATTGTGAGGAGCAGAATCAATGCCGGTCCGATCTGTCCGCTTCCTCCTCTGTGTGTGTGTGAGCGCAGTAGAGCCGCCCGCAAAGCAGTCTTCTCTGGGAAAACGTCACACGCACAGAGTGGTATTTGGTGCAACACGCCAGTCAATTTAAAAAACAATGAAGTCCGGACTGATATCTGCCAACAGCGCTGCTGTCGGGAATCCCCGCGAGCAGATCAGGAAAAATAATGGGCGTGTCAACGCTGGTATCATCCGTGCAATGTCCTTTTTAGTGGATAGCTTGCAAACACGGAGCAGAATCCGTGTGTGTGATTAGCTTCACGCAATCCATTCTTTGTGGATTCCACCCTGTGTGTGTGAGAGCGTAATATAATAATATAATAATAATTGTTAGACTAGAAGTCTTTATTTGTCATGCAGTTTTAACACATACGCGAGATGGGCGACCCACAGGCACACACACACAAACACATGCACTGAGTCGCCGATGAAATGTCTCTCTGCACTTTTCCCATCCCGTTGTCCTTCCTCCCCATGGGCAGCCGGGAGCAGATAGGGCGTCAACGTGAGCCGCGCCCCGGGGACCAATCCAAGTGCTCCTGTCCGTCTTCGTCAAGGACGCCACAGCGTTAGCGATCAGTTGTGCATGTTTTTCCATTGGGTTTATCTTATCGGGGGGGAAACCCTTGCGAGCACGGGGAGAACATGCAAACTCCACACAGAAGGGCCTGGGAGATACCCCACCTGGGTACCTGGCATCATGGAAACCTGGTCCCCAAGCGGGAATCGAACCCTGGACCTTCTTGCTGTGAGGCGACAGTGTGCGTGTAATAGAGAGAGTGTGTGTGAGAGAGCGAGTGTGTGTGTGCGTGCGTGTGTGTGTGTAAGAGAGAGAGTGTGAGAGAGTGTCTGTGTGAGAGTGTGTGTGTAAGAGAGAGAGTGTGTGTGTCCGTGTGTGTGTGCGAGTGAGTGTGTGTGTGTGTGTTGGCAGTACAGGGCGTCTGCCTCTCTGCTCAGATCCTGTTCAGCTCGTCTGTTGAGCCAGACCTGTTTTTAGCCGCGGAGGAGGAATGCGTTCGGAGGAGAAACCCTACGTGAGGCGCGTTGCAGCGTCGCCGCGGCGATCAGTCACTCTGGAGCCGCTGCGGCTGAACCACTCAACCCTGCAGGCGGACGGAGAGACTCAACCCTGCAGGCGGACGGAGAGACTCAACCCTGACGGACAGAGAGACTCAACCCTGCAGGCGGACAGAGACTCAATCCTGACGGACAGAGAGACTCAACCCTGCAGGCGGACAGAGACTCAACCCTGACGGACAGAGAGACTCAACCCTGACGGACAGAGAGACTCAACTCTTACGGACAGAGAGACTCAACCCTGCAGGCGGACAGAGACTCAACCCTGCAGGCGGACAGAGACTCAACCCTGCAGGCGGACAGAGACTCAACCCTGACGGACAGAGAGACTCAACTCTTACGGACAGAGAGACTCAACCCTGCAGGCGGACAGAGAGACTCAACCCTGCAGGCGGACAGAGAGACTCAACCCTGCAGGCGGACAGAGAGACTCGACCCTGCAGGCGGACAGAGACTCAACCCTGCAGGCGGACAGAGACTCAACCCTGCAGGCGGACAGAGACTCAACCCTGCAGGCGGACAGAGACTCAACCCTGCAGGCGGACAGAGACTCAACCCTGCAGGCTGACAGAGAGACTCAACCCTGCAGGCGGACAGAGAGACTCAACCCTGCAGGCTGACTCAACCCTGCAGGCGGACAGAGAGACGCAACCCTGACGGACAGAGAGACTCAACCCTGCAGGCGGACAGAGACTCAACCCTGCAGGCTGACAGAGAGACTCAACCCTGCAGGCGGACAGAGAGACTCAACCCTGACGGACAGAGAGACTCAACCCTGCAGGCGGACAGAGAGACTCAACCCTGACGGACAGAGAGACTCAACCCTGCAGGCGGATAGAGAGACTCAACCCTGCAGGCGGACAGAGAGACTCGACCCTGACGGACAGAGAGACTCAACCCTGACGGACAGAGAGACTCAACCCTGCAGGCGGACAGAGAGACTCAACCCTGACGGACAGAGAGACTGCAGGCGGACAGAGAGACTCAACCCTGCAGGTGGACAGAGAGACTCAACCCTGCAGGCTGACGGACAGAGAGACTCAACCCTGACGGAAAGAGAGACTCAACCCTGATGGACAGAGAGACTCGACCCTGATGGACAGAGAGACTCGACCCTGACGGACAGAGAGACTCGACCCTGACGGACAGAGAGACTCAACCCTGACGGACAGAGAGACTCGACCCTGACGGACAGAGAGACTCAACCCTGAGGCCTAACAAAAATAATGGTTGGTTTCAGGTTGCCGACCGACCCTGCCGATTTAGGTGCGACCCAATATATTTTATGAGTTTTAAAAAAAAATTATATATTAAAAAAAAAAAAAAAAAAAACCACTCAACCCTGCAGGCGGACGGAGAGACTCAACCCTGCAGGCGGACGGAGAGACTCAACCCTGACGGACAGAGAGACTCAACCCTGCAGGCGGACAGAGACTCAATCCTGACGGACAGAGAGACTCAACCCTGCAGGCGGACAGAGACTCAACCCTGACGGACAGAGAGACTCAACCCTGACGGACAGAGAGACTCAACTCTTACGGACAGAGAGACTCAACCCTGCAGGCGGACAGAGACTCAACCCTGCAGGCGGACAGAGACTCAACCCTGCAGGCGGACAGAGACTCAACCCTGACGAACAGAGACTCAACTCTTACGGACAGAGAGACTCAACCCTGCAGGCGGACAGAGAGACTCAACCCTGCAGGCGGACAGAGAGACTCAACCCTGCAGGCGGACAGAGAGACTCGACCCTGCAGGCGGACAGAGACTCAACCCTGCAGGCGGACAGAGACTCAACCCTGCAGGCGGACAGAGACTCAACCCTGCAGGCGGACAGAGACTCAACCCTGCAGGCGGACAGAGACTCAACCCTGCAGGCTGACAGAGAGACTCAACCCTGCAGGCGGACAGAGAGACTCAACCCTGCAGGCTGACTCAACCCTGCAGGCGGACAGAGAGACGCAACCCTGACGGACAGAGAGACTCAACCCTGCAGGCGGACAGAGACTCAACCCTGCAGGCTGACAGAGAGACTCAACCCTGCAGGCGGACAGAGAGACTCAACCCTGACGGACAGAGAGACTCAACCCTGCAGGCGGACAGAGAGACTCAACCCTGACGGACAGAGAGACTCAACCCTGCAGGCGGATAGAGAGACTCAACCCTGCAGGCGGACAGAGAGACTCGACCCTGACGGACAGAGAGACTCAACCCTGACGGACAGAGAGACTCAACCCTGCAGGCGGACAGAGAGACTCAACCCTGACGGACAGAGAGACTGCAGGCGGACAGAGAGACTCAACCCTGCAGGTGGACAGAGAGACTCAACCCTGCAGGCTGACGGACAGAGAGACTCAACCCTGACGGAAAGAGAGACTCAAACCTGATGGACAGAGAGACTCGACCCTGATGGACAGAGAGACTCGACCCTGACGGACAGAGAGACTCGACCCTGACGGACAGAGAGACTCAACCCTGACGGACAGAGAGACTCGACCCTGACGGACAGAGAGACTCAACCCTGAGGCCTAACAAAAATAATGGTTGGTTTCAGGTTGCCGACCGACCCTGCCGATTTAGGTGCGACCCAATATATTTTATGAGTTTTTAAAAAAAATTATATATATATATATATATTTTTTAAGAATAAAGTTTCATAGAAATCTTAGTCAAACATTTAGTATTATGGATATTAAACATGCTGGCAGAGTACATGCATCCATGTTGTTGTGAACATTTTAATTAAATAAAGAAATTCCCTATCCATAGTCGCCGTGGGAAAGAATAAAATAAAAAAATAAAATAAAATAAATTCCCTACCTACCCATGGCCAAACTGACAACCAACCTGAAACCAACTATTATTTTTGTTAGGCCTGACGGACAGAGAGACTCATTCCTGACGGACAGAGACTCGTGCTGAGTGAGGGTTGAGTCAGAAGAGGCCCGTGTGCTGCGTCCCATAATGCATCTGTTCTGGGGTTAATATTATTTTACCTTTTATTTTACCAGATCAAAGATCTCTTTTTTGAGCAAGACCTGCAGGCTGCAAGGCAGACCTGAAGCCCTCCACACACACACACACACACACACACACACACACACACACACACACAACAACGCCCACACTCACTTGTAAGAACAAGCCTCAGGGCTTTGAGCAAAGGACCTGTTGAAGTTGATTTGAATCTTTGATTTAAAATCGACACCCCCGGTAAAAATGTTTGCTCTAGAAAATCGAGCAATCAAGTTGACGTTTTCATAGTGGTACTTTCATGGTCCTGGATTCTGAGATCCCATGACGCAACAGTGGCTCAGGAGGTAGAACGGTCGTCTGGTAATCTGACGATTCCCGGGCAGCGTGTCAATGTGTCCTTGAGCAAGACTCTTAACCCCCAACTGTTCCCGATGAGCAGGTTGGCACCTTGCATGGTTGCTCCACCGTCTGTGTGTGAGTGAATGTGAGTTTTTGCTTTGGATACGTTTCAAGTTTCTTTAATAGTTGTCATACAGAAGTACAGAATACTTTTGTACAAAATGCTTCTTACTGTTGCGCTCCAGAGACTGTGCATGACAAGATAAGTATGAAATAAAAACATAGTAAAAATTTGAAGTAAAAAAAGAGGTCACAGTGTTCAGTTTAGACATATGTACAATGTTCGTAGACGTAGTTACCATACAATATACAATACTGTGCAGTGTACTAATATACAATACTATATAGTGCAAGGCATAAATGGACGAGGTGCAGTTTAGGTACAATTCACAGTAGGTGTACGAGTTGTAGTGCAAATCCTTTATCAATAAATATAAAGTGTAAGTGTGTTTGTGTGATCTAAAGTTTGGAGAGTGGGTGCTGCAGTGTGTTGTTTGTTTGAGTGAGTGTGTGCGTGTGGGTGTGTGTGCTGTGTGCATTTGATGGTTGTTGCATAGTGATTATTGTTCGTTTAGCGATTATTGTTCGTTTAGCAGCCTGATGGCCTGGGGATAGAAGCTCCTTCTGAGTCTTTCTGTGCTCGCCATAAGACTCCGGTATCGCTTGCCTGACGGCAGCAGTTCAAAGAGGCAGTTGTTCGGGTGGCTCGAGTCCTTAATAATTCTCTTAGCCTTCCCCTTGCACCGCTTGTTGGATAACATTAAATCTTTACATTTAGTCATTTAGCTGAACGCTTTTATCCAAAGCGACTTACACGTTCTGTTCGGAAGGGTACAACTCTTACAGCAACTCTTAAATGTTCATCAAACCCTCCTCTGTCTCTCTGCCCATCTCTTCTCTCTATCTCTCTCTCTCTTTGTGTCTCCCCCCCATTTCTGCCCCCTCTCTGTCTCGGTCTCTTCTGCCCCCTCTCTCCTCTCCCTCTTCTCTCTCTCCTCTCTCTCTCTCTCTCTCACTCTCCTCTCTCTCTCTCTCTCTCTCTCTCTCTCTCTCTCTCTCTCTTTCTCTCTTTCTCTTTCTCTCTCTCTCTCCTCTCACCTCTCTCTCTCTCTCTCTCCTCTCTCTCTCTCTCTCTCTCTCACTCTCCCCTCTCTCTCTCTCTCTCTCCCCTTCTCTCCCCTCTCTCCCTCTCTCTCCTCTCTCTCTGTCCAGACGGAAGGAATTCTTAGTGTGATTGACAGTCTATATGGTGGTTGTATTCCGTTGGATGTCCTTTTCTTGTCACAGCAGCTCACAAATCTCGCTGCCGTGTTTGCACATTGTTGTATTTCTCCCATGTTTTCGAAGTCTCTTTGGGTGTTTGCAATTTCTCTGATGTCTTGGTATAGTGGGCAGGTTGTTAAGTGTAGCTCGGTTTCCACCTCTTCTTGTGTGCAGTGGGTGCACAGTCTGTCTTTTCTCTCTCTATATCGCTCTCTCTCTGCACCCCTCTCTAAGCCTCCTCTCTCTCTCTCTCTCTCTCTCTCTCTCTCTCGCTCTCTCTCTCCGGCTCTATCTCTCTCCCGCTCTCGCCCCCCTCTCTAAGCCTCCTAACTGATGGATGGTTACCACAGTAACTCTTGGCCAGTGAAGTTTCCAGAGCGATGTTACCATGACACAGTGTACAGTGCACGTCACTGTGTGTGTGTGTGTTAGTGAGTGTGTCTCTTGTGGTGTGTGTTTGTTTGTTTGTTTGTTTGTGTGTTGTTGTGAGTGTGTTGTGTGTGTGTGTGTTGGTGTGTGTGTGTGTTGTTGTGAGTGTGTTGTGTGTGTGTGTGTCAGTGGCGGTCCTCTCGGTGAGCAGCACACATGCATAACACAGGACACCCGTGTGAGTGACAGCGATGGAGGGCGGGACGAAGGGACAAAGAGAGATGGGTCTTTAAATAGGAGTGACAGCGGGAGGCGGGACCTCGGCAGCTTGGTGACCTCGTGACCCTCAGTGTTTCCTGTACAGAGAGGTCTATTTGCGGCGGGCGGCCACTGTGGTATCAAACCAGGCCGCAAATAGATTTCAAACCGATCCAATAAGTGGTTAATAACGTCTCCTCCTGCAGGTATACATTACATTATCCACGGAGGCTCCGCGGCCTGCAAATAACCAGAGAGGGTCTCTCTCTCTCTCTTCTCTCTCTCCCTCTCTCTCTCTCTCTCTCTTCTCTCTCTCTCTCTCTCTCTGTGCTCTCTCTCTGTTTCTCTCTCTCTCTGCCCTCTCTCGCTCTCTCTCTCTGTGCTCTCTCTCTCGCTCTCTCTCTGCCTCCCCTCTCTCTGTTCTCTCTCTGCCCTCTCTCTCTCTCTCTCTCTCTCTCTCTCTCTGCCCTCTCTTGCTCCCCCTTTCTCTCTGTCTCTATCTGCCTCCTCTCTCTCTCTCTCTGCCCCCTCTCTGTCTCTCGCCTCTCGCTCTCTCTCGCTCTTCTCTATGTGTCTCTCTCTCTCTCCTCTCTCACTCGCTCTTCTCTCTCTCTCTCTCGCTCTCACTCTCGCTCGCTCTCTCTCTTGCTCTCTCTCACTCTCGCTCTCTCTGTGCTCTCTCTCTGTGCTCTCTCTCTCTCTCTGCCTCCCCTCTCTCTGCCTCCTCTCTCTGCCTCCTCTCTCTCTCTCTGCCTCCTCTCTCTCTCTCTGCCTCCTCTCTCTGCATCCCCTCTCTCTGTGCTCTCTCTCTCTCTCTGCCTCCCCTCTCTCTGCCTCCTCTCTCTGCCTCCTCTCTCTCTCTCTGCCTCCTCTCTCTCTCTCTGCCTCCTCTCTCTGCATCCCCTCTCTCTGTGCTCTCTCTCTCTCTGCCTCCTCTCTCTGCCTCCTCTCTCTCTCTCTGCCTCCTCTCTCTGCCTCCTCTCTCTGCCTCCTCTCTCTCTCTCTGCCTCCTCTCTGCCTCCCCTCTCTCTGTGCTCTCTCTCTGCCTCCTCTCTCTCTCTATCTGCCTCCTCTCTCTGCCTCCCCTCTCTCTGTGCTCTCTCTCTGCCTCCTCTCTCTCTCTCTCTCTCTCTCTCCATCAACAAGAAACTGGACAAACTGGGAATGTTAGACTTGATGATGGAGCAGATAATAAGCCTTAGAGAAAGCTTAGAGTTCAGTCAGGAACAAATTGTCGAGTTGGTTAAGGATAATGCGGAGATGAAGGGTAAGAAGGAACTCATGGAAACCAGAGTTAACATAATTGAAACAGAAAACAAAAAGATGAAAGAATCTCTTCTTGATGTACAGTGCCGCTCAATGAGAGACAATATTGTGTTTACTGGGTTACCAGAGAAGGAGGGAAAGGACTGTGAAACTGTCATTAGGGAGTTCATGTCAGACCAGCTTAGTTTGCCTACGGACACTGTTCGGGGTATCACATTCTCTCGGGTGCACAGAATGGGAAGACCCTCAAAGGACAGACCCCGTGCAATTGTGGCTCGTTTCGAACACTATAAGCAAAAGGAACTTGTCAAGGGGAGGGGCAAAGAGCTGAGAAATACCACCTTTGGCATGAATGACCAATTCCCTCATGAGATTAATGACAGGCGTAAAGTACTTATCCCTATCCTGAAAGAACATCGAAAGAACATATTATTGAAATTACACACATATGGGTTTGAAGACACTGCCATGGAATGGATGAGAAGCTAC
The DNA here is from genome assembly GCF_963971535.1 of Notolepis coatsorum. Lineage (NCBI taxonomy): Eukaryota > Metazoa > Chordata > Actinopteri > Aulopiformes > Paralepididae > Notolepis > Notolepis coatsorum. The sequence goes on along the minus strand of NC_140174.1, from coordinate 15,026,939 downwards.
TTGTCTAATAGACAACAATGTGTTATATTTAATGGTTCCATGTCAAATATGGTAACACTCCAGTGTGGTATTCCCCAAGGAAGTTGTCTTGGACCCCTCCTTTACTCTATATTTGTAAATGATATGCCTTATGTATTGGAAAGTGCAGGTACAGCGATTTATGCTGATGATACAACTATATATGCATCCGCTGAGAGCACAGAACAAGTGAATAAGATACTTCAGAGTGAATTATTTATGATTTCGAATTGGATAACTGAAAACAGACTAAAACTAAATGTAGCAAAAACAAAATGTCTTATACTCGGCTCTAAATATGCCTTAAGGTCGGAGCATAGACTGAGTCTCTCATTACAAGACGCTGGTATTGAACAAGTGAAGGAGGCCAAATTGTTGGGTGTAACTATTGACGAGGCACTACTTTGGTCTACCCAGATTAACAATATGGTTACCAGGATGAGTAGAAACATCTCCATAATAAGAAGAAATGCCTACCTCCTAACGAATACAACAATTAAAATGGTAGTACAATCTTTAGTCTTGTCCCATCTTGACTACTGCCCAGCAATTTGGTCTAGCGCGTCAAAGCAAGAGCTTAGTAAACTCCAGCTCACTCAAAATAGAGCTGCCCGACTCACTCTTCACTGTTTTATAAGGAATAGTGTGGAGGGAATGCATGCTAGACTGTCGTGGATGAGGGTGGAGGAGATACTAGCATGCAGTTTGATTAGGTTTTTAAAGAACATTTGTACCTTGGGTAAACCCACTCAATTGTATTCTATGCTTTTATCCACCAATGATAGACATGACCATAATACCAGACATGCTTCAAGTAGTCGCTTCACCCTACCTCTGCCTAGAACCAACGCTCTAAAGAAAACTGCAATGTATAGAGCCATAACATACTGGAATAGGATCCCATTACATATTATACGGACGGAAAACAAGGACAGTTTCAAAAAGAAACTCAAAGGAGCCATAATCCGGAAGGAGATTAATATATGTCATGCATGAGTGTAGCTGCAGCCATGTTATCCAAAACTTCTTCTGACTTCTTCTGATTACTTTGTTTTCTTTTCTTTTTAAAGGTATGGTGAAATTGATGTTTTAGTAACATTGATGAGCATTCTAAAAGCAATTCTTAAAAATATTCAATTTTAAAAACAATCTTAAATTGTATTTAACACTGTATTTTGTCATTTGTTTTGTTTTTTGTTTTCTGTTTCTTTGCTTGCATGTAATTTTAGCCATCTTAATTGTTAGTTTCATTGTGTATTGTATGTTGAGTACTGGCTTTTAATAATTAGTAACATTGATGAGCATTCTAAAAGCAATTCTAAAAAATACTCAATTTTAAAAACAATCTTAAATTGTATTCAACACTGTATTTTGTGTTGTTTTGTTTTTTTGTTTGTTTTCTGTTTCTTTGCTTGCATGTAATTTTAGCCATCTTAATTGTTAGTTTCATTGTGTAATCTATGTTGAGTACTGGCTTTTAATAATTCTGTTTTGCAATAATTGTTTTGTATGTTTTTTTGTGTGGACCCCAGGAAGATTAGCTGGGTGCCCATGGCACCAGCTAATGGGGATCCGTAATAAAATCAAAAATCAAATCTCTCTGCCTCCTCTCTCTCGCTCTTCTCTCTGCCTCCTCTCTCTCTCTCTGCCTCCTCTCTCTCTTACTCTCTGTTCTCTCTCTCTCTTTGCCTTCTCTCTCTCTCTCTCTCTCTCTCTCTCTCTCTCTCTCTCTCTCTCTCTCTCTCTCTCTCTCTCTCTCTCTCTCTCTCTCGCTCTCTCTCTCTCTCTCTGAGAGGGATCCCTCTACTCGTCATCCAGCCAGGAAATAGACCTGGTGACTCATCTGGCCTGGAGGTCAAACAAGGTCACAGGGAGGCTCAGATGCAAAGCGAGTACAAGGTCTCCGAGTCATATTATTAGATACAGTATGTGTAGCGTGGGGCTGGGAGGTCCACTATAAAGACACTATGGATTATATATACACACCGTAAATAAGATGTATACATACTATACTAGCAGGGGAGGAAACTAACTTTTTGGCTTACCAGCCAACTGGCGAGTATCTGTTTTTTTTACCAGCCAAACAGATTTTTTACCAGACAAAAAAAATCGCTAATTGTGATAATTACTTCTTTGTATGTCAAGCCGCGTCAATGTTGTGTATGCATCTGGGTAGGCACACTGTGCCTTTAAGACAGCACGGTGGTCTTACGACAGTGCTGTGAAGTACCGTCAAGTGTTGTGGTAACGTCAGTTGGGTTGGTGTGCTGTTGACGTTGTGCACAGTGCACTGGTTGAGCTTAGCTAGCCCCTTTCGTGACTGCGATGTGCAAGCCAGGGGCTTTTGAGCATGAAATAAAATGTCTAACCTTACGTCGTAGTCCGGTGCTTTTTTGGAAACATTATAGTCATAACAGATATACACCTAGCTGGCTGCTTTGAGCACACGGGGCTAACGTTAGCTAGCAAGCAGCTATCTAAAACGCTAACTAGAAGCTAACCACTGTATACAGTTCCAGTAGACAACATTACACCTCTGTGATTTAAATGTGTCCTTAGTAACTTATACTCGATGGTTGTACTAGGGTTGGATGCAGTTCCCCGTTGGTCAGTCTGTCTGTTTTCCATATTCTGCTGTGTTTAACGTTATCTGTTTGCGAGTGCTCCTGATGGCTAGCCTAGTAGTACCGCGGGACTTTTATTATTATATGTCCGCGGGTTGGCCAGTACTGCGCAAACGTTTATTAAACATTATATGTCCGCGGGTGGTCTTGTGCAGTGCTCTCGTGGCACTGTCAACTAGGGCTGCAACTAATGACTAATTTGGTAGTCGACTAATCTGCCGATTATTTTTTCGATTAGTCGACTAATCGAAAACCAATGTAAACAAATTTTTTTTTTTTAATTACCTATCTTTGTGAAAGTGGCTTCTCAGCTCTGGTCCAGCTGAAGACAGAGCAGAGGAACAGATTGGACATTGAGCATGACCTCAGAGTTGCTTGTCTACCATCACCCCAGACTTTGAGACTCTTGTCAGGACCAAACAACAACATCATAACTAGTGATGCACCGATGTGAAAATTGTGGCCGATACCGATAACCGATATTAATATTGCTGTTCTGGCCGATACCGATATTTACCGATGTCGATATCTCTGTATAGAAAACACTTTTTTATGATAATCAAATAAAGAGCTATTTTCCAAAACGCATAATTTTTTTTACTTTTGTAACTTATTTTCAGAAATGACTGATATTTTGAAACTATTTAAGGCCAAAACATGTAAAAAGAAGAAAAAAAAGATAAAAAAAATAAATAATAATAATTAAAAAAGTTTTTATTTTTTTTATAATATCGGCCCTATCTTGATATCGGACCGATACCGATGTGTAAAAAAACGGCCATATCGGCCGATATTATATCGGCGGCCGATATATCGTGCATCACTAATCATAACATGATGATCCCATAGCAAATTTAAATAATGACTCATGAAACATTTGAATTTGGATCTTTAAGCCACTTTAAATGAAAATGTATTTGAAGAACAATACAGCAATCACTCATAACAAGATAAATAAATTAAATAATACAAATTAAAGTGGAAGTGTACTTTAAATAACTTTTGTTTGCTGTGTGTGAGAGGAGTCCGTGTGTGTATGTGTGTGTGTCTTACTCTGATCGCTGTGTGAGTGAGAGGAGTGTGTACTGTGTAATTTGTGTGTGTGTCTTACTCTGATCGCTGTGTGAGTGAGAGGTGTGTACTGTGTAATTTGTGTGTGTGTGTGTCTTACTCTGATCGCTGTGTGTGAGTGAGAGGAGTGTGAATGTGTGTGTGTCTTACTCTGATCGCTGTGTGTGAGAGAGAGGAGTGTGAATGTGTGTGTGTCTTACTCTGATCGCTGTGTGTGAGTGAGAGGAGTGTGTATGTGTGTGTGTCTTAAGGCCTCTGCATGCTACAGCAAATTCAAAGCAACTTCGACACAACATCGACAAAGCAACGGTGTTGCAGACACTCTACCTTTATGCTTCTGCAAAATCAACGCGCAGCCTATGTAACATTGTACCCCGTATGTAGCTAGGTTCCCTAGATAGATGACGCTTCCCTTCTCAACCAACCCATTGATAAAAGCAGAAAAATAAGCATAATTTTTACTTCCGGGCGGGGGGTTTCAAAATAAAAGAGCGAGTCTAAAAGCACCGTAAATACGTTTATTTTTTACAATATCTAACGTTACACGAACCTAAACTAATCTAAAGTTAGTTTAGGTTCGTGTTAACGTTAGATTATGTACAAAATAAACGTATTTCCGGTGCTTTTAGTCGTCGCTCTTTTATTTTGAAATTCCCCGACCGGAAGTATTATAGTGTCTGTTGCTAGCAGCTTAACCTTTGTCAGCCGGTTCTTTGCTTTTTAACGTAACTTCATTCGTTTCCAATGGAGAGGAGAGAAAGACCGGCTCGCTCACATGCAGCTCAAACTACCTATTGGAATAAATTAATTGATTGATGTTTAACTTGTCCCTGTGTGTGTCCAGTCATTTCGACTAGCAAACGTTGTATTTAACGTTAAAGTTACCTCAGGATACCATTGTATTTAGTTGGTTAGCTATGCAGCTAATGTGGATAGCATTTTGTATAGCACCAATGCTAGCTGGCTGGCTACAGGTTTATTTACTAAATTATGGAGGCTTTTTTATCGTCAAGGTAAGAGAGGATTTGTCATGATCAACTGAAGGCGTATGCTATGGAACAATATGTGCTTGGGTTTTCAGAAAAAGGCCAGCTATGTGACGCTAATTATTTAGCATCAACGCTGGCTGGCTACAACAATGGCGGATGGTATTCTCTGCGATACCTATATTATTCTATGACAGCCCCGCCCCCATTCGCTAACCAACCAATCACTGCTACGCAATATCAACGTAACGGTTGTTTAGGTTAGATTTTGGAGACATGTACGCAGATTCCTCGCAACACAGTCTACAAGACCCTAAACAACAACCGCGCTGAAATCGCGCTGATGTTGTGTTGACGTTGCTTTGAAGTTGCTGTAGCATGTAGAGGCCTTTACTCTGATCGCTGTGTGTGAGTGAGAGGAGTGTGTATGTGTGTGTCTTACTCTGATCGCTGTGTGTGAGACTGTGAGTGAGAGGAGTGCGTGTGTAATGTATTGTGTGTCTAGTCTGATCATCATCTCCTGCAGGGGAACAATGTTTTCAATGTCCAAAATTTGCTATGGGATCATCATGTTATGATGTTGTCTGGAACCCTGAGAAGCCACTCTCACAAAGATAGATAGGTTTTTTTTTTTTTTTTTAATGACTAATCGACGCAACAATTTCTCGTCAACGATTTTTTATAATCGACGTCGTCGATTATGTCAACTAATCGTTGCAGCCCTACTGTCAACTAAAGCGAACACTCAGAAGACGCGCACCGTTTGCCAGTGCAGTGATTGCAGAATGTTTTATTTTTTTGTATACTCGCCAGACTGGCGAGTGGTCTTCATGAATCACTCGCCAAATGTAAAAAATACTCGCATTTGGCGAGTAAAGTGGCCTAATTTCCTCCCTTGTATACTAGTATACTTTTGGTTATATTTGTATTATAGCAGCAGGTATTCCAATGAAAAAGGAAACAAACCGTTATAAACAAAGTAGCACCATGACATTACGTATCACGATATCACAGGGTTCACAATCCACCATGTTCTCTCTCTGGGCTTTTTTATGAGGGGGGTAGAGAGAGATGGTAGAGGAGAGGGGTGTAGCAAGTAGAGGGAGATGATAGAGGAGAGAGGGATGGTAGAGAGGAGAGGTGGTAGAGGAGAGAGAGATGGTAGAGAGGAGAGAGGTGTAGCAAGTAGAGAGAGATGGTAGAGGAGAGAGGGATGGTAGAGGAGAGAGGTGTAGCAAGTAGAGGGGGATGATAGAGGAGAGAAGGATGGTAGCGAGGAGAGAGGTGGTAGAGGAGAGAGAGATGGTAGAGAGGAGAGAGAGATGGTAGAGGAGAGAGAGATGGTAGAGAGAGATGGTAGAGGAGAGAGAGATGGTAGAGAGAGATGGTAGAGAGAGATGGTAGAGGAGAGAGAGATGGTAGAGAGAGATGGTAGAGAGGAGAGATGTGGTAGAGGAGAGAGAGATGGTAGAGAGAGATGGTAGAGAGGAGAGAGGTGGTAGAGGAGAGAGACAGGGGAGGAAACTAACTTTTTGGCTTACCAGCCAACTGGCGAGTATCTGATTTTTTTACCAGCCAAACAGATTTTTTACCAGACAAAAAAAATCGCTAATTGTGATAATTACTTCTTTGTATGTCAAGCCGCGTCAATGTTGTGTATGCATCTGGGTAGGCACACTGTGCCTTTAAGACAGCACGGTGGTCTTACGACAGTGCTGTGAAGTACCGTCAAGTGTTGTGGTAACGTCAGTTGGGTTGGTGTGCTGTTGTGCACAGTGCACTGGTTGAGCTAGCCCCTTTCGTGACTGCGATGTGCAAGCCAGGGGCTTTTGAGCATGAAATAAAATGTCTAACCTTACATCGTAGTCCGGTGCTTTTTTGGAAACATTATAGTCATAACAGATACACCTAGCTGGCTGCTTTGAGCACACAGGGCTAACGTTAGCTAGCAAGCAGCTATAGCTAAAACGCTAACTAGAAGCTAACCACTGTATACAGTTCCAGTAGACTAACATTACACCTGTGATTTAAATGTGTCCTTAGTAACTTATACTCAAGGGTTGTACTAGGGTTGGATGCAGTTCCCCGTTGGTCAGTCTGTCTGTTTTCCATCTTCTGCTGTGTTTAACGTTATCTGTTTGAGAGTGCTCCTGATGGCTAGCCTAGTACCGCGGGACTTTTATTATTATATGTCCACGGGTTGGCCAGTACTGCGCAAACATTTATTAAACATTATATGTCCGCGGGTGGTCTTGTGCAGTGCTCTCGTGGCACTGTCAATGTCAACTAAAGCGAACACTCAGAAGATGCGCACCGTTTGCCAGTGCAGTGATTGCAGAATGTTTTATTTTTTTGTATACTCGCCAGCAGGGGAGGAAACTAACTTTTTGTCTTACCAGCCAACTGGCGGGTATCTGATTTTTTTTACCAGCCAAACGTAAAAAATACTAGCATTTGGCCAGTAAAGTGGCCTAATTTCCTCCCCTGGAGAGAGAGATGGTAGAGAGGAGAGAGAGATGGTAGAGAGGAGAGAGATGGTAGAGAGGAGAGAGATGGTAGAGAGGAGAGAGATGGTAGAGAGGAGAGAGATGGTAGAGAGGAGAGAGATGGTAGAGAGGAGAGAGATGGTAGAGAGGAGAGAGAGATGGTAGAGAGGAGAGAGAGATGGTAGAGAGGAGAGAGATGGTAGAGAGGAGAGAGAGATGGTAGAGAGGAGAGAGATGGTAGAGAGGAGAGAGAGATGGTAGAGAGGAGAGAGATGGTAGAGAGGAGAGAGGTGTAGCAAGTAGAGGGAGATGATAGAGGAGAGAAGGATGGTAGCGAGGAGAGAGGTGGTAGAGGAGAGAGAGATGGTAGAGAGGAGAGAGAGATGGTAGAGGAGAGAGAGATGGTAGAGAGAGATGGTAGAGGAGAGAGAGATGGTAGAGAGGAGAGAGGTGGTAGAGGAGAGAGAGATGGTAGAGAGAGATGGTAGAGAGGAGAGAGGTGGTAGAGGAGAGAGAGATGGTAGAGAGGAGAGAGAGATGGTAGAGAGGAGAGAGATGGTAGAGAGGAGAGAGATGGTAGAGAGGAGAGAGATGGTAGAGAGGAGAGAGATGGTAGAGAGGAGAGAGATGGTAGAGAGGAGAGAGAGATGGTAGAGAGGAGAGAGATGGTAGAGAGGAGAGAGAGATGGTAGAGAGGAGAGAGAGATGGTAGAGGAGAGAGATGGTAGAGAGGAGAGAGAGATGGTAGAGGAGAGAGAGATGGTAGAGGAGAGAGAGATGGTAGAGAGGAGAGAGATGGTAGAGAGGAGAGAGAGATGGTAGAGAGGAGAGAGATGGTAGAGAGGAGAGAGAGATGGTAGAGAGGAGAGGGATGGAGGAGAGAGAGATGGTAGAGAGATGGTAGAGGAGAGGTAGAGAGGAGAGAGAGATGGTAGAGAGGAGAGAGAGATGGTAGAGAGGAGAGGGATGGAGGAGAGAGAGATGGTAGAGAGATGGTAGAGAGGAGAGATAGATCCTCCCACGGCACGTTACACTCCCCCGGTGAGAGTCCTCGCTGTCAGGTGAAAAGAAGCGGCTGGCTGACTCCACATGTATCGGAGGAAGACATGTGGTAGTCTTCTCCCTCCCCAGGCCGACAGTAGGGGGCAAAAGTGCGCAACGACCAGGAAGGGAATTGGCATAACGACTAAATTGGGATGGGAGAAAAATACGGAAAAAAAGGGGGAGAAAAAGTAGATACAAATAAAATAAAAGCAAAGAGGCCTAGAAGCGTGGCTAACACTAATGGTGCGCATACCAGAGAGGCTAACTACCTAAGAAACTGGCACAAAGGCACTGAAAGAGGATTTCACCCGTCTAATGAACACACTAGACTAGACAAATATCAAGATGTATCCATCAGTGGACCCAATTGCATGCTTTCGCAGAGGACAAGAAGCCTTCAGTCGACCTGTATGTGGGTCTAGACCAGCTCTCCCTGCGACGCCTGCAGCTAGTGCAGAGCGCTGTTGCACGCCTCTTGACCGGTACAAAGAGGCGTGAGCACATCAGATCAGACCAGTACTGGCTTCCCTGCACTGGCTCCCTGTTCGTTTCAGAATTGATTTCAAATTGGCTATGTTTGTGTTCAAGTCCTTAAATGGTCTGGCCCCTCAGTACCTAGCTGAACTCCTCCATCTTTGTACCCCTGCTAGAGCACTGAGGTCAGCAAATAAACTGCTCTCAGACGTCCCGAGGTCGAGGCTAAAGACTAAAGGCGATCGAGCTTTTGCGGTGGCTGCCCCTAAATTATGGAACAGTCTTCCACTGCAAATGAGGTCTGCTGCCCCTAGAGAGTTAAAACACAGCTGAAGACTCACCTGTTTTTATTGGCGTTCTGAGGCTCGGTGAGCCACACATCCCTGGTCGTGTCGTGATTGTTTAAAACATTTTATTGTAGTTTTCTTTTCTTTTTTTTATCTACTTTTTCTCCACCTTTTTCTATTTTTCTCCCATCCCAATTTAGCCGTGCCAATTCTCCCCTCCCCTGTCTTGAACGTTGCTCGCATGTGCCCCCCTCTGGCCGGTTGTAGGGAGGATAGAAGCCCGTCACATGTCCCCTCCGAAACATGTGCAGGCAGCCAGTCGCATCTTTTCACCTGCCAGCGCGGACTCTCATTTGGCGAGGAGTAACGTGTGGGAGGCTCACACTGCCCCCGCCATTTTTCCTGTCTCTGCTGTGCAGGCGCCCCAACCGACCTGTAGGAGTCGCTGTCCACAACGTCCAGATTACCACCCATCGACTTCCCACCCGCTAACTCTGCCAATTGAGTTAGTATGACGGCCGGCCCAAGCCGGAGGCAACGCTGAGTGACAGCCGGATTCGATACCGGTGTCTCTTGCGTTGGTGACGAGCGCAATGTCCGCTGCGCCACCCAGCTGCACCTATTCTATTGTCGTTTTTTATGACTGTTTACTGTATTTTGTATTTCTTTTAGTATTTCTGTTTTTGTATTGTACAGCACTTTGGTACAATTTCGGATGATTTTAAATGTGCTATATAAATGAAGACCTTGACTTTGACTTCTTCAGACATTAAGCACCCCCCACAGCCCAAATGAATTTTTTTTAAAATAAAATAATAATAATATATATATATATATATATATATGTATATATAGGGCCCACTTTTTTTTTATTTTATAGTCGACTACCAGTCAAATTTGACTATCGGCAAATTTTGGCCAATCAAAGTCGACTATACAAATCCTTAGTCGGGGAACACACACGCACGCACGCACGCACGCACGCACGCACGCACGCACGAACACACACACACACACACACACACACGTACGTTGCCGAGAGACTTTCGAGGAGCAAACGATACGAGCTAAAAGGAAGCAGTTTCAGCAATGGAAAACCCACCCTGTCTGCTTCGTCAAGTCTCCCTGATCCTATAACACCGTCTACACGCTGTATTCATGTGCGTCTGTCTGTCCTGACGGTGTCTCCCTGACCCCAGAACACTTGTCTACACGCTGTATTCATGTGCGTCTGTCCGTCTGTCCAGACTGTGCCGGCTCATTACCAGAGATCTGGAGAGAGAGAGAGAGAGAAAACTTCAGACTCCCATTTTGACATCTGACATCTGAAAATAACCTCCATGACGATGTCATTAAAACACGATCATTCGGATTTGATATCTGACACGAGAGTGTCGAGGTCGAGGTGTGTTCCTGGCTGGTCACAATTGAAACCTTAATCCCCCCCCCCCACCCCGCTGCTTGTTTTGCAAAGCCAGCGGCTTCTCGGAACACCCTCCCGCTCGCCGTAGCTGCAGCTGATGTAGGTCAAGTTCTGAGAGGCTTGTCCGTTACCAGGGTGCACGTGGCACGCACACACACACACACACACACCGGCCTGATAAGAGCCACGAGCACACAGCCGTATCTCCTGAACTTTGGAGACCCATGGCAGCGTAACGTCAAAAATCACCCCCCCCCCCCCCCTCCCCCTCTCTCTCTGTTCAAAAACATTTCCTGTGTCACAGGACTTCCTGCTGCCCCCCCACCCTACACACACACACACACACACACACCCTATACTGTGTCTCCCACTCTCTCCTAAAGGAGGGAAAGTGATAGTTCAGGGGGAGGAGGAGGAGGAGAGGGGGGGGGTCGTGGGTGGAGTAAGGCTACTTCCGGAGAAGAGGGCTAGGGGGGGGGGGGGGGGTGTTTGGTGGGTGGTGGGGGCTCTTTGGAAGGAGCTGGAGGAAGTCATTTATATCCTCGGAGGTCGTCTCTGAAAGCACGGCAGCTATGTGTCCGAGAGCCCCCGTGAATTCTAATTCTGTACCCAGCCGGAATCTCCGCTCTTGCGTCATCATCGGCAATCTGAAAACGCAGATCTGTGGTCAGATTGTTGTCGGCGTGGAGCGGACAGAAGCGAGGCGTGCGGCTCCTATTTGTGCTTTTCTAAGAAGAGACCCTCGGACCGCGATAATAACCATATATGTCCGTTTTGAAAGACGGGGTTTCACGCAGCCGCGCGTTCGTTCGTGGAGTCCTTCAAATCCCTTTTCTTAAATCTCTTTCTCTCTGTTTACGTTGTGGGAAGGCACACAGAGGCCCCTCTTGAGCTGTAAATCAACACCATGTTCAAACTCAAAGCCTGTAGACAATAATATTTGAAAATGTGCTTAGTCTGAAAAACGTAAAAGTTCTGTTCTGACAGTAGAGACCATAACGGGATAAACATTTTGTATGAAACAGAAATACAAATAATTTCCTTAAAGTGTATGTTTGTGTTTATTAGGAGGATCCCCATTAGTCATCATCAACGTGTTGACTATTCTTCCTGGGGTCCTCACAGATAATATACACATGACAAATATGAAACATTCAGTGTAAATCAGTCATATATCACATACATAATCGATAGAAAATAAAACAAAAGGTCATAGGTGAATCCATTTCACCATACCTTTAAAAAAACACAAAGTAAACTAGAAGATGTTTGGATAACATGGCTGCAGCTACACTCATGCATGACATATATTGATTTTCTTCCGGATTATGGCTCCTTTACGTTTCTTTTTGAAACTGTCCTTGTTTTCCGTCCGTATGATATGTAATGGGATCCTATTCCAATATGTTATGGCTCTATACATTACAGTTTTCTTTAGAGCGTTGGTTCTAGGCAGAGGTAGGGTAAAGCGACTACTTGAAGCATGTCTGGTCATAAGGTCATCTCTATCATGACCATACCTCTATCAAACTAAGCCTTAGTTTGTCTCGCTCTTTATATGATCGAGGTATAAGTCCCTCTAATTTCCTTCCCCTTAGTTTGTCCCTTCTGTTAAGCACCTTGGGTTACTAAGGGGAAGGAAATCAGAGGGATATATACCTCTGTCTATCATATAAAGAGGGGTGGGGAAGGGGAAGGAAATAATAATAATAATAATAATAATAATAATAATAATAATAATAATAATTAGGGATGCTCGATATTGGCTTTTTTACCGATACCGATATTCCGATATTGTCCAACTCTTAATTTTCGATACCAATATCAACCGATATCAACCGATACCGATATATGCAGGGTTTCCCCCTCCAAAAAACTGAATAATTTCAGGTAACTAATAATTTCACTGGATATATATATAACAAATATTGTTATTGTTTTTTTTTGTTTTTAAACCGATACCGATATTTTCCGATATCACATTTTACTGCCGATATCGGCCGATAATATCGGTCGGCCGATAATATCGGACATCCCTAATAATAATAGATTGGATTTTAAGAGAGAAGCGCCTTTCTCAGACTCAAGGACACTGTACAAGGAAAGGATGGAAAAAATAAGAAATAAAATTGAAAAAAATATAATAAAATACATAAAAGATCTGTGTATAGTAACAACAAGAAAAAACAAATAAGATAAAAGAGATAAAAAATAACATAAAAAGGAGGCAAGTTCTGTCCAATTGGATGAAGTGGTTAAAATTAACAAACAAACAAACAACAAAACAAAACAACGGAATCTGTGGCTTAAGAAAAAAGTCAGGGGTGGGCTACTTGGGAGCGGGGCCGTGTTGCGTGAAGGCAAGTGTGAACAGGTGGGTTTTTAGCTTGGTTTTGAAGAGGTTGATTGTGTCAGAGCCTCGGATGAGGGGGGAGAGGGAGTTATACCTCCATCATATAAAGAGGGAGTCAAACTAAGGGGAAGGAAATCAGAGGGACTTATACCTCCATCATATAAAGAAAGAGGGAGTCAAACTAAGGGGAAGGAAATTAGAGGGTCAATTGGAACTGGGGAACTGCATGATAATGTGACGTGGGATATTGAACCAAAACTCCATACGTGGCTGTCATCATTCGTTGAGAGGACAGATGTGTGCGCAACAATATCATAATCATATCACAATATGTGTCTGCACCAGAATTTAAAGGCACGTGAGTACAAGGCTCACACATCGGTCACATCTGTGACCAGAAACCACCACAAATTCAAGTTCTCTCTTTGAGTTCCAGCATTAGGAGAAAGATGGTGCATGTTCACATGTAGCGGCAGATGAATAACGTGCAAATTCCTTGAAGTTGAAGTTTCGTTTTATTTGTCACATAGGTACATGTACATTACAGTGACATGCTTGGTTCTGTATGAGCTTCATACTGTAAAACAAAGTAAAAAGAATAAAGACCAAACAAACGGATACAAAATATACAAAACTAGAGTACAAAATGCAACAAAATGAAAACATGAGGTAGGGATGAAGTGCAAATCTTTTAGTAATAAATATATACAATATGGTGTAGTGTTTAAAGTGTCTAAAGTGAATGTTGTAAAGTGAATGCATGTTTAAAGTAAGTGTGTGCATGTGGGTGTGTCCTAGATGTGCCCTAAAATGGGTTGATAAAAGATATCCGCCATAAGGAGGCTTTATAGATCAGAAGAAGTGGATTAACCCGTGTCTGTTAGTTTTTCAGTATGTTTCAGTATGTTTCAGTATGTTTCAGTATGTTTCAGTATGTTTCAGTATGATAATGTTGTCTGTCTGCGTTTTGTGATTTGTTTTGTCTACCTAAATGTTTACCGTGAGCGATTTGTAGTGCCAAATTTCCCTCGGGATGATTAAAGTATTTCTATTCTATTCTGTTTCAGTATGTCTCGGGAGCGACATGAAGCTGGCGCTTCCCTCCAGCCTGGAGAACCACCATGAGACCCTGAGGCTGCTCTACACCGGCTGTCAGGTCGTCTACGGCAACCTGGAGATCACACACCTCCGCGGAGAGCCCGACCTCTCCTTCCTGCAGGTAGAGCTGCGCCTGGGAAAACACAGAACCATGTCGTTGTGACATCATTCTGGAGTCACTCACAGGCAACTAGCCAGTTAGCTAATTAGCCAAACTTAGCCAGTTAGCTAGTTAGCCAGCTAGACAGATAGACAGTTAGCCAGCTAGCCAGCTAGACAGTTAGCCAGCTAGCCAGTTAGCCAGCTAGCCAGTTAGCCAGCTAGCCAGTTAGCTAGCTAACCAGTTAGCCAGCTAGCCACTTAGCCAGCTAGCCAGTTAGCCAGTTAGCCAGTTAGCCAGCTAGACAGCTAGCCAGCTAGACAGTTGGTCAGCTAGACAGTTATCCAGCTAGACAGTTAGCCAGCTAGCCAGCTAGCCAGTTAGCCAGCTAGCCAGTTAGCCAGCTAGACAGTTAGCCAGTTAGCCAGCTAGCCAGTTAGCCAGCTAGCCAGTTAGCCAGTTAGACAGTTAGCCAGTTAGCCAGCTAGACAGCTAGCCAGCTAGCCAGCTAGACAGTTAGCCAGCTAGACAGTTAGCCAGTTAGCCAGCTAGACAGTTAGTCAGTTAGTCAGTTATCCAGATAGCCAGCTAGACAGATAGCCAGCTAGCCAGTTAGCCAGCTAGACAGTTAGCCAGTTAGCCAGCTAGACAGTTAGTCAGTTAGCCAGTTATCCAGCTAGCCAGTTAGCCAGCTAGACAGTTAGTCAGTTATCCAGCTAGACAGTTAGTCAGTTATCCAGCTAGACAGTTAGCCAGCTAGACAGTTAGCCAGCTAGCCAGTTAGCCAGCTAGACAGTTAGCCAGTTAGCCAGCTAGACAGTTAGCCAGCTAGACAGTTAGCCAATTAGTCTCATGTTCCTGTTATATCACTGCTCCAGTGTCTCATACTTCTTTTGATAAAAAAACGTTATGGTTTTTAGAGCCAGTCAACACTTCAATATGGGAAATAAACTTACCATCTTCTCCAGAGTCAGACAAGAATATAGATACCAATTTCCTCTGTGTAAATGGACTGCATTTATAAATGGGCTGCATTTATATAGTGCTTTTATCCAAAGTGCTTTACAAGTTATAACCTCACATTCACACACCGACGGTGGAGGCGACCGGGCAGCATGTCGAAGTGTCCTTGAGCAAGACACTTAACCCCTAACTGCTCCCGACGAGCAGGCTGGCACCTTGCATGGTTGCCTCCGCCGTCGGTGTGTGAACGTGTGAGTGAATGGGTGAAACGTGAGGAACAAATTGTAAAGCGCTTTGGATAAAAGCTTTTATATAAATGCACCATTTACCATTTTCCATTTTCCATAGCATTGTGGGGCAGATTGAATGACACTCACAACAGTTCAATGAATCTCCCGTCATTGTTGAATGTGCGAGAGCTTCTCCCCCTCCTCACCTGTGGACGTGTCCTCTTTCTCTCTCTGTCTCTCTCTCTCTGTCTCTCTCTCTCTCTCTCTCTCTCTCTCTCTCTCTCTCTCTCTCTCTCTCTCTGTCTCTCTTTCTCTATGTCTCTCTCTCTGTCTCTATTTCTCTGTATCTCTGTGTCTCTTTCTCTATCTCTCACTCTGTGTATCTTTCTATGTCTCTCTCTCTCACTCTCTCTCTTTCTACGTCTCTATCTATGTCTCTCTCTCTATCACTCTCTCTCTCCCTCTCTTTCTACGTCTCTATCTATGTCTCTCTGTCTGTCTCTCTGTATCTGTCTCTCTCTCTCTCTGTATCTGTCTCTCTCTGTCTCTCTCTGTCTCGTATCTCTCGCTCTCTCTGTATCTTCCTATGTCTCTCTCTCTCACTCTCTACGTCTCTCTCTCTCTCTCTCTCTCTCTCTCTCTCTCTCTCTCTCTCTCTCTGTCTCCTCTCTCTCTCTGTCTCTCTGTCTCTCTCTCTCTCTCTCTCTCTCCTCTCTCTCTCTCTCTCTCTCTCTCTCTCTCTCTCTCTCTCTCTCTCTCTCTCTCTCTCTCTCTCTCTCTCTCTCTCTCTCTCTCTGTCTCTCTTTCTCTATGTCTCTCTCTCTGTCTCTATTTCTCTGTATCTCTGTGTCTCTTTCTCTATCTCTCACTCTGTGTATCTTTCTATGTCTCTCTCTCTCACTCTCTCTCTTTCTACGTCTCTATCTATGTCTCTCTCTCTATCACTCTCTCTCTCTCTCCCTCTCTTTCTACGTCTCTATCTATGTCTCTCTGTCTGTCTCTCTGTATCTGTCTCTCTCTCTCTCTGTATCTGTCTCTCTCTGTCTCTCTCTGTCTCGTATCTCTCGCTCTCTCTGTATCTTCCTATGTCTCTCTCTCTCACTCTCTACGTCTCTCTCTCTCTCTCTCTCTCTCTCTCTCTCTCTCTCTCTCTCTCTCTGTCTCTCTCTCTCTGTCTCTCTCTCTCTGTCTCTCTCTCTCTCTCTCTCTCTCTCTCTCTCTCTCTCTCTCTCTCTCTCTCTCTCTCTCTCTGTCTTTCTTTCTCTATGTCTCTCTCTCTGTCTCTATTTCTCTGTATCTCTGTGTCTCTTTCTCTATCTCTCACTCTGTGTATCTTTCTATGTCTCTCTCTCTCACTCTCTCTCTTTCTACGTCTCTATCTATGTCTCTCTCTCTATCACTCTCTCTCTCTCTCCCTCTCTTTCTACGTCTCTATCTATGTCTCTCTGTCTGTCTCTCTGTATCTGTCTCTCTCTCTCTCTGTATCTGTCTCTCTCTGTCTCTCTCTGTCTCGTATCTCTCGCTCTCTCTGTATCTTCCTATGTCTCTCTCTCACTCTCTACGTCTCTCTCTCTCTCTCTCTCTCTCTCTCTCTCTCTCTCTCTCTCTCTCTCTCTCTCTCTGTCTCTCTCTCTCTGTCTCTCTCTCCTCTCTCTCTCTCTCTCTCTCTCTCTCTCTCTCTCTCTCTCTCTCTCTCCTTCTCTCTCTCTCTCTCTCTCCCCCCCTCCCCCTCCCTCCAGGGTATTGTGGAGGTGCAGGGCTACGTCCTGATAGCCCACGTGTCTGTGAACCTGGTGCCTCTGGACAACCTGCGCATCATCCGAGGCAGCCAGCTGTACAACTCCAGCTACGCTCTGGCCGTATTGGACAACACCCTGCAGGGTTCCGGGGGGGCGGGGCTTAGAACGCTCCGCCTCCGCAGCCTCACAGGTCAGATCCGGTTTGAACAGGAACATTTCCTGCTAGCAGACACTCATTTGTTTCATGTGGAATGGTTGTATTTGTACTTTCCTGATGGTGAAAAGACATTGGGCCTCATTCACTAACATTCTCGTAAGTTTCCTCGTAAATAACCTCGTAAGAAGTTCGTAAGAGGAAACCTACAATAGTCCTCCTCCGGATACCTGAACAGGTGCTCGTAAATCGCCAAAATTATCGCAACTGCGCTCCCGTGAATGAAGAACGTCACTCATTCTTAAACTGAAAGCACGTTCTCGTACACCTGAATTTGCATACAGACACGCCCGCCAGCTCCATATAAGGGCATGAAGGACTGTGTGCAAAGAGATTCAACAGCTCCTTATACCGGAAGCGAGAGGCTCAGTATTGCATCTGGGTTGTGCTGACCCCCATATTCAACAGGTAGTGTGGAAGTGATTTGCGACGGATCAAAATTTGATTAGATTAGATTCAAATGTATTGTCATCATACAGCACAAGTAATGTAAATATATAGCCTACATGAAAGGAATGGGGTGTGTTGAGAGAAGAATATAGATGTGCTTTTATTCATTTTTGGACATCACAATGCCTCTTTGAATTTTTAATGATACAAATATTGTCGTATTTATTATTATTATTATTTATAATATTTATATATTTAAATCTATATATCTATATAGATCTATATTAAATTAAGCCCTTAAGAACACTGCACACAACAGTGTTACGACTGCCTTTCCGCGTTTGTAAATTCTGCTCTTAGCTACGAGCGAATCCCGAGAAGGAACCGTTAGTGAATGCCAAAATCGTCCCGAAAAGCTGTGTGGAGTTACGATGCAATTTGCTCGTAAGTCCGTTCGTGAATGATGACCATTGTTTGTTTGTTTGTTTATTTATTGTGTTAATGTGTTCTAAGGACATGGATCTCTGGTTGTAATAGAGGCCTTTGACGGAATGTTTAGAACAGGGGTTCTCAAACTTTTTCATACCGTGACCCCATTTTATTTAGGAATTTTTTTGGGGACCCCACACTTAACACATTGAGTGCCACGGACACTCTTTGTCGTTAGTTCATGCCGACCTTTGAGTGCCCCCGACGCTATATAGCGTTTGTTTGTCTTTTTTTTTTGCCTGAAAACGCGTGGATTATGTATTTACAGTACCCAACACTGTAATCAATAAGCGTGATCGATATTTGGAATGGCGATCAGGAATTGGAATAATCTTTTTATCATGGAATCTTTATATTTTCCTTAAAAACGAGGGCTTTTCAAAATGCCATAAAACGGAAATGAACCGATTAAAAAAAAAAATAATAATAATAAAAAATAAAAAGTTGACTGCAAACAAGTCATTGATAAGCGACGGGCAGATTAGACACAGCCATAATTTAAGACAGAGATTATTCGTTCACAACGCTATCATTGAAGTGGGTGCTGGCATTTAACCATGCTTTACCATGTTAATGGCCGGCACTGAAAGTGTTAATGTATCGCGTAATTTCAATGTGGAATTAAGGAATATCAAAATGTTGGAAGAAACGACAGTTGGCTGCAAACATTCCGCGCAAGCCCTCCATTCTCTAACTTCCTGTTTGTTGTTATTTATTTAATCTTTGGTGGTTATTAGTAGGGGTGTAACGGTACACAAAAACCATGGTTCGCAAATGTATCGTTGAAATCAGGTTACCTTGCCTGAGTATTTAAACCACACCCGCACGGCTTGGATCGTCCCAGAAAATAAACTACCATTCCCAGTGGAGTGCAATACCAGCCGGAAGGCGTAGGGGGCGGTATTTGCCCTTTTGCGAGCTCAGACCCATTCCCAACGATAACATCAGGCTGGATGGATGAAAATGAATGGATATCGCTAATAAAAGAAATAACGATTAAAACCCGACTATACTCGTGATTGGCACTCAAGCGATGGCGAGTTAACCCGACTATCATCGTGACTGGCGTCCAATGAGTTAAGTAGGGCTGTCAACGAATATTCTATAATAATCGACCTGTAAAAAAGTTAAAAAAAAAAGAAAAAAGAAATAAACATATTTTACATATTGCCCCTGCGTGGGCCTGAACGCGCTGCATGACGGATAGGAGACACGCAACGTCACTTTCATTGAGCTGAAGAACGTGCCAGTAGTAACAACAACAACAACAACAACACAACCATGGCGTGATGGCAGATGATTCAGAACCTGACTTGGTGTGGTGTGAAGAGTGGTTCTAAGTGTTCCATTAGTGGTTAAAGTAACGTTGCATTTGTTCGGTACACAACGTGTACTAAACCAAAGGTCCCGTACTGAAACGGCTCGGTACCGAATACCGTTACACCCCTAGTTATTAGATATATTTATCTAATGTTGTGATTTCCCGCCAATGACAACTGATGGATTGTTTGATATGACAGCTTGCCTTATCGCTGTCCTCTGTGCTTTACTGCGCTCATTGAATTCATTTCTATTCTTTCAAGAAATGTGATTTTGTGATGTTTTCTTAGCCTCTGTGTATTTCTTGTGTGCGTCACCAGGCACTGGGCTCATTGCCCTCGGTTTGCCGCAAACCGACAGAGATGTTCACAAATGATGAGCTTGTCAAGTCAAATGTATTCATAATAATACAGACATTTTGTATAGCGCTTTTCCGAATGCTCAGACACTTTACAGAGCAAAATAAACAATACAGTTTTAAAGCACATTTCATACATGGAGGCGATCCAAAGTGCTATAAAAAGGAGAAGGCACTGCATGAAAAAGAACGATTCTCTGGAATTAAAACATATATAAAAGGAACACAGAATAGTATTTGTTGGAACAGATGTTGGTAAAAACGTGAAGGCTTTTCTTTCCCAGCTCTCGGCTCTCGGCTGCTGTGATCAATACGCTGCTCCAACAGAACTCTTCTTCTCTCTCTCCCGCCCTGCAGAGATCCTCCTGGGGGGGGTCTATATTTGGGGGAACCCTCAGCTGTGCTTCCCAGACCCCCAGGGCATCGAGTGGCGGGACACCCTGGACGAGCAGAACACCCACGCCCGGCAGCTCCGGCTGCAGCCTCAGGCCCCCAAATGTGAGTGGGCCCCCGGGTTCATGGAAAATACTAGCGGAGATAAGACCGTTAATGCTGCACTGTGGTCCTGTGTAGCTCAGTCAGAGTGTGGCACTAACACTGGCAGGGTTAGGGGTTCCATTCCCTGTGTAGCTCAGTGGGCAGAGCGTGGCACTAACACTGCCTGGGTTAGGGGTTCCATTCCCTGTGTAGCTCAGTGGGCAGAGCGTGGCACTAACACTGCCTGGGTTAGGGGTTCCATTCCCTGTGTAGCTCAGTGGGCAGAGCATGGCACTAACACTGCCTGGGTTAGGGGTTCCATTCCCT
Source organism: Notolepis coatsorum (assembly GCF_963971535.1). Taxonomy (NCBI): domain Eukaryota; kingdom Metazoa; phylum Chordata; class Actinopteri; order Aulopiformes; family Paralepididae; genus Notolepis; species Notolepis coatsorum. Next base: position 15,006,468 of record NC_140174.1, on the reverse strand, counting down.
GTGTAGCTCAGTGGGCAGAGCATGGCACTAACACTGCCAGGGTTAGGGGTTCCATTCCCTGTGTAGCTCAGTGGGCAGAGCATGGCACTAACACTGCCAGGGTTAGGGGTTCCATTCCCTGTGTAGCTCAGTGGGCAGAGCGTGGCACTGACACTGCCTGGGTTAGGGGTTCCATTCCCTGTGTAGCTCAGTGGGCAGAGCATGGCACTAACACTGCCTGGGTTAGGGGTTCCATTCCCTGTGTAGCTCAGTCAGAGCAAGGCACTAACACTAGTGCCAGGGTTAGGGGTTCCATTCCCTGTGTCACTTAACACTGGCATTCATTTGCATTGGTGTTGTGAACCAAGTCTCAGAACCACACTTCTAACACATAAACAAAAGGGGGATTGCAATATTTTGCGTGTCGGTATTCTACCTATACACAAGTATCAATATTTATTCCACTTTTGTGCTTGACGATCCTATTTTGTAGCAATAAAAATGAGTGTGATGAACAGACTGATTGTTGAGAGATGTTGTATAGATATCTTATTAAAGTTCTTCATTTAGATATAGAGGTGCAGTGGAGTGGAACAAACTATCAATATCAAGGAAACTTGAGTGCTGCAGTGTTCAAATCCAGGATAAGGGAGCAGCTGTTTAGTGACCTGCCACTGTAATGTCGGTGCGACTGTATTATGTGCTGAACCTCTGTTGAACGACGAGTATTGTCTCTATGCACTTTATTGATGAAAATAATTATTGCTTTTAATGCACCAATGAACACGAATGATTATAAATCTTTAAAAATGTAAACATGAATACTACTACTAATGCACTAAGAATGCTCGATGCACTTGCAACTAGAAACAACGGGGACAACGATGGAAATAAGTCCTGGACTTTTCGTTCTATCCCTGACAAGGCAAATACAAATGTTGATCTGTCAATGTTGTTATATTTTTTGTCAATAAAAAAAAAGAAAAA
>NC_140174.1:14970502-14998002 GCF_963971535.1 Notolepis coatsorum | reverse complement strand
TCCAGAATGAGTTGTTTTTTATATCAAAACGGGGGCTTTTCTAACTGCTCTGAAACGGCAACGACGCGATAAAAAAACAATCTGCCTTCACAGCACTGTCTGGAACATAGTCTTTGATAATGCGATGGGCAGATTAGACACATAGCCATAATTTAAAACATAGATTAGGCGATATTAACGTTAACATTGGCGCGGATGGTGGCATTCAAGCGGTAAAATGGAAAACCAGGCATGGCATTTAAAGAGTTAAGATCAGTTCTAGGTATGGAAAATGCTAGTTGTGTCCATAGATAACTACCTGTTGTTGCTGATATAGACCCAGTCTAACATGCTAGTTGTGTTCATAGATAACTATCTAACATGCTCGTTGTGTTCATAGATAACTATCTAACATGCTCGTTGTGTCCATAGATAACTACCTGGCTATGGAGGTGGCCTGTACCATGGTGTGTCCCAAAGCTAACCGAGAAGACGTCATCATAGAGCCTGATGGACACGAGACGCAGAAATGTGAAAAGTGTGAGGGGGACTGTCCTAAAGGTGGGTCATGTTCAAGTTTCAAGTTCAAGCTTCTTTATTAGTTGTCATACAAAAGTACAGAATACTTTTATATAAAATGCTTGATGGGATGGGATAAAGCTGCAACCTGAGATTATTTTGACCGGAAAGGTTTTCATAGAGTCTGGATAAGGTTCTATGATCTTTGTCTGGAAATCCACGATGATGAGGTGAAAACGTAATTTCAGACTATGATGATTGGATCCACTTTTTAAATGTAATAATTGCGCTCTGCCCTACGGCCCATGTGAGGCACTATCGCGTGACAGAATGGTGAGCATGCTAGCAAGTTAGCTAGCGGTAAGCTTCTAGTTAGCTAGCGGTAAGCTTCTAGTTAGCTAGCGGTACGCTTCTAGTTAGCTAGCCGTACGCTTCTAGTTAGCTAGTGGTAAGCTTCTAGTTAGCTAGTGGTAAGCTTCTAGTTAGCTAGTGGTAAGTTTCTAGTTAGCGGTAAGCTTTTAGTTAGCTAGAGGTAAGCTTCTAGTTAGCTAGAGGTAAGCTTCTAGTTAGCTAGAGGTAAGCTTCTAGTTAGCTAGCGGTAAGCTTCTTGTTAGCTAGCGGTAAACTTCGAGTTAGCTAGCGGTAAGCTTCTAGATAGCTAGCGTTAACCTTCTTGGCTGCCTTGCGTCGGGCAGGGGTTCCTGCAGTTCTCTTCAGCTGGTCTCTCTTACCTGGTCTCTCTTGGCTTTTAACTGGCACCCATTCCTCTGTGATCCCGATATCTCGCTAGCTAGCGTCTGTCCGTCTGGGCTGCAAAGTGAGTAGCCAGTTATCATCCCTAGCCAGCCGTTAGGCGAACGTTGTCTCTGCGCTGCCGCCTTACCAGAGTAGTTAGTGAAGGGGTGGAACGAGGTACTTGTATGAGCCATGGAAGGGTTCATGGGGATATTATATTTTTTGTAAAAGTACAACAGTATATGTTGGTCCAGCTGTAAACTATAAATAAAAGGCTTAAGTTGTGTAGAGGGCTAAGAGTGTTCCTCGTGGTGTTCAACGACCTTGACCCTCTGCCCTCTGACCTGCAGTGTGCTACGGCCTGGGCATGGACAGTCTCCAGCGGGTCACCATGGTGACGGCCTCCAACGTGGAGCAGTTCAACACGTGTAAGAAGGTCTTCGGCAGCCTGGCCTTCCTCCCGCAGAGCTTCATCGGGTGAGAAGACGCTGCTCTGATGAGCCACACAATGATTTGATATGAGTTTCAGAATAATACTACTGATAATAATACTATTATTTGTACACTACCTTTCATACAAGAATTGCAGCTCAAAGTGCTTCAGTAAAAAAGACTGTCAGAATTGGCAGATCAAGAGCAATGAATGAAGTGCAGACATAACATATAAGTATAAAACGAGCATAAAATAGACGGCAGCAAAATAGACAAAGTCAAAATAAGGCACAGAGCATTAAATCACATCGTTTTTCATATTAGGATTGATTGATTGATTGAAAACTTTATTAACAGATTGCAGAATGGGTACAATACAGTACAGCTCAATACACACAATTGTTAAGGGGATGCAGACCAGAGAAAGACTTTCGTCTTGTTTACATCAGGGTCCCCCATTTTCAATTCATCATGACATTTATGACATACACAACATACAGATATACAGATGTTTGTTTACGGTTTGATTATCACTGATGCACATAAATAGACAGTAATAAAAGAGTAAAATAGAATGGACGGAGTAAAATAGTGCAATAATGGAGTGCAATAAAATAGCTGTCATCTACAGTACAGATATCAGTGTTGATGTAATGAGTCTAAATCAAATCAAATCAAATGTATTTGTAAGGCCCGACAACACACGTTAATGCCCCCATGGGCCGGACACGTCTTCTTTAAACAAGTCAAGAAGAAACATCACAATAAGTCAAGAACAAAACAAGAACACCATAAAGTCCAAATTTTTTTAAATAAATGCAAAATAAAATGCAACACTCCCAGACATACCCCACGCGAAGGTAAGGAAAAACTCAATAAAACCTAGCAATAGGAAAAAATGCACCATAGGCAATGTGGAGGAGAGAAACCTTAGAAGGGCCATTCAAGGGGGGATCTCCCTTCTTAGATGTCGGTGATAGTAGTGTTGCAGTAAAACAGGCGAACAGTTGATAGGCATGCACTCATATGCATAGTGAAACGCAGATAAGTGCATGCGATAGCAACTGAACTAAGCAGCACAGTGCATAAGAGATGGTTAGAAATAGGTATACAATTAGCATAGAACTGACGCATGAATTTGACAGGAAGTGCATAAAAATAGCCAGAATAAAAATCAGATACCATACAGGAGGGTGCAAGGGCAGTCCCTGCACCAGCCAGGGGTTCAGTGTCTCATCCAGTGGACACATTACCAGTCACAGAGATCAAACCTGTGATCCCTTGGGTTACGGGACGATCTCTCTAACCTGCCAGGACACTCCGTTTGGTAGCAAGAGATCCACCTGGATTAATACAGATGCAATCTGTTAATAAAGTTTTCAATCAATTCATATTTCAGAAAGAAATGGTTTGTCCTAAATCTTTAATAATTAGTTTGGCTTCCAGTAAACACGGTGCCAGGTGTCTTCTGTGATTGGCCACTTGAAGACACCTTGAAGACCAGTCATTTGGTACTAAGAGTAGGCTAAGAGTAAAAGCCTACCAGTTTGTATTCAATGTCTCTTTAAACCAAGAGAAGGAAAGTATAATTTAAGAGGGGTATGTATTCTTAAAACATGTATAAAATAAGTAAGAACTAATGTAAAAGCTAGATGTGTTTACATTTTGGGAGTTAAATTATGGAATAGCCTTAGTGATGGGTTGAAGTTGTGTACTTCTCAGGGGGAGATTTAAAAAAGCCTTAAATGATCAAATAATTCAGGAGTACAGTTTTGAGTAAACATCAAACATATTTTTTTAATTTAATTTTTTTTTATTATCTTGGAGCATATTTAAAAAAAAATCTTTTTATATTAAACATATATTTAGTTATAAAAATAAGCATGTGTTTCAGCCTATTCCTTTTTTTTCGGTCATTGATTTTGGATTTTGTGTGTGTGCTTACCTTGAATTTTAGATTTTTTTTTCTTTTCTTTTCTTTTTCTTTTTGATTTATCTGTAAACAAGACCGAAAAATAAACGTCATTAATTTGTGCGCAGCACCAAGCTGAAAGACTCACGTAACGAGATGGAATAATCTCTGCCGTGTGCCAACTATTGTAATGTCACCTCCTCTCTCCAGAGACCCTGTGGCCAACACGTCAGAACTGACCCTGAGTCAGCTCAGCGCCTTCAAGAACCTGGAGGAAATCACAGGTACTGCACACGTGGATTCATACCGGGAAAATAAAATGTACTTGTTTAATCCGCTCTGCCACTGTGTGTTCCGTGATAGGGAGATATTTTGGAACAAAGTCTTAAATTTTTCTGGACATAAAAAATGTCAGTGACTTTCAACATGCAATCCTTGAACGGTTTTCCTGCTTTGGCGATTCAAATCATTGGTAAACAGACGTAGTGCTGAACATGTACACCTTTGAGACTGCAAGACTGCTGTTTTGATAGGGTTAGGGTCTTTACTCATACATTTGAAAAATAAATGCAACATTAATACGGACTGTATTGATCTATTTATGATGTGAAATAAATCCTGGCCCGACACCGGGGTTCGGGGTAAGGGGTTCATCCACCGCATAACTTGCTTCACCTGCAGCATCAGCATCCTTCGTGGCTTTTCTAAAAAGACTTTGCTGGGACGTTAGCGATTTCTGTAGCTTCGTCATACTTCTCATACTGTTCTCCATGTTTAGTCGAGTAATGACACTTGAGATTGCATATCAGGAATGTAGCATTTCCATTGAACTCCACGAAAAAATACTGCAATGTCCATCTCTCTTGAAACTAGTGTTCCTCATCTACTTTCCTTTTTGCCTTGGAAAGAGACATTGTCGTTGTTCAATTTCAAGTCCAAACGATAGATAGATAACAGGCAAATCAAATTAGCCGCTCTCTTAATTTGCCGCTCTCTTCAATCTCTGATGAAAACTACCTGCGGACTTTCTACCTCTGGTTTATTCAATGTGCAGTACAACGTACTGTGCACCTCTACAGTGACATCTATGGGTGAATAATAAATGCTGCAGCTAAATACACAACACATGGCTTTTTTACGGCACAGGCAATATCGGCGCCGTATAGGTCGAACATAATTTTGCGGGCCGGATTACATAATATCACGTTGCGGGCCAGGCGGAGGGGTGGGGCGGGCCGCAAATAAGATAAGATAAGATAAGATATTCCTTTATTGATCCCCTTGGGGAAATTCAGGCATCATAGCAGCATGGGGGAAGGGGGGGGGGTGGTACAGGTAGTAAAAACAACACAGGCAGTGTAAACAATTAGGTCAATTTGGTCAATATAATAACCGTGAGTTTGAGACCCCTGCCTTAAAAGGCATTAAGTCTTACATTTTATTTGAACAAAATGTTTGGGTGGCAGCACGGCTGTCAGGAGATGAAATAATATTAAATATATTAAATGTTTTGAGGCAACCATCGGGAGCAATTGGGGTTTAACTGTCTTGCTCAAGGCCACTTTGACACGCTGCCCGGGAGGAGCGGGAATCGAACCCAGGTGTGAATCCAGGTGAACTGACCAGGTGCTTGTCGCCCGCAGGTTACCTGTACATTGAGGCGTGGCCAGAAGAGTGGACCAACCTCAGTGTGTTTGAGAACCTCAAAGTGATCCGAGGAAGGATGCTCTACAAGTAAGACTGTCCTCGACCTGTCTCCCTGCCCGCACCTGTCTCTCTTTACGTCTGTCTCTCTTCCTACTGGACGGTTCATTTACAATGTGTTCCTCACATTTTACCCATTCACTCACACATTCACTCACACATTCACTCACACATTCATTCACTCAGACATTCATTCACTCACACATTCATTCACTCACACACTCACACATTCATTCACTCACACATTCACTCACACATTCACTCACACATTCACACACACATTCACACACACATTCACTCACACATTCATTCACTCACACATTCACTCACACATTCACACACCGACGGCAGGCATGCAAGCTGTCTGTCTGTCTGTCTGTCTGTCTGTCTGTCTGTCTGTCTGTCTGTCTGTCTGTCTGTCTGTCTGTCTGTCTGTCTGTCTGTCTGTCTGTCTTTCTTTCTTTCTTTCTTTCTTTCTTTCTTTCTTTCTTTCTTTCTTTCTTTCTTTCTTTCTTTCTTTCTTTCTTTCTTTCTTTCTTTCTTTCTTTCTTTCTTTCTTTCTTTCTTCCAATTTCCAATTTCCAATTCAATCAATTCAGGGAGAGGATTTTCTTTACAATTCAAATATTGAGAAAAAATAAACTAAAACAATGGCCTGAGAATGTTTTAGTGTTGCAGCCATTAACACTTTGACTGCCATGAAACGTCTTTAGACGTCTTTGCTGGCCATGCTAAAGTTGCCGGAGGACGCGTTACGTCGTCCTTATATCAATATTTCAAAAATCTGCGATCGGATTCATATGTCCCCTCCGCTGGCCTGAGATCCACCAGCAGGACCCACTGAGCTCTCTGGCGGTTCAGGAGCGCCATCTGGTGGCCGATCGGCGCAATCGCCAAACAGGATGTTCCATAGAGGTTCTGCTAGACGTCCGTAGTACTTCCGGGCGCTCGCTATAGGTCATGGGACTCTGGCTCGTCATGCTACACAGTGATCGATTGGCAATAACTCGATAAACAACATGATTTGGACGTATATACCATTATACAAGCTGGAGATGGACCGGGTAAAAATATATCCCATAATGATAAGATTTCTACTCTACGATGATCGCCCAACGGCGCGCGGAGACTGGGGTGAGTTTCAGCGTGTAACGTTACCGTCTTCGATACTAACTGCTATTATCAACATTTGACCCACATTAGATGATTGGTATAACGCTGCCCACGGAATTATAAACGCCCCCTCGCCCATCCGGTCAACATCAGATGACGTGTAGTAACTTCTAGAAGTACGTCTAGTTGGAATTTTTTATATCGCGCTGATTGCCATCAAACTGTATTTCATCATCAATATAATGCATTTGGGGCTATATATCACGTTCTGGAGAAAGCTGCAGAAAGAGATGAAAACATACTTATACATTAGACCATACTTTACTATGAATATGTGAATGAAAAAGTTTAATGTTGCTACACAATGAACAATACATATAGGACTTTGAATGGGCCCTAATAATGGCAATGTAGCAATAGAATTTAAAAAGTTATAGCCCTGCAAAGAAGGGGACTTTCTCCATAGACAAATAGCGCTGGCAATCTATGGTATATCATGAATTTAACCTTAGGCAGCCAAAGTGTTAAGCCACGACGAGAAGTCGTTTATTGTCAGCAACACAGTCTAACCCTAAACCAGCCATGGTTTATATTGTCACTGTTTCTATTGTCATGGTTTATATTGTCACGGTTTCTATTGTTTCTATTGTCACGGTTTATATTGACACAGCTTCTATTGTCACTGTTTCTATTGTCACGGTTTCTATTGACACAGATTTTTTTATTTTAATTTTTTATATCTTTTGCCCCTCCCTTTTTCCTCCGATTTTCTCCCATCCCAATGTTAGTCGTTATGCCAATTCCCAATCCCCTTCCTGGTCGCTGCGCACTTACCACCCACAGTCGATCTGGGAGAGTGGAGGCTATCACGTGCTTCCTCCGACACACGTCTAGCCAATCAACCGCTTCTTTTCACCTGGCAGCGCGGACTCTCACTGAGAGGGTGTAACGTGTGGAAGGATCATACTACCGCCCTTAGATCCTATCCGCGCTTAGCAGGCGCCCCGACCGAACTGTAGGAGTCGCTGTTTACAACGACCTGGACCCACCCCGCCAGCTTCTCCCACCCTCTAATACTGCCAATTGTATTAGTGTGAACGGCCAGCCAAGCTGGTGACAACCCCGGAGCTGTGAGCTGGATTCGAACAGGCGAATCCAGCGTCTCCGGGGTTGGTGACGAACGCAATATCCGCTACGCCACCTGACCGCCCTTATTGACACAGCTTCTATTGTCACGGTTTCTATTGTCAGTTTATATTGTCACGTTTTTATTGTTTCTATTGTCACGGTTTCTATTGACGTGTCCAACCGACTGATATTAATGTGACTCAGCCACTGCTTCAGTTCCTCCTGGTCTCCACCTCATCCGCCCTCACGCACAAAACCCACCAGGCGCGGGCGCAAGCACTCGCGGGTTTCGTGCGAGAACAGCGCGTGTGGCCATCCACACCGAGTCCGACTTCAGAGCGGGCGAAAGCGCACGGAGGAAGGCACATTTACATTGGACCAGCTGTAAATGCCTAGTCTATATGCGAAGTCAGTCCCTGTTTGAATATTCTTTAAAGATTTCCAGTTCCAGTGTTCTATTGTCCATTTTGCATGTATAACCAGTTATTATATAATTAATTAGAACGTTAGAATACATTTTAGAATGATGAAATCAGTCTGACTGTACTCCTGAAAAAGTATAGTAATGGTTTATTTGTATTGGGAAAGATACAGACACATTAGCTGGTTGAACAACATCTATATGTGTGGTAATAATGCAGATATTGAGTGTATTTATGTGAAAATGCGCGTGGCGCACGCCTCTGAATCCAACCAAAGTGATTAAATTCGCTTCCGCCCGCACGCTGTGAACAGCGACGCCTGTTAACATGGGAGCGAAAGTGAAGCGCTGATCGCCCGCCCGCCTCACACCCGCGTCCCGCACCTGGTGGGTTTCATGCGTCAGTCCTCCTGGCTCCACCTCATCCCCCCTCAGTCCTCCTGGTCTCATCCCCCCTCAGTCCTCCTGGTCTCATCCCCCCTCAGTCCTCCTGGCTCCACCTCATCCCCCCTCAGTCCTCCTGGTCTCATCCCCCCTCAGTCCTCCTGGTCTCATCCCCCCTCAGTCCTCCTGGCTCCACCTCATCCCCCCTCAGTCCTCCTGGTCTCCACCTCATCCCCCCTCAGTCCTCCTGGTCTCATCCCCCTTCAGTCCTCCTGGTCTCCACCTCATCCCCCCTCAGTCCTCCTGGCTCCACTGAGGCAGCTCATCCCCCCTCAGGCTGATGTACAGGCTAATCATTAGCTAGCGCCGCTGCCTTGAAGCTAGCACACATTAGCCAGGGTAACAGTAGGAGTCTTATGGGAAGCTAGCTCGCGTCGCTCTGTGAAACCAGGTGATTAGTCAACAGGGGTATGCGGAGTGTTTTTCTCTTGAGAATGTTCCAGCACTTTATGGCCCCCGGTTTTATGGGCTTGTTTTGGCAGTTAATAAGAGAGAGAGATCTCATTCTGGTGTTGTTGTCGACGACGTCTTCTACCTGTCAGTTTCACTGTTCACCTTGTTTAGCTAGTTCTGTCTGCACAGCACGTTTTCACTTCTTCTGTTGATGAAGTAAGATAAGATATTCCTTTATTGATCCCCTTGGGGGAAATTCAGGCATCATAGCAGAATGGGGGAGGGGAGGGGAAGTACAGGTACGGGCAGGGTAATGGTAGAAAGACATAAATACAGGCAATACAAATTATAGTACAGTAGAAAAGTAAGAATAGGCAGTGTAAACAATATAGTTACCGGTAACTCATATGAGCAAGTAGGCAGTGTAATCAAAGGTGCAGATGAGGGTCTGTTTGCCCCATCAGTTATATTATACATTACAATAAATATCCTTAACAATAAACACTAGAATCTAAATAAGTAAAGTATACAGTATATAAGTCATGAGTTATATTGAGTTCAGAAATGTAATAATTCGACGGGAATATATGAGTTCTGAGATTTTTACCAATATTCCAATATTCAACAGTCTCAAACAATATTCCAAACTAATTCCTATCGTCTCCTCTCCTTTCCTCTCATCTCCTTTTGTCTCCTCTCACCTCTCTTCTCGTCTCCTCATCTCATCTCTTCTCTTCTTTTCTCTTCTCTCCTCTCCTCTCCTCTCTCCCTCTCATCTCCTCTTCTTTTCGCTCCTCTTTCCTCTTGTCTCCTCTCCTCTCCTCTCCTCTCCTCTCCTCTCCTCTCCTCTCCTCTCCTCTCCTCTCCTCCTCTCAGGGGTGTGTTTTCTCTGGGGGTGCAGAACCTCCACCTCCGCTCCCTGGGGCTGCGTTCTCTCCGTAGTGTCAGTGGAGGTCTGGTCCTGCTGCACAACAACTCCCAGCTGTGTTACACCTCCTCCCTGCCCTGGAGCGGCCTCCTGTACCCCAGCCAGGGCCCCCAGCGCATCGTCACCCACAACCAGGACCCCCAGCTCTGCGGTAGGTGGAGCTCACTCACACAAGAGAGAGACCTAGTGATACTCTCACAAGAGAGAGAGACCTAGTGATACTCACACAAGAGAGAGACCTAGTGATACTCACACAAGAGAGAGACCTAGTGATACTCACACAAGAGAGAGACCTAGTGATACTCTCACAAGAGAGAGACCTAGTGATACTCACACAAGAGAGAGACCTAGTGATACTCACACAAGAGAGAGACCTAGTGATACTCACACAAGAGAGAGACCTAGTGATACTCACACAAGAGAGAGACCTAGTGATACTCACACAAGAGAGAGACCTAGTGATACTCTCACAAGAGAGAGACCTAGTGATACTCACACAAGAGAGAGACCTAGTGATACTCACACAAGAGAGAGACCTAGTGATACTCACACAAGAGAGAGACCTAAACAAGAGAGATACCTAAACAAGAGAGATACCTAGTGATACTCACACAAGAGAGAGACCTAGTGATACTCACACAAGAGAGAGACCTAGTGATACTCACACAAGAGAGAGACCTAGTGATACTCACAAGAGAGAGACCTAGTGATACACTCACAAGAGAGAGACCTAGTGATACTCTCACAAGAGAGAGACCTAGTGATACTCACACAAGAGAGAGACCTAGTGATACTCACAAGAGAGAGACCTAGTGATACACTCACACGAGAGAGACCTAGTGATACTCTCACAAGAGAGAGACCTAGTGATACTCACACAAGAGAGAGACCTAGTGATACTCACACAAGAGAGAGACCTAGTGATACTCACACAAGAGAGAGACCTAGTGATACTCACAAGAGAGAGACCTAGTGATACACTCACAAGAGAGAGACCTAGTGATACTCACACAAGAGAGAGACTTAAACAAGAGAGATACCTAAACAAGAGAGATACCTAGTGATACTCACACAAGAGAGAGACCTAGTGATACTCTCACAAGAGAGAGACCTAGTGATACTCACACAAGAGAGAGACCTAGTGATACACTCACAAGAGAGAGACCTAGTGATACTCACACAAGAGAGAGACCTAGTGATACACTCACAAGAGAGAGACCTAGTGATACTCACACAAGAGAGAGACCTAGTGATACTCACACAAGAGAGAGACCTAGTGATACTCACACAAGAGAGAGACCTAGTGATACTCACACAAGAGAGAGAGACCTAGTGATACTCACACAAGAGAGAGAGACCTAGTGATACTCACACAAGAGAGAGAGACCTAGTGATACTCACACAAGAGAGAGAGACCTAGTGATACTCACACAAGAGAGAGACCTAGTGATACTCACACAAGAGAGAGACCTAGTGATACTCTCACAAGAGAGAGACCTAGTGATACTCACACAAGAGAGAGACCTAGTGATACTCTCACAAGAGAGAGAGACCTAGTGATACACTCACAAGAGAGAGACCTAGTGATACTCACACAAGAGAGAGACCTAGTGATACACTCACAAGAGAGAGACCTAGTGATACTCACACAAGAGAGAGACCTAGTGATACACTCACAAGAGAGAGACCTAGTGATACTCACACAAGAGATAGACCTAGTGATACTCACACAAGAGATAGACCTAGTGATACTCACACAAGAGAGAGACCCAGTGATACTCACACAAGAGAGAGACCTAGTGATACTCTCACAAGAGAGAGACCTAGTGATACTCACACAAGAGAGAGACCTAGTGATACTCACACAAGAGAGAGACCTAGTGATACTCACACAAGAGAGAGACCTAGTGATACTCACACAAGAGAGAGACCTAGTGATACTCTCACAAGAGAGAGACCTAGTGATACTCACACAAGAGAGAGACCTAAACAAGAGAGAGACCTAAACAAAAGCTGAGGTAGCAACAGTAATGGTAAATGGCTTTTATCCAAAGCGCTTTACAATTTGTTACTCACATTTTACCCATTCACTCACACATTCACTCACACATTCACACACCGACGGCGGAGGCAACCATGCAAGGTGCCAACCTGCTCATCGGGAGCAATTAGGGGTTAAGTGTCTTGCTCAAGGACACATCGACACGCTGCCCGGGAGGAGCGGGAATCGAACTGGGAACCTCCGGGTTGCCAGACGACTGCTCTACCTCCCGAGCCACTGTCGCCCCAGTAATCGGTAGTACTGTATCTAACTTATGTAACGTTAGCTGAGGCAGCAACAGTAATCAGTAGTAATGTATGTAACTTATGTAACGTTAGCTGAGGTAGCAACAGTAATCAGTAGTAATGTATGTAACTTATGTAATGTTAGCTGAGGTAGCAACAGTAATCAGTAGTAATGTATGTAACTTATGTAACGTTAGCTGAGGTAGCAACGGTAATGTATGTAACTTATGTAACGTTAGCTGAGGTAGCAACGGTAATGTATGTAACTTATGTAACGTTAGCTGAGGTAGCAACAGTAATCAGTGGTAATGTATCTAACTTATGTAACATTAGCTGAGGTAGCAACGGTAATGTATGTAACTTATGTAACGTTAGCTGAGGTAGCAACGGTAATGTATGTAACTTATGTAACGTTAGCTGACGTAGCAACGGTAATGTATGTAACTTATGTAACGTTAGCTGAGGTAGCAACGGTAATGTATGTAACTTATGTAACGTTAGCTGAGGTAGCAACGGTAATGTATGTAACTTATGTAACGTTAGCTGAGGTAGCAACGGTAATGTATGTAACTTATGTAACGTTAGCTGAGGTAGCAACAGTAATCAGTGGTAATGTATCTAACTTATGTAACATTAGCTGAGGTAGCAACGGTAATGTATGTAACTTATGTAACGTTAGCTGAGGTAGCAACGGTAATCAGTGGTAATGTATGTAACTTATGTAACGTTAGCTGAGGTAGCAACGGTAATGTATGTAACTTATGTAACGTTAGCTGAGGTAGCAACGGTAATCAGTGGTATCGCTCGCTGCACCCTGTGCACTCTCCATTCTCTATGTACACCGCCACGCCTTTGAGCGCAAGAAAAATTTGTCCAATCTGATCACAGCCTAAAAGTAGTCTCTATAACGCCGTCAAACAGTGCCCTGTTTGCTACTGCACCTTGTTTACATGCTTTGTTTTGGTCTGATGTTGTAGTTGAGTGGTGATGGGGGGGGGGGGGGGGGGGTGCACCTCAGTCAAGGCCAAGAGAGTTCTGGAGAAATTCCCACTATCACACGTTATCAGCTAATAACAATCCTTATCATATGGAGAACAAGGGTCACGCGCTCAGCTGACTGGTCAGAATGAAAGTGAATGTGTTGTTGCTGGTTTTGTTGTGCCAGTCTAGACCAAGGGCCACAGTAGAAATACTGGAAATGAGTCAATAAGATGCCATGTATGATAGTGATGTGTGATAGTGATGTGGGGACTTGTCTCTGTGTGTGTGACTTGTCTCCCTGTGTGTGTGACTTGTCTCTGTGTGTGACTTGTCTCTGTGTGTGTGACTTGTCTCTGTGTGTGACTTGTCTCTGTGTGTGTGACTTGTCTCTGTGTGTGACTTGTCTCTGTGTGTGTGACTTGTCTCTGTGTGTGACTTGTCCCTCTGTGTGTGTGACTTGTCTCTGTGTGTGTGACTTGTCTCTGTGTGTGTGACTTGTCTCTGTGTGTGTGACTTGTCTCTGTGTGTGTGACTTGTCTCTGTGTGTGTGACTTGTCTCTGTGTGTGACTTGTCTCTGTGTGTGACTTGTCTCTGTGTGTGTGACTTGTCTCTGTGTGTGACTTGTCTCTGTGTGTGACTTGTCCCTGTGTGTGTGACTTGTCTCTGTGTGTGTGACTTGTCTCTGTGTGTGACTTGTCTCTGTGTGTGTGACTTGTCTCTGTGTGTGTGACTTGTCTCCCGTCATCAACCGTACTGACCTTAACCATGATGAAATTGAAACTGTTTGGATTGAAATCTTATTAGACAGGGCGAAACCAGTACTAGTAGGCACAATCTATAGACCACCAGAACAGAGTGGCTTTTATGACACACTCGATGGGTGTTTAGCTGGGGTGGAGGGGGTAGAAAAAATTCTTATTGGGGACTGGAACACGGATATGCTGCGTAAATCAGCACCCGTCTTCAAGGCCTTCAGTAGATTTTCTGACCTGCACGGTTTCAGCCAGCTAATCACACAACCCACAAGGGTATGCGATTCGACACAAACCACCATTGACCTCATTTTGACCTCTGACAAGTCCATGATCTCCAGTAAAGGGGTGATAGCATGCGGGTTAAGTGATCATTATATGATTTTCTGTACCCGCAAAAAGCTAAAACAGAAGGCCGGCTGTCACAAAACAGTCACATCTAGAGACCTCAAAACTTACTCTAGAGAGGCCTTTAACCTAGAACTGGGGAGCTTGGACTGGTCAGATGAGCTCAGTGGTACACAGGTTGAAGAAGCATGGCTTGGATTCAAAACCAAATTCACAGCAATACTCAACAACATGGCACCGATAAGAACCACCAGGGTTAAAAATCGCGCTGAGGCATGGATGCACACTGAAATACTGGCCGCTATGAAAACCAGAGACAAAAAATGCTCTGAACTTCATAAAAGTCAGACAAAGCTTTCCAAAAGCTCAAACAGTGAACTCCAAGCCCACGTGGTTGAACTAAAAATCCAAAGAAACAGACTAAGAAATGACGTAAACACCATGATCAGAACCGCAAAAAAAAATTTCATCAACGACAAAACTGAGGAAAACAAAAACAAACCCCGCGAACTTTGGAAATTACTCAATAATCAACTAGGCTGCAGTAAAAAACTTAAAACCAGATTCTCAAACATAAACATAAAGACGGACAACACGCTCATCACAGACAAGCTGGATGTAGCCAATTACTTAAACATCTTCTTCACAAACATAGCCACAACACTGGTAAACAAACTACCCTCCCACTCAGGGCATTATGGGGTAGAACACATAGTAGCATACTACAAAAACCTAGGGGTCCACAAAGACGACTTCAAACTTGAAATGGTAACAACCGATGAGGTACTCAAAAAATTGAGCGCCCTCCAACCTAACAAGGCCACTGGCCATGACAACATCCCCTCCAAATTCCTCAGAGACGCAGCAGCCGCCATCACCCCAGTCATCACACACATAATAAACCTCTCTATAAGACAGGGGCACGTCCCCAAGGACTTCAAAATTGCGAGAGTGACCCCTCTACACAAAAAGGGCAGCAAATTAGACCCAGGCAACTACCGCCCTGTTTCTATTCTTACCTCCATCTCGAAAGTCATGGAGAAAATAGTCTACGAACAGGTCGAAAAGTACCTGGCGGAAAAAAACCTAATCTACGAATTCCAATCTGGCTTCAGAACGTCCCACTCCACTGACACATGCCTCCTCTATTTGAACGACCACATCAAACAAGAGGTGGACGCTGGCAAATACTGCGGCATGGTCATGCTGGACCTACAAAAGGCCTTCGACACTGTCAATCACTCCATTCTAATGGACAAGCTAAAAGCAATTGGTTTTGATAGCCTATCAGTGAGCTGGATGCAATCCTACCTGGAGGGGAGAGAACAGATGGTAGAGGTAAACGGTACTCTATCCCCCCCCCTCACAGTGAGCTGTGGTGTTCCACAAGGAAGCATACTAGGACCGCTACTCTTCCTAATTTATGCAAATGACATGTCGTCAGCCTGTGACTGCAACTTGTTCCTGTTTGCGGACGACTCAGCCCTGCTGGTCTCTGACAAGAACAAATTGCAGGTTGAAAAAACCCTCAGCACGGAACTAGGCAAAATCTGCATATGGCTCGCTGATAACAAACTATCATTACACATGGGCAAAACAGAGTCCATTCTCTTCGGTTCAAATAACAAACTCAGCAAGACCGACGGATTCTCAGTTACAGTGGGCGACAATATTGTCACAAGGAAAGACGAAATTACCTACCTGGGTTCCATCCTAGAGGCAAATCTTTCCTGTGACAAAATGGCATCCAATGTAATAAAAAAAGTCAACCAACGAACTAGATTCTTGTACCGGATCTCCTCTCTGGTAAACAAGAATACCCTGAAGACTCTGGCAGGAGCACTCATTCAAGGGTACTATGACTATGCGTGCACCTCATGGTACCAAAGCACCTCAAAGGCGCTTAAAACAAAATTACAAACATCACAAAACAAACTGGTCAGACTACTACTTGACCTGAACCCCAGAACCCACCTCACCCCTGCCCACTTTGCCAACCTAGGATGGCTTAGAGTAGACGACAGAGTACAGCAACTTGCAATGGGCCTGGTCTACAAGATACACTATACGACCGGGGTGCCCATGTACATGTCAAAATACTTCTCAAAGGTCAGTGAATACCACAACCACTACACCAGAGGAAGCTCAACAAATCATGTTAAACCCAGATTCGGCTCAAACAAGGGACTAAACACGTTTCGCAATTATGCCACAACAATGTGGAACGCCCTACCCAAAGCTGTAAAGGAATGTGAATCCCTGCCCACATTCAAAACCGCCCTTAAAGAGCACCTACGGGAGGCTGCAATTCGAAACTGGCCACCGTAAATGCCCAAAACCCCCACCACCTCCTAATAGACAGTCTCCTCCCCACCGCATGTATATATTCCCTCCCCGCCGTATGTATATTTCCCTCCCACCCACCCACCCCCTCCTAATGTACAGTCCCCTCCCCATCATATGTATATACTCTGTCAGGATCTAGGGGTAACAGTACTGTATATTTGAATACCGCCTATGTCACAAATGTATCAGTACTAAATACCTATATGTCCCTATGCCATAAATGTCATGTATGTTGTGTATGTCATAAATGTCTATATGAATTGAAAATGGGGGACCCTGATGGAAACAAGACAAACGTCTTTCTCAGGTCTGCATCCCCTTAACAATTGTATGTATTGAGCCGTACTGTATTGTACCCATTCTGCAATCTGTTAAATAAAGTTTTCATTCATTCATTCATTCACTCTGTGTGTGACTTGTCTCTGTGTGTGTGACTTGTCTCTGTGTGTGACTTGTCTCTGTGTGTGTGACTTGTCTCTGTGTGTGTGACTTGTCTCTGTGTGTGTGACTTGTCTGTGTGTGTGACTTGTCTCTCTGTGTGTGACTTGTCTCTGTGTGTGTGACTTGTCTGTGTGTGTGTGACTTGTCTCTGTGTGTGTGACTTGTCTGTGTGTGTGACTTGTCTCTCTGTGTGTGACTTGTCTCTGTGTGTGACTTGTTCCTGTGTGTGACTTGTTCCTGTGTGTGTGACTTGTCTCTGTGTGTGACTTGTTCCTGTGTGTGACTTGTCTCTGTGTGTGACTTGTTCCTGTGTGTGACTTGTCTCTGTGTGTGTGACTTGTCTCTGTGTGTGACTTGTTCCTGTGTGTGTGACTTGTCTCTGTGTGTGTGACTTGTCCCTGTGTGTGACTTGTTCCTGTGTGTGACTTGTCTCTGTGTGTGTGACTTGTCTCTGTGTGTGACTTGTTCCTGTGTGTGTGACTTGTCTCTGTGTGTGTGACTTGTCTCTGTGTGTGACTTGTCTCTGTGTGTGTGACTTGTCTCTGTGTGTGTGACTTGTCTCTGTGTGTGTGACTTGTCTCTGTGTGTGACTTGTCTCTGTGTGTGTGACTTGTCTCTGTGTGTGTGACTTGTCTCTGTGTGTGTGACTTGTCTCTGTGTGTGTGACTTGTCTCTGTGTGTGTGACTTGTTCCTGTGTGTGTGACTTGTCCCTGTGTGTGACTTGTCTCCCTGTGTGTGTGACTTGTCTCTGTGTGTGTGACTTGTCTCCCTGTGTGTGTGACTTGTCTCTGTGTGTGTGACTTGTCTCTGTGTGTGTGACTTGTCTCTGTGTGTGACTTGTCTCTGTGTGTGTGACTTGTCCCTGTGTGTGACTTGTCTCTGTGTGTGTGACTTGTCTCTGTGTGTGACTTGTCTCTGTGTGTGACTTGTCTCTGTGTGTGACTTGTCTCTGTGTGTGACTTGTCTCTGTGTGTGACTTGTCTCTGTGTGTGTGACTTGTCCCTGTGTGTGTGACTTGTCTCTGTGTGTGACTTGTCTCTGTGTGTGTGACTTGTCCCTGTGTGTGTGACTTGTCTCTGTGTGTGACTTGTCTCTGTGTGTGTGACTTGTCCCTGTGTGTGACTTGTCTCTGTGTGTGTGACTTGTCTCTGTGTGTGTGACTTGTCCCTGTGTGTGTGACTTGTCTCTGTGTGTGTGACTTGTCTCTGTGTGTGTGACTTGTCTCTGTGTGTGTGACTTGTCCCTGTGTGTGTGACTTGTCTCTGTGTGTGACTTGTCTCTGTGTGTGTGTGACTTGTTCCTGTGTGTGTGACTTGTCTCTGTGTGTGACTTGTCTCTGTGTGTGTGTGACTTGTCTCTGTGTGTGTGACTTGTCTCTGTGTGTGACTTGTCTCTGTGTGTGTGACTTGTTCCTGTGTGTGTGACTTGTCTCTGTGTGTGACTTGTCTCTGTGTGTGACTTGTTCCTGTGTGTGTGACTTGTCTCTGTGTGTGACTTGTCTCTGTGTGTGACTTGTCCCTGTGTGTGTGACTTGTCTCTGTGTGTGACTTGTCTCTGTGTGTGTGACTTGTCTCTGTGTGTGACTTGTCCCTGTGTGTGTGACTTGTCTCTGTGTGTGACTTGTCTCTGTGTGTGTGACTTGTCTGTGTGTGTGACTTGTCTCTCTGTGTGTGACTTGTCTCTGTGTGTGTGACTTGTCTCTGTGTGTGACTTGTCTCTGTGTGTGTGACTTGTTCCTGTGTGTGTGACTTGTCTCTCTGTGTGTGACTTGTCTCTGTGTGTGACTTGTCTCTGTGTGTCTGACTTGTTCCTGTGTGTGTGACTTGTTCCTGTGTGTGTGATGTGGGATATTTGTAGATATCCTGATGAAGAATGTTCTCAGTCAACCGAGGTTTGGATAATAACAAGGTTTATTAACCAAACAGATAGAATACATAGAGAGAATGGCTGAGGGCTTCCCCCAGGTGATCAGCTGAAATGACCCAGGTAAGAAGACCTCGATAGATCTCGGGAGGATACCTATATAGGTAACAAGGGGGGGGTGTGGTCCCATTTGATAGGTCAGATGGGGGGGGGGTACAGGTTTGGGGAGAGGGGAGGGGGATGTCTTATTCCACAGATAGGGGGGGGGGGGCACAGGTAAGGGGATATAGGGGAGGGGAATATATTTACATGAGAACATTATACCACAATACTCACTTTTCTTTCTTATAATGTGGGTGAGATTAATGTATAATATACCAGGGTTGTTTGGAACAGGTAAAAGTGAATAGGTATGGTACAAGAATGGGACCGATGTAATCCATCGGTTATTAGATAATGAATAAAATAGAAAACAATTAAAATAATGAAAATTTTGGCCAATGTGATCTGTTGGTTAGCATAACAGTTTAAAATAGAATTATTTACATACATGAGACCTATATAGAATTATTTACATACATGATTCATGACATGATCGACTGGACTGCGGTCTGTGTTATTTTGATATCAGAGATGTGGGAATAGATATCACCCTTTTCTTTTATTAATCGCTTAAAATACCTATATCAATGAGTGGTCCTCATCTCTGATATCAAACAACAATTAACATAATCATTAGAAGCTATCGCTGTGCAAATATCTTGGCATACCTTCAGTCGTTCATGTCGTGACTCTGGGGAGCTAATGTGATCGTTGTGCATACAGGCATCGTAATAAACCCATTAAATACATGCACTGTCTGTGTGGTCAGAGTGCACAGGGTGAAAAAACAAAATTGTGTTCATAATTATTAGGAATCGGATTTACACATAAGGCTAATGTGTACAAAAACATTTTAACAACCGTTAACCTGGTGGTTAATAAAACTAACATGATTGATTATGGGAAACTGTTCACAAATATATATATATATATTTTTGCACATTTTGTGATGATTCTTGATGAAATTACTTAGGATCCAGTTGTATTTAATCTGAGTTTGAGTGTCACTTTCATCTGTGATTGCCTCAGCTTTGTTGGTCTTTACTTAGAATCAGGCAATTTTCTCCATTTCTTCTCTATAAATGAGGAGATAAAACGTCTTATGCATCGCTTCTGTATGTAATTCTAGTGCATATACTATCAATGGTTCACCATACAGGTGCAAAACAACGTTGCATGTCCTCTTCTATGAGAGAATAAAACAACTGATTCTTTCTTGTCTGACAATACAATTTTGTAACCTAAGTAATTCTAATGTGATGTAATGTGATCATGTGGTCACTTCTTCCTTCAGCAATACATTTTAGCTCATTATTACTAACCATTGTTAATGTTTTCTCATTGATTTCTTTTCATCACATCCCTAGTTCATCGTTTTGCAGATACATACAATTGTGTGAAAAGTTTCCTGCTTGTGAAGGTATTAATCTGAATGATGTTGCGTCGTTGTTGACAAGGTGTTCTCTGTCGGTCGTGTGGCAGGGCCAAACAGTAACACATAAAAATTAAATAAATACATACAATAGACATTACCTTAGTGGCTAATGTGTCAAAATAAAATTGAAAACCGTTAACCTAGTGGTTAATATAAAAGGTGATTATGATAATCGTTATGCATTGTTCTGTGGTCAAAACAAACTTGGTGTCTTGGAACAATCCAACTGGTTCTGCCCTGTTTAACAATACCATTTTGCAATGTGACTCTGTGATCATTTCTCATTGTCATTATAAAATTACAGTTCTTGTTTGTGAATCTGACAGTTGCTGTGAAGTGTTGATCATCTGTTCTCGGTCGGGGATGTGTCCTTCTGTGTGACCTGCTGTGTGTTGAACGTATCGTACATTCAGTTGATGTTTCTGTGAGCCTGTCGTGTGGCAGTAAGACAGTCTCATTTGCTATGTGTCTCTTCTTGACGATGCAGTCGGGAATATTCACTGGTCGTCGTCCATTCCCTGTCAAGGGTCACTTGTCTGCGCTGCTCTCCATCACCACCACATGTCTGCCACTGTGCTCACGCTTGGCCCCCATTAGGCCCAGAGACATGGTGGTCAGGGCGTTTTTGAATGTGTTGTGCTGGTTTCGCTGTCCTCTCCTCGTCATTGCGGTACCACTTGATGGAGGGCGAGGGCCCGCCGGTGTAGTGGCTAGTCAGTAGGACGCTCTTTCTCACACGGATGACAATCTTGTCATGGGAATCCACCTTGATGGTCAGGGACTTCAGTTCCCGTTTGCAGGTGATGGGTTTGCTTCTTCAGGTGGCGCTTGCGAACGAAACTCTTCCGGCACATGTTGCATTTGTACGGCTTCTCTCCCGAGTGGACCCCCCTCTGGTGCTCCTTCAAGTTAGCCGCGGTTGCAAAGCACTTCGCACACTGTGCATCGATGGGGCTTGTCCCCTACTACCCCCACGGCGTGGGTCTTCTGGTGTTGCTTGGGGCTGGACGCGGTGGCGAAGCCTTTACGACGGGGCTTGTTCCCGGCCCCCGCGGCGTGGGTCTTCTGGTGCTGCTTCAGGTTGGAGGATGTGGTGAAGCCTTTACCGCACTGGCCACAGGTGTATGGCTTCTCGCGCGTGTGGAGCTCCTGGTGCTTCTTCAGATGCCTCCTGCGTACAAAGCTCTTCCTACACTGGGTGCACTTGTACGGCTTGTCATCCGAGTGCATCTTCATGTGTTCTCTGAGAGAGATGGCCGCCGCGAAGCTCTTGCTACACTCGGAGCACTGATGGGGCTTCTCCGGCATCTGGTGAGACTTGAGGTTGAAGGCGTCGATGACGCCCTTGCCGACCATCTCGACCCCGGTGGGGGCGTACGCCTTTTCTTTCGTGTGGATTTTCATGTGCTGCTTGAGGCTGGCCTCCACGGCGAAGCTCTCGCCACAGTGGACACAGATGTACGGGTTGATGTCCTTGTGGATCTCAAAGTGCTGGTGGAGGTCGGCGATGCTGCCAAAGATCTCGCCGCACTCGCTGCACTCCAGGCCGTGGGTCTCGTGGATCACCATCCCGCTGTCCGACTCCACGATCAGCTCCCCGCCGTGGTCCGACAGAGCCACGTTAGACTCCGTCTTGATCTCGGTCTGTCGTGGTCTGCAGTGCCGGGTTGGAGGCCGTCAAAAGGTTGATCTCCTCTTCGTCAGTGTCTCCTTGGTCAGTCTCCTTCGTGGTCCCCTGCTCCACTTTCTTGGGGATGTCTGTGGGCTGGGTTGGATGGTTCTCCCACGGTTGTTGTCGTCGCCTCTGGTTGTGTCCGCAGCTCCTTGGTTCAAGTCACGCGTCGTCTCATTCGTCCTGTCCTCTCACCAATTCGTGATCTGAGGGTGATAAACACTGCCTTAGAAAACTCCTCACATAAATGATTCAACGCCTTTCTGCTAAAGTGGAAAATCATTTTGGGATTAATTCAATTCATTATAAATAAAATCACTTAATTGACAATAGGAAATGCAAGCCAATTGCATTAGCAGTGATTCCTTACGTCAAGAAGGTCACATTCACTACAATTTTATCAGATTTTGTATCTAACTAGATCTTACAGCATTAGGCTTTAAATAAAATTTGTAAATGAATGGCCAAAGTTTTGAATCAGATAAAATAGCTCCTTGTCTTCATATTCTGATGGTCTTAAATTGAAGTTGATCTTACCTCAGGCCGCGTACGATGGTGTGCTTCTTCAAGATACTTACCTCGCCATGACTTCTCGGTTGTTCTTCACATCTCAGTGTGGCTCATCATAGCATAGCATGGGGAAAAAACATAAAATCTAGGTAGCCAGTTAATTTTGCATGAAAAACAATCATTTCTTATCATCTAACCCTAACTAACCTTACTGTCATGCATTTGTCCTAATAAACTAATCTACACTGTAGCACTCAACACTTTGATGACCATTGTTACTCAGCTGATAGAGGTGTGCCTTGCCTGATGTCCTGTCGTACAGAACCTGTGAGTCGCTTTGGATAAAAGTGTCAGCTAAATGATCAATGTTGTTGATATCTTGTACATTTAGATAATTGTGCTGCAATTTTGGTGGTTGATAATTTTGCAGTCATGGAAAGTATTAGTTGTTAAAAGAATAGTCTAAGGAATAGTCATGCATGTTATTGGTTATAAACAGAGAATAGAAGGAGGGGATTGTAAGTAGTTGTTTTCATCATTAATCTTTCATCTCGGGCACTTCTCTAATTCATGTGCCTCTTGCAAAGAGATGATGAAAACGACTGGTTAGTTATTGTTAGTATGGGAGTTAGGTAGATTTTCATAACTGCAAATTCATCATCTGTAACTAATTCATGTTAATTAAGTGGTTCTCTGTTGCCATCCACCGCCAGGTGAGTCCACCAAGTCGGTGGTCACGAGTGCAGGCATTTGCATTGCTTTGTCTCCCAAGTGCCCACTCTGAAGAATTTACATGTGGGTATTTGGATGTTGTTCCAAATGGTCAATCGATTGTCTCTCAGCTCTGCACTGTCTCTCGGTTGACATGCAAATTGTTGGATTTTCTGTCTTTTGTGATACAATTTGGGTGTAGTCATTCACTGTTTTGCATCTCGCCTCAGAGCCAGATCTGTAAATACAAACACATGTTAATTTTCCACTCTTTTCTAAGACCTGGGTGAATCCTCTTTGACTGTCTGTGTGCTCAACAAACATTAGCTAGATCTCATCCATCCCGTTCTTGGATGTAATGATAGTGTTATCATTTATCAATCATATCGCATATGTACACAAGCATCATATGAATGTGGACCCACACATTTTGAATCATGTTTAAAAATGTCTTACAATGGAAAGGGCTAGTTATCTTTCATTGGTTCTTTAGATAAACACATTAACTCAAGTGAATATAACCTAAACATCTTACTTTTAAACATGATCTATGTTGTTTGTGCCCAAGTTTTTTAACATTAAAAGCTTATAAAGTCTAATCTAACGCTGTTTATGTGGACTACAATTCCTGTACTGTCATATACTGGGAACCGGAAGTGTTTGTTTAGCTCCCATGGTCAGTATGACCGGTACGCCCATAGATGTATTATAATTCTGAAACAGACATTGTAATTAGCTTTATGTGACTTATAATGTGTAAATTAAAGCAACATAAACACTCAAGTGATCTGAGATAGTTGTAATTTACTGTAACTGAGATGATAGTTGTGTACCACAAACAGTACTGAATTTGCAAATCTGGTATGTCATAAATGTACAGATGTAGCAGTACTGACTATCTGTATGTCATGTATGTCATAATATGTCCTGATAAATAGAAAATGGGGGACCCTGATGTAAACAAGACAAGAGTCTTTCTCTGGTCTGCATCCCCTTAACAATTGTGTGTATTGAGCTGTACTGTATTGTACCCATTCTGCAATCTGTTAATAAAGTTTTCAATCAATCAATCAAAGCATCTATATTTATGATTTTCATACTCACCGGGGAAAGCTGCAATGTTCGGTTCGTTTCTCCGGTGGTCTGGGATGGTGCAACCTGCATCTCGCCACTGCAACTCAACATTTTCCAATGGCAGCGCGCACATACATATACAAATAAAACACGCACCCTTGGCCTTGGGTACATTACACTTTACGTTCGCTTATGGATAGTTTAATATAAAATAATAACTTCACGGCGCGCATAGCGTCACGTCATTGCTCCATGCGACGTTCGTGTGTTCTCATTCGCCTCGGAAATAACGCTTTGCAATTCATACAGTATTTTTCCACGAGCTCTCAATAGCCTGGAATTCCTATACCAGCGTTTTGTTACCGAATGAACGCGCCTGTGCATATGTGAAACGTAAACAAACTGAAACGATAAAACTATACTTCCCCAAATGGTTGTTCCCGTGGGCCGGTGTTCTGCGGAATCCGGAAATTACTATCCTAGTTTGTTCCCGTGAACTGCACTTCAATGTTATTCTTTGTATAACGGTAACTCGTCTCTCAATGCTCGTCGCGCTATCCGCAGCCGGTTCTTGACTCAATAAAGCAACGCGACGGGTCCTATAATACTTGTGCACATACAAACGAGACTTAAACAGACAAACAAACAATAATACATATAAGTTAACGTGTGTGTATATCTGATTGTATTGGATCGCTGTACGTTTAGTCGGCCAACATCTGTTGCGACAAGGCATTCATACCCTTGATATATAACTACACATCGTTATTAAAATCATAACGACCGAACCTGACTTCGAAATTTACCAGCGATATATTAGATTATATATACCTTTTAATCATACTCTCGGCCTCTTAACCCGCGACTAACGTCCTGTTTAATGTACTTTCCGCGACTGATGTCCCGTTTAATGTACATTTACGTACTCCCGGGACATCGCGTAATCATGTACTAACTAGGACATCGCGTGATCATCTTCCCGCTATCTGTATTGATCAATTGGTTAATTTAATCCAAAATACATCGTTTTCAGGAAATGGAAGAGATTGTGAGCTTAGTTTGAGGTTGAAACAATGAATATTATGACGCTACTCTGGTAATTTCTAATTATGATTCCATCAGCTTCTCGGTCCTACTTCCCGCCTCTTTGCAAAGGAATCACAGAACGTTTTTAACAGAGTAGCGTTTTCAAGGATATCACATCTAATAAGCCCACGTTTCTTGCCTTGTTGCCTATTTTTTAGTCTGAATTAGACTTGGGGTAGCAATCCAACAACCTGTATTGTGTGCCTTAGCTTTTGGTCGGCTCCGACTCGACCAGGAATAGCACTTCAACCTTTGTGCCTAAACTTTTTGGGACTAGCACATATAACCCATCCTTTCAGAACCTCCTGATAAGGACCCAGGTGCACGTGCGCCCTGGTAACGATTCTCAATACAGATCAGATATATTAATGCACATTATTCTACTCAGCCATGATCTCAATATTGGACAACATTCTGTAATATTCACCTGGCACAGAGAAAAGCGGGAAGGTTTCAATTCCTTTCCATACATTTTTGGTCGACCATCCTATTATACTCACTTTTCTCTGTATAGTTGAATGATACAGCACGCCGGGAGGACGCAAAAAGTCCGTTCGTGACGCCAATTGTGGGATATTTGTAGATATCCTGATGAAGAATGTTCTCAGTCAACCGAGGTTTGGATAATAACAAGGTTTATTAACCAAACAGATAGAATACATAGAGAGAATGGCTGAGGGCTTCCCCCAGGTGATCAGCTGAAATGACCCAGGTAAGAAGACCTCGATAGATCTCGGGAGGATACCTATATAGGTAACAAGGGGGGGGTGTGGTCCCATTTGATAGGTCAGATGGGGGGGGGGGGGGTACAGGTTTGGGGAGAGGGGAGGGGGATGTCTTATTCCACAGATAGGGGGGGGGGGGGGCACAGGTAAGGGGATATAGGGGAGGGGAATATATTTACATGAGAACATTATACCACAGTGACTTGTCCCTGTGTGTGTGACTTGTCCCTCTGTGTGTGACTTGTCTCTGTGTGTGTGACTTGTCCCTGTGTGTGTGACTTGTCCCTGTGTGTGTGACTTGTTCCTGTGTGTGTGACTTGTCTCTGTGTGTGTGACGTGGCCATACTGTATCGATACAGGGACACCAAGTATCGATATTTAATTATTCATAATAAAAAAAACATTGATTTTTTTTGTATAAGGAAGTTGCATTGTTCATTTCAATACATGTAATAGTACAGTAGTCCACACACACACACATGTGCATTCAGTTAAGTTGGAATATGACTGTAATACAAACAGTTCAGTTTGTCAGGTACATGCAACACAGATATTTTTTTTTACATCCGTCTGCTTGAGAAAATACCATGTTCTGCAATAGAAATGATTGAAGTGAGAAGAACAGACTGTGTAACTTGTCCCTGTGTGTGTTTTCAGAGGATGAGGGCCGTGTGTGTCACCCTCTGTGTGAGGGGGGCTGCTGGGGCCCGGGGCCAGGCCAGTGTGTCTCCTGCAAGGCCTTCCAGCGGGGCACTGAGTGTGTAGAGGAGTGTGACGTCTATCAGGGGTAAGTGTGTGTGTGTGTGTGTGTGGAATGTGAAATCATCAATGCAAAACTAGGTGTTAGGACAAGTGCTCTAAATGATAAAGTAGTTTAGTGAATCATAAATCGATCAATAAATCAGGCACAACAGTGTATATGTAAATCTGTGTATCGCTGTGTGATCATTGCAAAAACCACAGACAACCTCCAAATACTAAACCACACAGTAAATCATCCAGAAGCTTTCAGAGTTCACTTTGTCCTCGACCTGCAGCTCAAGGACAAAGCAAACAGTGTTTTCAGGTCAGTTCATATACGTATAGCGTTGAGGCCTGTAACCTGTTAAACTGTAGGGTCCCCCAACCTAACAAGAGTAGATTTCTTGGCATAATCTGCGACTGTGTACAAGAAGTCATCATGACATCACTGCCTGTGTCCTCAGGTCTGTGCGCGAGTACACCGATGGCTCCATCTGTGGTGCCTGTCACTCAGAGTGTCGTCCAATCAATGGCTCTGCCTCGTGCTACGGCCCGGTAAGACACACACATGTGCACAGCGAGGGTTCATGAGTTTGAGTTTGTCATCATAACAGCACAAGTACAGTACAACAAAAAGAAGTTTGGCATCCAACCAGAGTGCAAATGTAACAGTAAAGTGCAATAGTGATATACAATCTACAGGTGATTAAACTGGAT
>NC_140174.1:14760090-14970302 GCF_963971535.1 Notolepis coatsorum | reverse complement strand
GGTACACACACACACACACACACACACACCACACACACACACACACACACACACACACACTGTCTGCCCTGCGGAACCAACTGTACACACACGTAGGTACACACACACACACACACACACACACACACACACACACACACACCACACACCTGTCTGCCCTGCGGAACCAACTGTACACACACGTAGGTACACACACACCACACGCACACACTGTCTGCCCTGCGGAACCAACTGTACACACACGTAGGTACACACACACACACACACACACACACACACACTGTCTGCCCTGCGGAACCAACTGTACACACATGTAGGTACACACACACACACACACACACACACACACACACACACACGTAGGTACACACACACACACACACACACACACACACACACACACACACACACACACACACACACACACACACACACACACACACACACACTGTCTGCCATGCCACGCCAACTGTACACACATAGGTGGACTAGGCCTGGGTGCCGTTGACATTTCAACCGGTACTGGTTTCTTGGTACAGATTGATCTAGCATGAATCTGTACTCTGTAGTGTAGACTAGTACCCATGTCATTCGGTCGGTACCCTTAAAAGTTCGGTACCCAACCCTAAGGTGGACTGGACACACACACACACACACACACACACACACACACACACACACACACACACACACACACACACACACACATGGTCTGCCCTTTAACACACACACACACACACACACACACACACACACACACACACACACACACACACACACACACACACACACACACACACACACACACACACACACACACACATGGTCTGCCCTTTAACACACACACATGCACTCTGACAGAACGCTCCTAGTCTGGGATGAATGCAGTTAGGAATGATTTGACACTGGATTGCTCTCTGTTTCAGGTGCACCTTGATGGATGAGAGAGGCTGCCCCCTGCACACTAAAACAGGGTACGGTACCTTTGTTTACGTTAGTTTAGTTTAGGTGTGGGTTGAGGGGGGGGGGGGGGGGGGGGGGGGGGGCGACTAGGGCTGGTCACACCTCAGGCTCTGCCAAGAGAGGTCTGGAGAAATGCACACAGGATAATAAGTTAACTCTCCATATATAGCTGAATATCTTTCAGGTTTTAATTCTGAAATGACTCTGAAAATACGCCGTTTGTGTTTTTGGTTATCATCCTTGGTCCAGACGGAGGGTTCAGGCAGGGTGACCCTTTAGGAACAACACACGTTAGATTAGGGCGGCGTGGCTCAGGGGTAGAGCGGGGCGTCCAATGATCGAAGGGTTGGTGGTTCGAATCCCGCTCAAGCCCATGTCCATCCCATTGCCGTTGTGTCCTTGGGCAAGACACTTAACCTACTTGCCTCGTATGAATGTGTATGCATGTGAATGAATGTTGGTGGTGGTCGGAGGGGCCGTAGGCGATGATTATTCGCCACGCTTCCGTGAGTCTGCCTCAGGGCAGCTCTGGCTGCAATTGTAGCTTACCACCACCGGTATGACTGTGTATGAACGAATAATGGACTCTGTGAAGCGCTCTGAGTCAGAGCAACAGTCAGTCAGAGAAGAGCGCTATATAAATCCAATCCATTATTATTATTATTAGACTAGATTAGATTAGATATAGTATCTACACATTATGTAAATAGGATTATATGCAGGTATATACAGACAGCTGTGGATAGATAGATATATATGGTAAGAATATATGTATATATATATATATATATATATATATATATATATATACAGTATTATTGTACATGCTATCATAGAGTTATATGGGTTATATGCAGGTGTATAAGTAGGTATATAGAAGGATTATATGCAGACAGATATATATGCTGTAATATAAATATATAAATGTATATATGCTGTATATAGAGCACTGTTGTACATGCTACCATACAGAGTATATGGGTAGACTATGAGGTGGGTAGTTAAGATTACTATGATGACTATGATTACAGTGTAGGGCAGTTGTAGACGGTGAAAGCCGTAGGTAGGTGTAAGTGAGTCTAGGCAACAGAGTTCAAAGTTCGTACAGTATGGGTAACGGAGCCTAGGGTGTAGGCAACGGAGTTCAAAGTTCGTACACTCACCTGTTGAGCCAATAGAAACACAAGGAAGCGTTCCCTGGAAAATCTGTTCAGGAGAACACTAGGTAACGTTCTCTTTTCATTTCTCTGTATGTGTGTGTGTGTGTGTGTGCATGTGTGTGTCGATCTGTATTTGTGTGTGTCTGTGTGTGTGTGTGTGGATCTGTATTTATTTATGTGTGTGTGTGTGTGTGTGTGTATATCTGTCTGTGTGTGTGTGTAGACCCGGTACCTCCATCGCGGCAGCAGTGGGAGGTGTGGTTCTGTTCCTCATCCTGCTGGCGCTGCTGGTTTTCTACCTGAAGAGGCAGAAGAAGCTGAAGAGGAAGGAGACCATGAGGAGGATCCTGCAGGAGCACGAGGTGCGAGCAGAGCATCATGGGAACTGTAGTCCCAGCCATCCTGTAGTCCCAGACATCCTGTAGTCCCAGATATCCACCATATCCGCCGTAGTCCCAGAAAATATCTAAAAATAAAATAAAATAAAAGAATATATATATTTTTTTTATATATTGATACCTGCTGTTACTGTATCGATATTATATTGACATGCAAAATATCACAATATATTGCTGTATGGATGGAAAGAAACACATGAATGTGAGAATACGTACAGTGAATATATAGAATATCTACTGTGTATATTTATGTAATATGTACACAAACGTGAGTGATGAGTTCATACACCTGTCGCCCTTCGTGCAGAACACACACCAGATTGTGGAGTCGTACGGTCGCTGGTCGTTAGTCATTGGTTTTGCGTCTCATACTTTATTTAGCCACTGAGATCTCGCTGCGAGGGTTGGGTCCCAGTACCGGCTTAATGAAATGAAAAAAAACAACAACAAAAAAGAAAACGACTAACCTGTCTTTTGCTAGTATGCACTCTGCTACTAAGGAATCTACTGGGCCTATATTACTACCTACTATGCTAATATGTCTATACTACTACTACTACCTACTACTACTAGGGCTGACCTCGACTAGTCCAATAGTCGACTAATCGATTGAAAGGAGCCGTAGTCGACTGCCAACCTCTTAGTCGAATGCAAAATAATTCATTATATATATATAATACTTTATTTTTAAAATTGGGATCATTCTTTCCAAAAGCAAAGAGGCCTAGACGCATGGCTAACGCTAATGGCGCGCATACCAGCGAGGCTAACTGCCTAAGAAAATGGGCACAGAGGCAATGAAAGAGGATTTCACCCGTCTAATGAACACACTACTAGACAAATATCAAGATGTATCCATCAGTGGACCAATTCCATGCTTTCGCAGAGTCCTTCAGACATTAAGCACCCCCACAGCCCAAATGGAATGATGATTTTTTTTTTTATCAATATTTGCATTCAACCAGTCGGCTATCGGCAGATTTTGGCCAATCAAAGTCGACTATACAAATCCTTAGTCAGGGACAGGCCTACTACCTACTATGCTAATATGTCTCTACTACTATGCACTCAACACTGCAGCACCCAAGTTTCACTTACTCAGCTGACTTGTCGTACACAACTTGCAAGTTCCGCACAAATCTGCTTCAAGGCCCTCGACCTGGCATACCGTGCGGCAAAGGGAACCGCTCCCGCCTACCTCTGGTCAATGGTCTCTAACTACACACCCTCAAGACCCCTACGCTCTGCATCTTCTAACTACACACCCTCAAGACCCCTACGCTCTGCATCTTCTAACTACACACCCTCAAGACCCCTACGCTCTACATCTTCTAACTACACACCCTCAAGACCCCTCCGCTCTACATCTTCTGGCCGTCTCAGACCCACTCCTATCCGAGCTCCGGGAGGGTCATCAAGGAGAAGTTGCCTATTCTCTGTCCTTGCCCCACAATGGTGGAACGAACTTCCCACCCCAGTTAGGACAGCCGAAACCCGTCCAATCTTTCGCCGTCGACTAAAGACTCACTTCTTCAATCATTATCTGAAATGGAAAAAATATTTAATAAAAGAAAACTCTAACCCTAACTAACCTTACTGTCATTCACTTGTCCTAATAAACGAACCTACACTGTAGCACTCAACACTTTGATGAACATTGTTACTCAGCTGATAGAGTTGTACCCTTCCTGCTGTCTTGTTGTACAAAACTTGTAAGTCGCTTTGGATAAATGTAAACGTAACCAGCGGTCTCTGAATGTGGCCCCCTCCTCTCTCTCTCCTGCAGCTGGTGGAGCCCCTCACGCCCAGCGGCGCGCTGCCCAACCAGGCCCAGATGCGCATCCTGAAGGAGACGGAGCTGAAGAAGCTGAGGGTTCTGGGCTCCGGGGCCTTCGGTACCGTCTACAAGGTACCACACCGGGTTCTACCTCCCTTTTTAATGAGACGCACACAGAACAGAACGGTGTGGATTTACGCACGGTTTATTAAAAGATGCATGTTTAACCCTTTCACTACCACACTACAGAAGGTTAACCCTTTAAACCGTCTGTAGTTTAGTTTAGTTTATTTGACAATTATTAAAATACATGTTACAACAAGTCATGCATCCTACAATTATCAAGGATAGCACAAAAAAGTCTGAATTATTTCCATTGTGATCCTTGGTCTCAGCAGCACATAGTATTTACATAAACATGTATTACACATGTTATCATCAGCCTACAGCAGGGGTCGGCAATAGGCGGCCCGCGGGCCGAAATTGGCCCGCCAGCAATAATTTCTGGCCCGTCAGTTTATTTTGAGAATATGATATTTATTTTTATTTTCATCATATTATTTTTATTATATGCATATTTTATGTTTTATCCATGTTGAGAGTGAATAACAGGTATAGGCAGTGAGGTTCAATGTACCGTATATATAGGCTCGCTCAAAGTGAGGTGGTGCTGAACTGGGAAACACGAGTCCATGAAATAAAAACAGCAGTTCAGTAAGTCATTCAAGCTTTATCTTTACTCATGACTGACGGCACCACACATGCATGTGAACAGTAATGCAATTAAAAACAATGCAAAAACAATGCAATTAACTTTAAACAAAAAGAGTGCTTGAAGAAGCTCCTGAAATGACGGCGCTATAGGTATTTGAATTACGAGACATTCGGAAGTCCATTAGCTCCATTTCCAGTGCAGCCTCATCTAACAAGGTTAACTATCATAATCGATCGTCCCACTATATTCCTTTATCCGTAATTGATCAGTCTCCCCAGTTAGTAGCTAGATTAATATATTTAGCGGAAGTGTCAATAATCGATCGCGGGGGATTCCCCAATCTGGATGCGAGGCTTGTTTGAGATTCAATAAGTATAATAATAAGTAAGACAACGGATACGTTTAACGAATTCCAGATAAATCGATAGTTTTAACATTAAACATTCAACATTAAACCGGTCCGTGGCCGTCAGATAGATAGATTGTTGCGTGCGCGTAATGTAGGATAGACCGATAGAGAGGCGCTTTATAATACAATGGAAAAAAGACAAAGGTATAATGTTCAGTGCATGTATATGTCGTTTACAGTTTATTATGCCACCTATGCAGCTCGTTTATTTTGACGAGTTAAAAAAAAATTCACTATCATTATATTAAATTAGCCATTGTTTTTGGTTCTGGCCCGCCATTCAATGGCTTGGGGAAAAATTGGCCCGCCGCCAAACCTAATTGCCGACCTCTGGCCTACAGTATATTGCTAAAAATATAATAAAAAAGTAAAATACAACATTATTAATAAGATATGTACAAAATGTACAGCCACACTAAAACGACACGACACTAAAACAGGAAGCTTCCTGAGTTACTCTGGGACCTTTTCTAACATTCACCTTGAAACTATACAGGTTCAAGATCTGTTTGGTGATCAAAGGCAACTCATTCCACTCCTGTGTGAGCAAGGTACCAGTGTGATAGTAAAGGGTTAACAAGTTTCAAGTTTCTTTAATAGTTGTCATACAGAAGTACAGAATACTTTCATACAAAATGCTTCTTACTGTTACGCTCCAGAGACTGTGCTAGACAAGATAGTATCAAACATAGTATACATGTAATTTAGAAGAAGAAAAAGAGGTCACAGTGTTCGGTATAGACATATGTACAATGTTCTGAGTTACCATATAATATACAATACTATGCAGTGTACTAATGTACAGTACTATCTAGTGCAAAGCAGAAATGGGATGAGGTACAATTTAGGTACAATTTACAGTAAGGTGTACGAGTTCTAGTGCAATCCTTCATCAATAAATATAAAGTGTGGGGAGTGGGTGCTACAGTGTGTTTGTTTAAAGTGGGTGTGTGCTATAAAGTGTGTGGAGTGGGTGCTACAGTGTGTTTGTTTAAGTGAGTGTGTGCGTGTGGATGTGTGTGCTATGTGCGTTTGGTGGTTGTTGTTGTGTAGTGTTCATTCATTGTTCGTTTAGCAGCCTGATGGCCTGGGGATAGAAGCTTCTTCTGAGTCTTTCTGTGCTCGCCTTGAGACTCCGGTATCGCTTGCCTGACCGCAGCAGTTCAAAGAGGCAGTTGTTCGGGTGACTGGAGTCTTTAATGATTCTCTTAGCCTTGCCCTTGCAACGCTTGTTGTAAATGTTCTGGAGGGTGGGGAGCCCCCCTCCAATTGTGCGTTCGGCTGAACGTGTCACTCTTTGTAGTCTGCTTCGGTCTTGTGCAGTGCTATTCCCAAACCAGGAGGTGATGTTGCCGGTCAAGATGCTCTCTATTGTACATGAGTAGAAGTTCTTAAGGATCTTCTGACTGACTTGGAACTTCCTTAGGCGCCTGAGGAAGTAGAGGCGTTGTCGTGCCTTCTTCACAACACTGTCAATGTGTGTGGTCCATGTCAAGTCCTCGGATATGTAGGCTCCGAGGTACTTAAAGCTGTTGACTCTCTCAACCGGTGCCCCGTCGATGCTGAGGGGGCTGTAGTCCTTGACCCCCGACCTCCTGAAGTCCAACCTTCTGTAGTGTGGTAGTGAAAGGGCTAACCCTTTGTCGTGTGGCAGTGAAAGGGTTTTAGCCTTCCGTGTGTATTGTCACAGTGAAAGTGTTAAACAATTTGGTAGTGTGGCAGTGAGAGGGTTAACGTGGTCAGGTTGTTTTTAGTTGCGGGATGTTCGCCTGTCTGTCTGTTCCTGGTTTCATTATCTTCTTGAATAATACGATCACCTTCTTGTACACGCCACTTGTTTTACAACTTGTCAAATAAACTGCCACTGTGTCCGGGTTGTGATGAGAGTCTGGTTCTGGTTCTGTTTCCAGGGACTGTGGGCGCCTGACGGGGAGAACGTGAAGATCCCTGTGGCCATCAAGGTTCTACGGGAGAACACGTCGCCCAAGGCCAACAAAGAGATCCTGGACGTGAGTTGGTTTTGTCATTAACACGTTGATTTGGGATATAATTCACACAGACATTCACTCACTCACTCACTCACTCACTCACTCACTCACTCACTCACTCACTCACTCACTCACTCACTCACTCACTCACTCACTCACTCACTCACTCAGACACACACACACTCACTCACACACACAGACTCACTCACTCACTCACTCACTCACTCACTCACTCACACAGACACACACACTCACTCACACAGACACACACACACTCACTCACTCACTCACTCACTCACTCACTCACTCACTCACTCACTCACTCACTCACTCACACAGACTCTCACTCACTCACTCACTCACTCACTCACTCACTCACTCACTCACTCACTCACTCACTCACTCACTCACTCACTCACACAGACTCACTCACTCACTCACTCACTCACTCACTCACTCACTCACTCACTCACTCACTCACTCACTCACACAGACTCACTCACTCACTCACACAGACACACACACACACTCACACAGACACACACACTCACTCACTCACTCACTCACTCACACAGACTCTCACTCACACAGACTCTCACTCACTCACTCACTCACTCACACAGACTCACTCACTCACTCACTCACTCACTCACTCACACAGACTCTCACTCACTCACTCACTCACTCACTCACTCACTCACTCACACAGACTCACTCACACACTCACTCACTCACTCACACAGACTCTCACTCACTCACTCACTCACACAGACTCACTCACTCACTCACACAGACTCTCACTCACTCACTCACTCACACATACTCTCACTCACTCACTCACACAGACTCACTCACTCACTCACTCACTCACTCACTCACTCACTCACTCACTCACACAGACTCACTCACTCACTCACACAGACTCACTCACTCACTCACACAGACTCTCACTCACTCACTCACTCACACAGACTCTCACTCACTCACTCACACAGACTCACTCACTCACTCACTCACACAGACTCTCACTCACTCACTCACACAGACTCACTCACTCACTCACTCACTCACTCACTCACTCACTGACACAGACTCACTCACTCACTCACTCACTCACTCACTCACTCACTCACTCACTCACTCACACAATCACTCACTCACACACACAGACTCTCACTCACTCACTCACTCACTCACTCACTCACACAGACTCACACTCACTCACTCACTCACTCACTCACTCACTCACTCACTCACTCACTCACTCACACAGACTCACACTCACTCACTCACTCACTCACTCACTCACTCACTCACTCACTCACTCACTCACTCACTCACTCACTCACTCACTCACTCACTCACTCACTCACTCACTCACTCACTCACACAGACACACACACACTCACTGCTCCTATCTTAGGCACCTGAGCGACTTAAAATAACCAGCATTCCAACATTGCCAGCAGCTAACCCTCAGACTGCAGGAGCTCCTGTGTTACTTGTAGACATTCAGATCATCACACTTGCTTCCACACATCTCGTATTAGATTAGATTCAAACGTATTGTCATCATACCAGCACAGTTCCAGTACAACCAAAAGACATTTGGCATGTAGAGAGTAAAGTGTACAGGTGTAACATATATAAATGAGTACTACTGAGTAATAGTGCTAATCAGATGTATGTACAGAGTTGTGGTATTAATATGTACAGTGATACAGGTATAAAGACACTATGGTAGTAAGTCATACTGGCCAGCAGCGTAACTAGTAAGCGTAGGTAAGGGATATGTACAGATATAGATATAGTATCTACAAGTATGTAAAAAGGATTATATGCAGGTATGTACAGTCAGATGTGGATATATAATATACATATATATATATATATATATATATATATATATATATATATATATATATATATATGGTAAGAATAAATATATATATATATATATATGGTAAGAATAAATATGTATCTACACCCGCCTCCGCCCCTCCCCCTCCTCCTATGTGATGGCGGGCGTGGCCAGCCCCTACGTGTATAGAATAATAATATATTTTTTAATTCAACCAGGAAGTCCCATTGAGATACCAGATCTCTTTTGCAAGGGAGACCTGGCCAAGATGACACAATAACATTCTGCAACGAATTTTGAATTAGATTTTTTTGTTAAAGTGACAGCCCTAACGTGTATAGAATAATAATAATATACCTCTCTGCAGGAGGCCTATGTGATGGCGGGCGTGGCCAGCCCCTACGTGTGCCGCCTGCTGGGCATCTGTCTGACCTCCACGGTGCAGCTGGTGACGCAGCTCATGCCGTACGGCTGCCTGCTGGACTACGTGCGCGAGAACAAGGACCGGCTCGGCTCCCAGTTCCTCCTCAACTGGTGCGTCCAGATCGCTAAGGTGCGGAGCCACGTGACTTTTTCTTTTTAATTTCTTTATTTAAAATAATAAAACAAATTTAAATCTTTATATCGAACATGTAAATAAATACAAACAATATAAAATCAAAACAAATCATTGATCTCAAGAAATTTAATGAAAAAAAAATAAACAAAAGCAAAACATAACTCAATTTACATGTTCGAAAAGGAGTAGGAAGAAGTGTACACTTATTTAATCCTACCCCTTTTCCACTACTCAAATGAGTGTACTAATTTAAAACCTTACAAAACAAATATATATATATATATATATATATATGCAAAACAAAAAACTAAAATTATGTAAAACATGAAAGAAATAAACATGTAAATGTAAACACCCGTGAATGTCAAATCCCTTCCTCATCCCTGTACCTCGTGAGCATCATTTCCTTATCATTCAGTTTGAATTACGGGTTCACATGCCTTCGAGCAACATTGTACTATTGTACTTATTTTGCCTATTCTTATGTCTATGTTAATTTTATACTAATTGCTGTGGGGCACTCTGGACTGCGGTCCATGTGTGAAAAGTGCTATACAGATAGTTATTCATATTTATTATTATCATATTGTATGCATTGAAATGTCCGTAAAGTCTCGACGACATTGAAAATGAGGGTGACCTCGATTGTCTTTTCGAATAAAGGTCCGACGTCCTCATTCCAATGTTCAGTCGTCCAAGTTTCCAACCCTGTGTGTGAGATCGTCCTCCTCAGAGGGTCACCTTTGTGCAGTTGCTCATCTCAGTGTGTGTGTGTGTGTGTGTCCGTTGGTTGTTTATATTTTCTGTTTATTCTATACTTTAGCACTTTTCTTTGTTTTTAGCTATGCGACTTACTGTGAAGCACTTTGGTTCATGTCTAAATGTGCTATACAAAATGTATTTGATTGATTGATTGATTGATTGATTGTGTGTGTGCGTGTGTGTGTGCGTGCAGGGGATGAGCTACCTGGAGGAGGTGCGTCTGGTCCACAGAGACCTGGCGGCCCGGAACGTTCTGGTAAAGAACCCGAACCACGTGAAGATCACGGACTTCGGCCTGGCCCGGCTGCTGGACATAGACGAGACGGAGTACCACGCTGACGGAGGCAAGGTACGGTACCAGTCCTGTGTGTCTGTGTTTTACATCAGTGCAGGGTCCAGTACCTCCCTGTGTGTCTGTGTTTTACATCAGTGCAGGGTCCAGAACCTCCCTGTGTGTCTGTGTTTTACATCAGTGCAGGGTCCAGTACCTCCCTGTGTGTGTTTTACATCAGTGCAGGGTCCAGTACCTCCCTGTCTGTGTTTTACATCAGTGCAGGGTCCAGAACCTCCCTGTGTGTCTGTGTTTTACATCAGTGCAGGGTCCAGAACCTCCCTGTGTGTCTGTGTTTTACATCAGTGCAGGGTCCAGTACCTCCCTGTCTGTGTTTTACATCAGTGCAGGGTCCAGAACCTCCCTGTGTGTCTGTGTTTTACATCAGTGCAGGGTCCAGAACCTCCCTGTGTGTCTGTGTTTTACATCAGTGCAGGGTCCAGTACCTCCCTGTCTGTGTTTTACATCAGTGCAGGGTCCAGAACCTCCCTGTGTGTCTGTGTTTTACATCAGTGCAGGGTCCAGTACCTCCCTGTGTGTCTGTGTTTTACATCAGTGCAGGGTCCAGAACCTCCCTGTGTGTCTGTGTTTTACATCAGTGCAGGGTCCAGAACCTCCCTGTGTGTGTTTTACATCAGTGCAGGGTCCAGTACCTCCCTGTGTGTCTGTGTTTTACATCAGTGCAGGGTCCAGAACCTCCCTGTGTGTCTGTGTTTTACATCAGTGCAGGGTCCAGAACCTCCCTGTGTGTCTGTGTTTTACATCAGTGCAGGGTCCAGAACCTCCCTGTGTGTCTGTGTTTTACATCAGTGCAGGGTCCAGAACCTATGTTAGTAAGTAAGTAAAACTGTATTTCTATAGCGCCCTTCTCAGCACGAGTGCACAGAGTGCTTCACAGCATTTTTAAAACATCAGTAGAAAAACCAATGCAACACGCAGGAAAAGGCAGTATTCACAATAGGTCCCTTTTTAAACGTTTGTAACACTCTTCTGTCTTCAGGTGCCGATCAAGTGGATGGCTCTGGAGTCCATTCTGCACAGGAAGTTCACCCACCAGAGTGACGTCTGGAGTTACGGTGAGTTTCAGCTCCAGCCCACTGGACCCGGAGGTTCGGTTCTGTTCGGTTCCTCCAACAGCTCCATAACACACTGTTTCTATGTTTCAAGTTTCAAGTTTTGTTTATTAATTGTCACAATAAAATACACTTACTTTACGGTGAAATGTAAAGTAAAAAGTAAGTCAAGAGGAATATACAATATACAATACAATATACAAAGTACAACCTAGGTACAAAACTTTAAGGTAAAGTGCAAATGCTCTATAGTGAAAAATCAACATGCACTCTCTCAAAAAATATTGTTGTGCAAATGCTCACCTATGCTGTTATGAGGTGTCGGTATAGCAAGCCTGTCGATGCTAAACGCTATGGAGGACAGCGGGTTAAACATGCAAACAAGACGTGCATCTATAACCGAAAGTGGCTCCAAAACACTATGAATCCATGTTGGATTATGATTTTTTTTAATTAAAATGTGTTACATGTACTTGATGGCAATTGTTCATTTATAACCGATGGGGCGTACAGACACTTATCTGTACCTTTGTTTACACTGTTTGTTTTTCTCATGTTTTTATATTCGGATCTAATTGTATTGCCTATATTTATGTCTTTCTACTATTACCCTGCCCCTCCCCCTCCCCCATGCTGCTATGATTAATTCCCCCAAGGGGATCAATAAAGGAACAGCTTCTCTCGTTCCCAAAATGCAGAAGTGTTACTGTGTTTATAAGCAATTGGTTAGCTCTAAGTGGTTCTTTGTAAGGATAATAAAAATAGATTACATTTGTACCGCACTTTATATTTGTGAAGTGCTACAAAGGTAAAAAGTTAAATGAATAAAAACAATTAAAATGAATAAAACAACCAAAGAAAATGGAAGAAACATACAGCCTAAAAATAAAAGTAAAAGAATAATTCAGGCAAATGCCTTGTTAAAAAGAAATGTTTTTGGGCGGCTAAGTGGCGCAGTGGGCAAGGCGCTCGCCACTAACACAGGAGGTGCTGGGTTCGAGCCCAGCTCTCTGCATTGCTTCCGGCTTGGCTGGTCGTTCATACTAATACAATTGGCAGTATTAGGGGGTGGGAAAGCCGGTTGGTGGGGATCGGACGTTGTGGACGGCGACTCCTACAGGTCGGTTGCTGCGCCTGTACAGTAGAATCGGGAAGTGTCGGGGGCAGCGTGAGCCTCCCACGCGTTACTCCTCGCCACTGAGAGATCGCGCTGTGCAGGTGAAAAGATGCGACGGCTGCTTCCTCGTGTACCGGAGGGGACACGTGATGCAAGGCTTCGTCCACATCGCATCCAGTGGGAGGCATGGTCTAGCAACGATCAAGACAGGGGAGGGAAGAATTGGATAATAAAGAAAAATAGAAAAATGGGGAGGAAAAGTAGATATATATAAAAAAAGATATATATATACGGTTTTTATGTTTTTAGGCCCCTTTTAAAAACCTCAACGGACTGTGGTGCTCTCAGATGGTCGGGGAGGGCATTCCACAGCCGAGGAGCAGCTGAGCAGAAGGCCCGGTCGCCCATGGTGCGGAGGCGTGTCCTGTGTATGGGTTGGAGTACGTTTGAGTGTCCGGAGCGGGTGGAGGTCGGGGGAGTGATGAGCTCTTTTAGATAGGAGGGGGCGTTGCTGTGGATGCACTGATGGGTGAGGAGGGATTCAACCTGGAGGAGACGGGAGCCAGTGTAGGGAATGGGTGTGATGTGTTCATATTTTCGCACTCTCATCAGTCATCCTTTCGCTAGTGGTGTAATGTGACCTCCATCCACCAGGGGTGACGGTGTGGGAGCTGATGACGTTCGGGGCCAAGCCCTACGACCTGATCCCAGCCCGGGACATCCCGGAGCTGCTGGAGGGGGGCGAGAGGCTGCCCCAACCCCTCATCTGCACCATCGACGTCTACATGATCATGGTCAAATGTCAGTGCACTGTTTCTCCCCTCCATGCGTTCTCTTACAGTATTTATATTCTGGGTAGCGGGAAATTATATTATTTTTTATTTTTATTTTATTTAATTAGATTTTTATATTATAATAATTGCTTAGACAGTTAACCAGATAATACTGTAACAACGTGTCTTCATTCCTACTTTTAATTTCTGGTGGTGGGGCCACCCCTTTGTTTGTCTGTGGATTACAGAAAGGGTCTTTAAAAGAGTAGGTTACACCTTTATCTGTAAATTAAGTCGGTGTAGAAAACTGTTATTAACTTGGCGTTATTTCAGCTAAACGCAGAAAGGAACCATGGGACACTTAGCAAGTGTTTGAACGACTGTGTGATAGTTGTAAAATATATAAAATAATACATTTTTGGCGGTCAGGTGGCGTAGCGGAGATTGCGCTCGTCACCAATGCAAGAGGCTGCGGTCTCGACTCCCGGAGTCAGCATTGCTTGGGGCTTGGGCTGATCGCTATACTAACTCGTTTGGCTGAGTTAGGGGGGAGGGAAGTCGTGGGTGGGAATCTGGCGTTGTGAACAGCGACGCCTACAGGTCAGGTCTGGGCGCTTGCTCAACGCAGGCAGGACTTGATGAAGGCAGCGTGACCTCCCACACGTTACACTTCACCAATGAGAGTCCTCGCTGCCAGGTGAGAAGAGAGCCACTGGCTGTCGCCGCGTGTGTCGGATGACTTCAGGGTTGCCTTGTACCGACCAGTAGGAGAACATGCGCACAACAACCAGGTAGGGGAGGGGGGGAATTGGCACAATGACGGGGAGAAAACAGAAAAAAATCTGAGAAAGAGAGGATACAAAAAAAAATATATATATATATATATATAAATATATTTGAGGTAAATCAACAACTGCCCATGTTTTCCAGTTAGTTGAAATGTATTGGAACACTCTTTGGAAAAATTAGATTTTTTTTGGTGTTAATTTTCCATTTGAACGCCACAGGCTGGATGATCGACCCGGACAGCAGGCCGCGCTTCAGAGAGTTGGTGAATGAATTCAGCGCCATGGC
This sequence comes from Notolepis coatsorum, assembly GCF_963971535.1. NCBI lineage: Eukaryota > Metazoa > Chordata > Actinopteri > Aulopiformes > Paralepididae > Notolepis > Notolepis coatsorum. The sequence continues at coordinate 14,955,342 of NC_140174.1, read as the reverse complement.
CCGAGACCCACCCCGCTACGTCGTCATCCAGGTGTGTGTGTGTGTGTGTGTGAAGGTGGGTGTGTGTGTGTGTCTTGAGTTGGTTTTAGATTTTTTAAGTGTGAAGATCTTTTTCCAGTTTTCTGTTTTTGTACGTGTTTAGTTTAGTTTATTTGGGATCCCCATTAGTTGTTACCACAGTAACAACTACTCTTCCTGCGGTCCTCTCAAAATAACATAACGCATTCAAACATAAAATCATTGTACAATCAGAATAAAACAATACTTCCATGCACATTGTACAAGCAACAACACCAAAACAAAGAATAATAATGACAGTAAAGATAGTAATTTGTCTGTCTACATGAATGAAGCTCCACAGAAGTGGAGCGGGCCACAGAGGGCCCAACTCTCCCCTGCCACCATGCACACAAATGCCCTAATTTGGATAAAAAAGAAAAGAAAAAAAGTATATCATAAAATGATTTCTTTCTGTAAAATCGCTGTTCTTTTTGAAATTTGATCTACCGTAATTCCTCTAATAGTAACCCCGGCTTGTATTTGTTTCAACTGTAGCGGGTACCAGGCTTGTATTAGGAGGAGGCCTGTATAAGAGGGAGGCCTATATTTCAAATTTTCAAACGGATCATAATGAATAAATCAACATTTTGTGTCAGTTTGAACCCAGTAAAATGTACTGGGTTCATTTATTGAAACCAAGTACTGTATGAAATCAAGTAACTAGCTCAGTATGCAGCTCAGTATATTAGTAACCCGGCTTGTATTAGGAGGCCGGCTTATAATTGCTTAGCTCAAGAGCGCACCCGGCCATTAATAGAGACCCGGCTTGTATTTGAGACCCGGTTACTATTAGAGGAATTACGGTACGTGTGGATTTTTAACCCTTTCACTACCACACTACAGAAGGTTAACCCTTTACTATCACACTACAGACGGTTAACCCTTTACTATCACACTATAGACGGTTAACCCTTTACTAACCGTCTGTAGTGTGATAGTAAACGCGTAACCTTCTGTAGCGTGGCAGTGAAAGAGTTAACCTTCTGTATTGTCGCAGTGTGAAAGGGTTAACCTTATGTAGTGTGGTAGTGAAAGGGTTAACCGGCTGTCGTGTGGCAGTGAAAGGGTTAACCTTCCGTATTGTCGCAGTGTGAAAGGGTTAACCGTATGCAGTGTGGCAGTGAAAGGGTTAAGCGAGGTGTTTGATTGGTCACCTCGTGACCACATGATTCCCTCGTTCTATATTCCGCCCCTCAGAACGAGGAGCAGATGAGCCTGTCCAGCCCCGTGGACAGCCAGTTCTTCCGGAAGCTGCTGGAGGAGGAGGCCGACATGAGGGACCTGCTGGACGCGGAGGAGTACCTGGTGCCGCAGCCCAACTTCTTCACCCGGCAGCAGGGAGACGGGGCCTCGACCAGCGGACCCTCCAGGCACCACTCTCACAGGGTCGGTAGTGGGGATGTTCGATATTGGCTATTTATTTTTTCACCGATATCCCGATATTGTCCAACTCTTAATTTCCGATACCGATATCAACCGATACCAATATATGCGGGGTCCCCCACCCCTCCAAAAACTAAATAATAACATTTACCTCTGTCTCTCTCGCTCGCTCTCTCTCTCTCTATACACACAGAGTACAGACCAGGGTCTAGACGGCGAGGCCTCCATTGCCGGCGTCCCCAGGAGCATGTACTCCTCCCTGAGCACCCTCGGTCGCAGCCAGTACCCCACCTTGCCACTAGGGGCCAGCACCACCAACGGGCCCTGGACGCCCCAGCAGCAGTACCCTTCCCTGGCCCGCAGCCCCTCGGCGGGAGGGCACTCTGACTCCGTCTTCCTGGACACTCCGGAGGACCCGTCGGTCCCCCCGGCCAGCCCCGGGCGCTACTGCAAGGACCCCACCTACCCCAACGGGAGCCAGGGCGACCTGGAGGTGGACGGGGGGCCGCCCATCCATCACCATCCTTCGCACTACCTTCATCACTCACTGCCCAGGAGGAGCCATGGGTATATACACAGTGTGGCATTACCAGGTGAGTTACAGTCCTTACCATGGGTATATACACAGTGTGGCCTCACCAGGTGAGTTACAGTCCTTACCGTGGGTATATACACAGTGTGGCCTCACCAGGTGAGTTACAGTCCTTACCATGGGTATATACTAGAGGTGGGCATAGATTAATTTTTTTAATCTAGATTAATCTATCTGCAATCCTGGATTTAATCTAGATTAATCTAGATTAAAATGGCTCAAAAGGAAAAAAAAAGAAAAAAACCTGCCGAAGGCATTCAAAATATGTGTGTTCTACCCAAATAATGACCAGAAGTAAGTCCTTACTTTTTCTTTCCTCCTTATGTTTCTCAGGCCAGGTGGCCCATTACACCATGAGCCCATCTCCCGTTTCCAAAATGCATTACAGACTGTTTGAAAAAGCTGTTTTGCTATGATAATTGGTAATGAAATATCAAAATAATGTTCAATAAGATGTACTTGTGTTTAATAAGTTGTTTTATTCAGAAGTTAACACAAATAAATAATATTACCAGTACAGTACAGTATCTAGCACACTCTCAGGAGCAAAACAGAAAGAATCATTTCAAACTTGAACTATGTGACATGGCTTGAATCAACTGCTCCAGTGGAGTTGCTCAGTGGCCAATGGTGTCAACTGTGGTTGTACTGGGCAGCTCCCAGGTGTGAATGGAACTGTATGAATGTGAAGCAGGGCGTTCCTGAAAAAGAGCATCTGTGCTCAGCGAACCTACCCTGGGTAAATAAAGGTTAATTATATTATCGCGCGATACTAGTATAGCGTTAACGCAGCACGTTAACGCCGTTAACGGCCCAGCTCTAGTATATACACAGTGTGGCCTCACCAGGTGAGTTACAGTCCTTACCGTGGGTATATACACAGTGTGGCCTAATACCAGGTGAGTTACAGTCCTTACCATGGGTATATACAGGTGCAGCTCAATAAATTAGAATATCGTGGAAAAGTCTATATATTTCGCTGTATTGATGCAGTAATTTGTGCAAAAGGAGCCCCAACCAAGTACTGAGTGAACATACATGGACATACTTTTCAGAAGGCCAACATTTCTATATACAACAGAAAAATACATCTATTTTTAAAATTTTATTGGTGATACAGAAGTTTGGGCTTTCATGAGCTGTAAGACATAATCATCCAAATTAAAACAAATAAAGGCTTGAAATATTTCACTTTGTGTGTAATGAATCTATAATCTACAAGAGTTTCGCTTTTTGAATTGATCTACTGAAAGAATATAACTTTTCCACGATATTCAAATTTATCGAGCTGCACCTGTACACAGTGTGGCCTTACCAGGTGAGTTACAGTCCTTGCCACAGTCGCCATAGTGAGCTGGCTGAAATGATGGCGCACGTGATACTAATGTTTATAAGTAGGGATGCCCCGATCGATCGGCCAGCGATCGGTATCGGGCGATATTCACTAAAATAGCTAGATCGGGTATCTAACTTTTTTTTTTGTTTAAAAAGAAAAATATTTAAAGGGGTCATGTCTTGCTATTCCTTTCACTATTTGGGCAACTTTACACAATTCCTGTGAGTCTATGGAACACATCTGTAAAGTTATTTATATAAAAAAAAAAAAAAAAAAAAAGCATTGTTTTGTATTTCTAATCAAGTACTCTAAAGCAGCATTTTTCCACTTCAAGATTTCAAGCTGTTTTGGGCTGGGCTCTGCCCATAAGCGCTTTGAGTGACAGTCACCCACAGTCTGCATTGGCAGACAGAAAGAGATATAGAGAGATTGAGGGGGATACTAATTAATTTTGCCGCAGGGGGCATAATCCCATGGGACAATGCATTGGTAACTTGTTTCAAATGACAATATATAACCCTGTGAATATTATTGCACGGATCGGAATACGGGCGCGCGCGGGAGTCAAGATATTTTGACTGTAGCTTAGTTCACTGGGGGAGGATATTGTCTCAACTGAATTGGAGCAATCCGCCAAAATGAGAATTAGAGACACAGACCCCATTGATACAAACCCCCATTGCTAGGAAACAATGCTAAACACTGGGAAAGGCCATTTATAAGACACGGGACCTTTAATATAATAATAAATTAAATAATAAATTACAATTCAGTACATTTATATCTGTGTTAATTAACTTAATTTGTAACATTTCATTTCACTAAGTTAGGAAAGTAATGTTTTAAGTCAAGCCTGATGTTGCCTTGCACAAAATAATGATCCATACAGTGTAGGTTAGTATATTAGGACAAGTACATGACAGTAAGGTTAGTTAGGGTTAGATTATTATTATTTTATCTATAACAAAACCAAAAACTATGGCTCATAGAAGATCGGTATCGGTGGCAAAAAACGTGATCAGGGCATCCCTATTTATAAGCACCGCGAATAACCGCAATCTTTGTGCTAAAGGACAAAATGTAAAGGAATGTTACCCACAGCACCTTTAACTTCCGCCTTCTCCTCTTGTCCAGAGTACGTCAACCAGGAGATCCAGGATCTCAGACCGGGGGTTCCGGAGCGACCCAGCACGCTGCCCCGCAAGGGCGCCAAGACGGAGCGACGCCTCCCCAACGGCCTGAGCTCCGGGCACAGCGTGGAGAACCCCGAGTACCTGGTGCCCGTGAGCGCCGGCGGGGCCTCGCCGGCCTTCGACAACCCCTACTACCTGGACCTGGTGGCCAAGAACCAGGCGGCCGCCGGGGGGGCGGAGAGGGACGCGGGGCTGGGGGGGCCGAGGCAGCCCAACGGCTTCATGACGCCCACGGCGGAGAACCCCGAGTACCTGGGGCTAGCGGACACCTGGAGCGGACATTCATGAGGGAGGAGGGAGGAGGGAGGAGGGAGGAGGACCCAACTCACTTCCCTAATGGGAGGCGGCCTGGACCCAACTCACTTCCCTAATGGCAGCACGCGGGGGGGGGGGGGGGGGGGGTTCCTGGGAATGTATGTGTAAATGGTAGTCAATGGAAGCCCAGGGTCAAGAGTAGCACCCAACAGGACCAACCGAGAGGGTCCAGCACGCCTCCCCCAACCCACTGGGTTCTGACAGCCTGCACAGTACAGTGTAGCCGATCCAGCTGGTACGCTTCTTCATCTCTCTCTCTCTCTCTCTCTCTCTCACTCTCACTCTCACTCTCACTCTCACTCTCACTCTCACTCTCACTCTCACTCTCTCTCTCTCCCTCACTCTCTCTCCCATCTCTCTCTCTCTCTCCCTCTCTCCCTCTCCCCGTCTCTTGACGAGAACTCATGAGTGGCAAAAAGACTAAGTTTACACAGCTACTACAATAACTACAGTACTTCACAAGCAGAGGAAGTTGACAGTTCTCAAAGAAACCTCCATGGTACTTGTGGGCAAAAAATAAATAAAGTTGAACTGAGGATTTTTTTTTTTATCCCCTATTTTTCTTTTTTAACAGTTTGATGACGAACGGGGAGAAACCGACACTGGACTGGTTGTATGAATATTTTTGTTTTCCCTCCAGATTTTTATTTTATTTTTTTAATATTTTAGTTTATGTCGTTTCTACTGTATGTGAATCATGTTTGCGTGATTTTGATTCTGTCTCGTTGAAACACGCGGACGGCGTCGTTCTTCCCGCCACCAAGATTGACGCCAGAGACTCATAATTAGCAGGGTTGGGAAAAGTTACTTTAGAATTTTTAATGGGTTACACTGTATGAACCGTTAGAATACTGGTCTGGTTACTTTCCATTACTGTTGTGTTGCGCTAGGCAGTTAAACAAACACGTTATTCCAGTTTGAGAGATTAGAATCAGAATCGGAACCAGAAAGGTTTTTATTGCCAGGTGAGCTCTAGCGCATACAAGGAATTTGTCTAGGCCATTTGGTGCATCAGCAGGTTAACCCTTTCACTGCCACACGACAGAAGGTTAACCGTCGGTAGTGTGATAGTAAAGGGTTAACCTTCTGTAGTGTGGCAGTGAAAGGGTTATTAACCTGCTGTCGTGTGGCAGTGGCCTTCTGTGTATTGTCGCAGTGAAAGGGTTGACCGTTTGGTAGTGCGGCAGTGAAAGGGTTAACGGACACAATATCAACACTTACAAAGCAAGTAGGAGTAAATAAACAAGTCACTTCAAGTTCATTGGAATAGAATATATAACAGAGCTGTGCAATTGTGCAAAATATATGAACTGTCATGTTCAGATGCTCACAGAGACTATGTGCAAATATAATAGTCTGTGTAGGGTGTTAATGTAACGCATTGTGACAGATATTATATTATTATTATTATTATTACATGTAAGATGTTAGATGAGAGATTTCTATCATCCTCTGGGAGGAAGAATCATTTGAATAACGTTATGTTCATCATCTACAAACATTATTTTGGGTCGTGTAAAAATCACGCTTGTGCCCTAAACATGTCTCCATAATCCACAGTAATTTAGCAAATTTTCTATCTTTTTTGTTACAACAATTATAGTTTAGTATATAGTATTATACTTTAGTATATAGTATTATAATTTAGTATATAGTAAGTTCAAGTTTAGTTGTATTTGTCACATATAAGTTACATTACAGTGAAATGCTTGGTTCTGTATGAGCCTCCTGAGATTGTGCTTCATACAGTAATAAGTTAAAAGAATAAGACGACCAAACACTATAGAAAATAGACAATATACAAAACTAAAGTACAAAATGCAAACAAAATGCAAAACTGAGGGATAGTATTATAGTTTAGTGTATAGTATTATAGTTTAGTATAGTATTATAGTTTAGTATATACCGGGTAGTATAGTATTATAGTGTAGGATATATTATAGTATAGTATTATAGTTTAGTATATAGTATTTAGTATAATACAGTTTGAAATGCAGCCACATGTCACCCGTAACTCCCGACTCTGCTAATTAGTGTGTTCTGGTGAAAGAGGACGGTGTTTAGTATTCTGGTCTGTTGCCCCTCAACCCGGCCGGGGTCTGAGAGAAACCCCCCGTCTGGCCAGGACACACGGACCCCCTGAAAGGAAACACTTCCTGTGTGCCTAAAGACTACACACCATTGTGTCACGCTAATGCATCACGGTCGTTAGCGGTGGCAGCCGTCACCACCAGTGTCTGAACGGTCCATGTCTGCATTAGTGGGCTGCGACAAAACACACCATAGCATGTATTGGATTTTTGAAAGATGATTTTAAAATGTTCTTGTATTTGCTAATGACAATGTTTTAAATATGTTAAGGGGGGGGGAACTTCAGTACTAAATATATTTTTATTACTATTAAATGTGGAATGTAAAAAATGTACGAGCTATTTTGGAAAAGGTTATGATCCGCGTTTTTTAAAATGTCTGTGTACAATGCGGCGTATGAAGATGCACTATAGCCTGCGACACGAGGACCGGCTGTAGAGCCGATTTAGACGTTTAGACGGGGGTCCTCGTGTGTTTAGGTGGCCATTCACTGTGCCCGACGGCCAGTATGACTTAGGGGAGACGTACGTGTTGTTTCTGAGCAGAAAGAGAGACATGCGTGTTGTTTCTGAGCAGAAAGAGAGACATGCGTGTTGTTTCTGAGCAGAAAGAGAGACATGTTGTTTCTGAGCAGAAAGAGAGACATGCGTGTTGTTTCTGAGCAGAAAGAGAGACATGCGTGTTGTTTCTGAGCAGAAAGAGAGACATGTTGTTTCTGAGCAGAAAGAGAGACATGCGTGTTGTTTCTGAGCAGAAAGAGAGACATGTTGTTGTTTCTGAGCAGAAAGAGAGACATGTTGTTTCTGAGCAGAAAGAGAGACATGTTGTTTCTGAGCAGAAAGAGAGACATGCGTGTTGTTTCTGAGCAGAAAGAGAGACATGTTGTTTCTGAGCAGAAAGAGAGACATGTTGTTGTTTCTGAGCAGAAAGAGAGACGTGTTGTTTCTGAGCAGAAAGAGAGACATGTTGTTTCTGAGCAGAAAGAGAGACATGTTGTTTCTGAGCAGAAAGAGAGACATGCGTGTTGTTTCTGAGCAGAAAGAGAGACATGCGTGTTGTTTCTGAGCAGAAAGAGAGACATGCGTGTTGTTTCTGAGCAGAAAGAGAGACGTCCATGTTGTTTCTGAGCAGAAAGAGAGACGTGTTGTTTCTGAGCAGAAAGAGAGACATGTTGTTGTTTCTGAGCAGAAAGAGAGGCGTACGTGTTTCTGAGCAGAAAGAGAGACATGTTGTTGTTTCTGAGCAGAAAGAGAGGCGTACGTGTTTCTGAGCAGAGAGAGAGACACGTCCATGTTGTTTCTGAGCAGAAAGAGAGACATGTTGTTGTTTCTGAGCAGAAAGAGAGGCGTACGTGTTTCTGAGCAGAGAGAGAGACACGTCCATGTTGTTTCTGAGCAGAGAGAGAGAGAGAGAGAGACGTACTCCTTCGGACACCATAATCAATGCATGGTTCAAATTCCTCCCTGTGAGAGCCCACTGGCATCCTAGTTAATAATCAACGGAATTCTTTAAGACTGGCTTTCTCCATGTTAACTGGTGTGTTTGAGGGGGGGGGGGTGGCGGGGGGGGGGGCTGGTACTGCCAACCAAGTCAATGGAGCCATTGTCACCCCTTCCCCCACCCCCCCCCACATGGACTTGTCAGAAGGTCAACAGTCTCCCAACTATAACAGTCCTCCAGCGGTATTACGTGTCGACGTAGCTCGGCAGGAGGGACTGGGAGTGACCTGGACTTGGCAGGAGGGACTGGGAGTGACCTGGACTTGGCAGGAGGGACTGGGAGGGACCTGGACTTGTCGGGATCAGTACGGACTCGGGAACAATCCCGCCTGGCGGTGCAGACGACTTGGGATCCGAGGATAATTCTCCTGCTTTTTATAAGTCACCGAGATTAGTGAATGGATGACTTGACTTCAGACCTCTCTCTCTCTCTCTCCCCCCTCTGTCTCTCCCCCTCTATCTCTCTCTCTCTCCCCATCTTTCTCTCTCTTCCCCCCCTCTCTCTCCCTCTCCCCCTCTCTCTCTTTCTCCCCATCTCTTTCTCTCTCTCTCACTTTGACTGTGTACTTTCTTCACGATACCAATAAAGGTACTACTGAGTTTTGACACTGAAAGAGACGTTAAACGGAGAACGTTATCCGAGCTAACGGCCGTCACCGGCTCGTCTCCAGTGAGAGACGCTTCACTTGTCCGCGTCTGTCCAACACAAGGGGCCGAGTGTCCTCCACGTCGGGTGGGCGGGCTCAGACGTCCGTTGAAATGTGTACAATTCCCCCCCCATGTCCCCCCTACCCCACCCACCCACCCACCAATCAATCAAGTCACATTCTCTCTGAATTATGTGCGAAATGTTGTTAAAAAAAAAGAAAAGAAATGTATACAGGTTAGAAGAATTTCTAGTGCAGCTGTACAGATAATGTTCCTTTGCCTTTCAAGGCTGTGATTCTTCTTCTTCTCCTGCGATGTTCTTTGAAATCATGACCCTCGTCAGCTTCTTCTTCTTCTTTTACACAATCAACAGTTATATCACTGTGTTGTCATTTGAGTGTTAACCCTTTCACTGCCACACGACAGGCGGTTAACCTTTCACTACCACACTACAGAAGGTTAACCCTTTCACTACCACACGACAGACGGTTAACCCTTTCACTACCACACGACAGACGGTTAACCCTTTCACTACCACACTACAGAAGGTTAACCTTTCACTACCTCACTATAAACGGTTAACACTTTCACTACCACACTGCAGACGGTTAACCCTTTCACTACCACACTACAGAAGGTTAACCCTTTCACTACCACACTGCAGAAGGTTAACCTTTCACTACCACACACCAGAGGGTTAACCCTTTCACTACCACACTCCAGAGGGTTAACCCTTTCACTACCACACCACAGAAGGTTAACCATTTCACGGTTAACCGTCTGTAGTGTGGTAGTGAAAGGGTTAAGCATTAACTCATTTTGAGTGGCTTCATTATGAACACGTTATAAAAGAACCTCCCAGTGTGGCGGACAGTTCCATTTAAGGTGCCTTTAGTGTGGGAGTTGAACTCGCAACCCTTGTAGTGTTGGCGCCTCGCTCTACCCACTGAGCTACACGCGTAAAGACCGCTCTATGTTTTAAGAAAATCCTCTTTCTGACTCCAGTGACTGGAGCCGTACACGAGTTCCAGCGACTCGCCCTCCAGCCCCTTTGAAACTTGACCACGTCTGCCACGTCTAACTTTCCCCAACGCAGTCTCCGTTCCCAAGACGACCGTGGTCGGGGAGTACCAGCGTAGCCTGGGGGGGGGGGCATGTGGAAGGACTTGTGAAATAAAATGTCTGTATTGTACTTTATTATTATTTTTCTTTGTTATTGAGAAAATGTAACTTACTGTTCTTTTCATGTGAATATGTTTATCTGCTCTGTGGTCTTTGTCCGACAGGGATGATGTAAAAATAAGACTTCCTCGGGTGTTCTTGAATGTTCCCTTATTCCCCGACCTGTAGGAGTCAAACCTATGATGATGTCAAATGTACAGTATATTAAGTTTGTGTACAAAACAGAAAGTGTGTTTTTTTTTTTGGTAGCTCATTTGATACAATGTGACCAGTCGGCTCCACTGGCTGCCAGGAGGTGAGCGGGAAGAGAGACTAAATATAAGAAAATATTTTATGAAGAAAAAATTGGTGTGAATTTTTATATGTAATGATTGTTGTTTATATGAATCACGTGTGCCTTGTAATACATGGAAAACATTCAAAACCTGTTGTGGTCGTTACTGTTCTCAGTAGAACCTGTTGTGATCGTCTTCCTGTTCTCAGTAGAACCTGTTGTGATCGTCTTCCTGTTCTCAGTAGAACCTGTTGTGGTCGTTCCTGTTCTCAGTAGAACCTGTTGTGATCGTCTTCCTGTTCTCAGTAGAACCTGTTGTGATCGTTCCTGTTCTCAGTAGAACCTGTTGTGATCGTCTTCCTGTTCTCAGTAGAACCTGTTGTGATCGTCTTCCTGTTCTCAGTAGAACCTGTTGTGATCGTTCCTGTTCTCAGTATAACCTGTTGTGATCGTTCCTGTTCTCAGTAGAACCTGTTGTGATCGTTCCTGTTCTCAGTAGAACCTGTTGTGATCGTTCCTGTTCTCAGTAGAACCTGTTGTGATCGTTCCTGTTCTCAGTAGAACCTGTTGTGATCGTTCCTGTTCTCAGTAGAACCTGTTGTGATCGTTCCTGTTCTCAGTAGAACCTGTTGTGATTGTTCCTGTTCTCAGTAGAACATGTTGTTGTGATTGTTCCTGTTCTCAGTAGAACCTGTTGTTGTGATTGTTCCTGTTCTCAGTAGAACCTGTTGTGATCGTTCCTGTTCTCAGTAGAACCTGTTGTGATCGTTCCTGTTCTCAGTAGAACCTGTTGTGATCGTTCCTGTTCTCAGTAGAACCTGTTGTTGTGGTCGTTCCTGTTCTCAGTAGAACCTGTTGTAGCCCGAGATCACATGGAATAGCCCCCATGGGCTGTACAAGTCAAGAAACATCACAATAGATCAAAAACAAAAACCACCATCGAATCCAAACAGTATAAGAAAACATTGTGAGTGATTATTATATTTAAAGGTAAATGGTATATTTTTGTTAAAATAAGTGTTGAATAGCTCTACATTCCGACAAGCCATCACTGGTATAGAGTGTTTGGTCAGTAACATGGGTCTCCCAGTCCCTCTACCTTTTGTAGAAACGTTTTTTTATCCTCTAGTCTAGACTCAAATCTAATTTATTTGTATAGCAGCCCGAGATCACATGGAATAGCCCCCATGTGCAAGTCGAGAAGAAACACAAAAAAAAAAAAAAAAAAAACATAAAATCCAAATATGCAACACTCCCAGATTTTCCGCAATGAAGACAAGGAATGACTCAATAAAAACCTAGCAATAGGTTTTGTAGAAACGTTTTTTTAGTTGCAATTAATTTAGTTAAATTAAATTAGTTGAATATGATTTTTTTTTATATAAATATAATATTGGTACCGAAAATATTAATAATCATTGATTATCCACACACTATACACCCAATTGCTCTGCAGTCTGCACACATTGCAAGTTTACTACAATCTGTTACTGCCCTCTATTGATGACAAGAGGCAGTACAGCCAGTGTCACTTACTCTGTCCACAGAGAAGGGCTCAAATGGTGAATGAATGAATGAATGAAAACTTTATTTAACAGATTGCAGAATGGGTACAATACAGTACGGCTCAATACACACAATTGTTAAGGGGATGCAGACCAGAGAAAGACGTTTGTCTTGTTTACATCAGGGTCCCCCATTTTCAATTCATATTGACATTTATGACATACACAACATACATGACATTTATGGCATAAGGACATACAGGTATTTAGTACTGATACATTTGTGACATAAACGGTATTCAAATATACAGTACTGTTACCCCTAGATCCTGACAGAGTATATACATATGATGGGGAGGGGACTGTACATTTGGAGGGGGTGGGTGGGTGGGAGAGAAATATACATACGGCGGGGATATACATGCGGTGGGGAGGAGACTGTCTATTAGGAGGGGGTGGGGGGTTTGGACATTTACGGTGGCCAGTTTCGAATTGCAGGTGCTCTTTAACACTTTGAGCGCCGGAGGTTAATTCCCATTTAGTCCCTTGAATGCCACCATCGGCGCCAATGTTAACGTTAATATCGCCTAATCTATGTTTTAAATTATGGCTATGTGTCTAATCTGCCTGTCGCTTATCAAAGAATCATTTTCCAGTCAATGTTGTCAAGGCAGATTGTTTTTTTATCGCTTCATTTCCGTTTGATAGCATTTTGAAAAGCACACGTTTTCAGGTGAAAAACAACACATTCTAATGATAATCGCCTTTTACTGGAATATTCCAGAACGTTGATATTTGTCGGCCTATTTATGAATAATTTTCAAATAAACGCTAGATGATCGATAGTATATGAGAGCCGCGCGCTGATAATAGCTGCTCTCATTTCCTCATGGCTTTTACAGTGAAAACAGCTAGAGCACATATCACAAAAAAGCTTATATCTCTGTGAAAACGAGTCTGATTATCCTAACACTGATAACATAGATTCCTTACCTGACATCAGATGGTATCTAAAGCGCTTTTTTCAGATCTGAGCGGCGGCGGTCCCTGGATCTCCAACGGTAGGCTCGCGTGATGCAATATGATTTCAGATCGCTAATAAAAAAAAATTATAATAATCTGAGAATACTCGCGACGTGGCATTCAACGGTCGGGGCGTAAACCCGAGAAAAGCCACGAGTGGCATACAAAGTGTTTAACACTTTGAGAGCCAGCCGTGTTTTCCTTTTTACCCCCTTGAATGCCCACATCCACTCCAATGTTAACGTTAATATCGCCTAATCTATGTTTTAAATTATGGCTATGTGTCTAATCTGCCCATCGCATTATCAATGACCTATTTCCAGTCAACATTGTCGAAGCAGATTGTTTTTTTATCGGTTCATTTCCGTTTCATAGCATTTAGAAAACCCCTCGTTTTCACTGAGTAAAAAGAGGTTTCCATGATAATCGCCTTTTACTGGAATATTCTAGAACGTTGTCATTGAATCGTTTTCAAATAAACGCTAGATTATCGATAGTATATGTGTACGCAATACGCATGCACGCTCGTAGCGCACGCTGAAAATCGCTGCTCCTATTCCCTGAGGCGCGCATAGTCAAATCACATAATCACATAATCACATAAAAGCTTATATATCTGTGAAAACGAGTCTGATTATCCTTAGACTTGTAACATAGATTCCTTACCTGAGATCAGATGGTATCCAAATGGGTTATTCCAATTCCTGATCGCCATTCGGAAAAATTGATCTTTTTATTGATTCACCGTGTATACAGTAAAACACATATTCCCCGCGGCTCAGAGAGTCCAGCATGAAGCTGGTAGATGCCGGCTGCGTGAGTGAGAAGTAAAATGTGGAGTGCAGGGTTTTTTTTCTCATTCATTTTCATTGAGTTCAATCCAAAAGGGTGAATTACCACCTGGGAGACGATAGGGGGTGCTTTTTTCATATCTGAGCGCCTGAGGTAGCTGAATTTCCAACGGTAGACTTGGTTGATGAAATATGATTTCAGATCGCTAAAAGAAAAAAAAAATACGAGAATTCTCGTGAGTGGGCATTCAACCCGCGGGGGGTAAACCCGAGAAATCTCGGGCGTGGCATGCAAAGTATTAAGAGCGGTTTTGAATGTGGGTAGGGATTCACATTCCTTTACAGCTTTGGGTAGGGCGTTCCACCTTGATGTGGCATAATTGCGAAATGTGTTTAGTCCCTTGTTTGAGCCGAATCTGGGTTTAACATGATTTGTTGAGCTTCCTCTGGTGTTGTGGTCGTGGTATTCACTGACCTTTGGGAAGTATTTAGTCCGTTATTAAAATAACTGTCGCGAGCGCCGTATCGTATTAATTATCACATGCATTATTTAGGACAAAGTAAATTTAGTATCAGCATTTTAGGTCTATTATTTTACATTTCAAAAGCCCCCTCTAGGAAAACGAAGCACAAAAACATAATTCAGAATGGTATAATGGGATCTACACTGATAATTATTTCAGGAAGCGAGCTGGCATTTCTTTGCGAGGGTGTGGCCATGCAGGTTATCCAGCTAACTAAACTAAACTCTGCCTTTGACCAGGTTCAAACTTTCTGATCTGTTGCCATAGCGACTTAGAAAATCCGACGTCGGGGAACGGAAATGTCTGGCTTAAGTCAAGCTATGCTGAAAATTATCCGGCTAACTCAGTTAGCCAGGTACGGGGAATAGGGCCCAGAAAAAGACATTTGTCTTGTTTACATCAGGGTCCCACATTTTCAATGCATAGTGACATTTATGACATCATGACATTTATGACATAGGGACATACATGACATGCAGGACAATACTGTAGTAGTACTGTTACATTTGTGACATACGATATGCAAATATACAGTGCTGTTACCCAGAGATCCTAACAGAAAATATATACATACGGTGGGGAGAAGACTGTATTAGGTTTAATAGTAGTGGTAGTAGTGGTGGTGGTAGTGATGTTAAACTGCCAGTAGGTGGTAAGCAAAATTGGCCTTGTTGTTGAAGGTGATTGACAGGTGGGTTTTTTTCTTTTTTTTAATAAATGTTTTTATTTTCAATTTTCAACATAGAACAAGACATCACAATACCATTAACAATAATAATAATAGTGACACTAACAACAGTAATAACAGCACAAGACAGGCAAACAAGAAAGTAAAACAATTTAAATTATAAAAAAATTTAATTAAAAAAATATTAAGTGTGGCTCTCGTGTGTGCATTATCTTGTGTGCTATATATATGTGTCTTCTACCTACCCATATGTGCGTGTGCCTTACCTATGTACATGTTTTATGTGTGAATGTATATGTGTAGTGTGAGCGTGTGCATGTGACCGTGTATTCCCTCGGCAACAATGCCAGTACAACCAGACAAACCAAGGCAGCAGTGGTCCATTGGGGGGTTACTGTAACTTACTGGTAATGGGGAAATCCGGCGAGTACAGTGGTGGACACTGCAGGTCCAATATGTGATAGATAAGGGTCCCAGATCTCATAAAAAGTGTCCAACTTGGAATGCAGCATGCACGTAATATACTCACAGGGAATGCATTCCATTATGATATTGTGCCATGACCTCTTTGATGGGACCTCATCCTTGATCCAAAACAATAGGATGTTCTTCCTAGCAGCAAATGTCAACAAATTGAACAGTCTCTTATGTTTGAAATTGGCAATATGAATATCTGGGAGGCCCAGTAAAAGGCAGAGGGATCCAGCTCGATGGGGGTGTGAAATATGTCAGATAGTTCCTCTACGATGTCGAACCAATAGCTCTGAAGCTTTACACAGGTCCAAAAGCAGTGGACGTGGTTTCCAGTCTCTATCTTACATTTAAAGCAAAGTGGGGACGCATTGGGATCCATTTTACTCTTGAGGTCAGGGGTAATATGAATGCGGTGCAAGATTCTCACTTGAATAGCCTTGGTGCGGTTGCAAACAGAGATTTTTTTTGCGTAAGTCCATGCATCATGCCAGTCTGCATCTGTGATTTCTATGTCCAGGTCTTTTTCCCAGGACTGTTTAGTAACAAAGGAAGATAAAGATGAATTAAGGTTCAGAGTACTAGAAGATAGATATTTGTTTTTTGGGGATCTGCAAGGAGAGGGCTTTCTCCACCTGCGAGGTGGAGCTGTTAGTTAAAAGTGAGGTGTCCTTGTGATAAACTGCCTAATTTGTAGGTATCTAAAAAATTCCGCTTTCAATAGGCCATACCGCTGCTGCAGCTGCGTAAAGGACATTAGGGTCTGGCCATCAAACAGGTGGCCAAGATCAGTTATGCCCTGCTTGTGCCAGGTCTTGAAGCCGCCGCCAATTTGGTCTGGCTTAAAGTCAGGATTGCCTACGATCGGGGTAAGAGGAGAGGTCAGCTTGGCTCGGCCCTCCACCTTACGGACAGTCTTCCAGGCCTTGACGGAACATAGTGTGATGGGGTTGGAGCATAATTTCCTAACAGACTTAAAGTCCTTGATAAATAGTATAGGTTCCATAGGGGGGACTTCGATTGCGAGGATTCAATGTTCAGCCAGATTGACCGTGGGTCTGATCTTGACCAGCCGACCAGCACCCTAAGGTGTGCTGCTAGTTGGTAATGTCTAATATTAGGTAGGTCTAGACCCCCATCTTCACTATCCATCTGTAATTTGGCCATTTTCAGACGCGGTTTCTTCCCATTCCAAATGAATGAGCTTAGCCATCCTTCTAACGCCTTGATAACCTTGTTTGTCAGCAGCACCGGGATCATTTGGAAAGGGTACAACAGTCTAGGGCAGGGGTAGGCAACCCTAGGCACGCGTGCCTGCAATTTATAATTTTTTATTTATTTTTTGCTTTGAAATATTATAGTGAAATATTTTGCACTGTTGTCGCATTTATCTTGTTGAAATCCTCCCACAGGTTCTTTTTACTACCACATATTTAATTGAGACCCTTTATTTGTTTATTATTTCAATTTAGCTGGAAATACATTGCTACATCATTCAGTAACATTTGCAGAGCCTTATAACAAAAACATTATTACGGTCACCATTGTGACCAGTGGGATTAATCAACAAATTGTATTATTTATTTTTCTATTTCATTGAACATTGCACATGTTAAAAGCCATTTTTTTTCTCAAAATGTGAGTATTACCAAGTCAACTTGTGTTCTTAAAACAATGACAATAAACATAGTTTTATTAGGTTGAAATAATGTGGTTGTGTACTTATTTTACTGTGTTAACTTATTATTGATTGAAAACTGAAAACCTTAATGCACAGTAACTGAACTCGAATATTTTTAAGTTCTGGTAGCTTATTATTGCATGGAATATTGCACACTAGTTACAACTATATTTCAAACAGGCACTCCATGTCAAAAAGGTTGCTGACCCCTGGTCTAGGGAGTACGTTCATTTTGACGAGGGCTATCCTACCCAGCCAGGAGATCGGTAAAGGGGCCCATCTAACTAAGTCTGCCCTTATGGTGTCTAAAAGGGGGGGAAAGTTGGCCTTACACAATGTATCATAGGTGGGTGTTACAAATACTCCTAGGTAAACAAAGCCGGAGGGCGACCAGCGAAATGGGAAGGGCTCGGGCAGGATCGGAATGGATTTAAGTATCCCAAGTGGCATTGCTTCGGATTTGGAAAAGTTAATTTTGTACCCCGAGAAGGTTCCAAATGTGGAAATCATGCGGGTTAGACATGGAATTGAAGAGTCAGGTTTAGATATAAAGATCAGGACGTCGTCCGCGTAAAGAGTGATTTTGTGTTCCCTCTCGCCCACTCTAATACCTGAGATCTCGGCTGACTGCCTCACGGCCTGTGCGAGTGGTTCTATGGCCATGTCAAATAGTAAAGGGCTAAGAGGATCCCCCTGGGGGTTCCCCCATTGTAGAGAAAAGTTGTTAGACCTAAGTCTGTTAGTCAGGACCGCCGACATCCGCGAGTTGTAAAGAACCTTGACCCAGTCAATAAGTGTCTCCTAAGCCAAATTCAGCGAGGGTTAGAAATAAATACTGCCATTCTACACGGTCGAATGCCTTCTCCGCGTCGAGAGACAGAACCACCGCGGGGTGGTCTGTCTCACGAGTCATTTGGATGATATTAAGGAGCCGTCTCATGTTGTCGGTAGAGTTCCTACCCTTAATAAAACCGGTCTGATCTTCGTTAATAATAAAAGGGAGTACTTTTTCCAGGCGCATGGACAGGATCTTGCAGAGCAACTTTTGGTCAGAATTAAGTAGGGCTATAGGCCTATAGGAGGCGCACTTTTCAGGGCATTTACCCTTCTTAAGTAGAAGGCAAATATTAGCTTCCCGTAGGGACTGGGGTAATATCCCCACCTCAGAGGAGTGATTAAGCATTGCCAGCAGGGGATCCAAAAGAATATGACCGAATTCCTTATAAAACTTGCATCCGAAACCGCCCGGAGCCTTACCAGATGGCATAGCCTTAAGGGCGCCCAGAGCTTCTTCCTTCGTAATTGGGGCGTTAAGGAGAAAGTTCTGATCTTTCAATACCTTAGGGAGGTGTAATTCAGCGAAGAAAGCCTGCATGTCAGAGAGAGCACCGTTGGGTCGTTCGGTCCTATAGAGTTTGGCATAGAAAGAGGCAAACTCTTTATTAATTTGTTGTCAAAGGACCTGACCCCGTTGGAGTCCGAGATTGAGGCTATTACTTGGGTGTCAGCCCTTTTTTTTGCCAAGTTAGCCAGGCACCTACCAGGCTTGTCACTGTGTTCGTACTTTCTCTGTCTGGCAAATTTAAGAGAATATTCTGCGTCCTGGATCAGAAGAGTGTTTAACGCAGTTCTGGTGGCCGTAAGCTCTATAAGCACAGCCGGGGCTTGGTTTGAAACATGTTGATTTTCAAGGTCGGCTAGTTTGGATTCAAGAATTCATTTTTCTTGCGTTTCTTGGATGATACATAAGATATAGTGCCTCAAAGTGTAAAGTAAACAAGAAAAAGGTTGGTAAGGGGGGGGGGGGGGGGGGGGGTGTGTATCTTCCAGGCATGTTGCGACAGAACAGGCGTGCAGTACATCCACCAGGCCGGGAGGGGGCGATACCTTGTCCGTGAGTCTGTTATCTCCCTTGACGCTGGTTTGACCTTACACAATTAGGCCTCCCCGCCAGAGGAGGGCACTGTGCAGGGGGCCGTCTGCCGCTCCAGCGAGCACATTGTCAGCAGCAAACATTGATGGGAGCCATGCGGGTCGCATGAACCGGTTGGAGTTCGAATAGCCGCGGCCCGGTTGGCGCAGCCACGAGATCCCAGTTCGTTCGACGTGTAATCAACAGTAAACGCACCCCGGTGGCAATGAACAAAAACATGTCCGGGAGCTGGTATAGCACGTAAAAGTTATAAGCGTGGCAGAAATATCCGAAACAAAATAGAATAGGTCCCGCTCCTTCCGAAACGGAACGTTAGCAGTTAGCATCCTAGCCCGTGGCTATAGTCGTGCAACAGTACAACAGTCATATACAACAGAATTGTCCCCCTCCTCCCCTTATGTCAGATAGCGAGAGAAAAGAAAAAGATAACCTTCCAGGTGAAGCCTAATGTCAAGTATTCATCCATAATCACATATGTAATAAAACATTAAATGCAACCCCTCTCTGTGTGATAGCCGTAGCAGGATGCTAACGGCCCAGAGCTACTACCACGTCTGGATCTGATGAGGCCGGTATCGGGTCCACGTTCAGCTCTGGTGAAGCCGGCATCGGGTCCGCACCCGGCCCCGGTGGAGCCAGCATCGGATCCGCGTCCGGCCCCGGTGGAGCCAGCATCGGATCCGCGTCCGGCCCCGGTGGAGCCAGCATCGGGTCCGCGTCCCGCTCTGGTGAAGCCGGTGTCGGGGTCTCTCTGGGCCGGGTCCTCAGGAAGTCCACTGCGATGGAAGATGCATCCTCGTGCCATCCTTGGCTCGGATGATCAGCTTCGCAGGGAACTGGAGCGACGGTTTAAATCCACGCTTGTACAGGGGCCCCATGACATCTCGATATTGTGATCGTTGCTCGACCACCTCGGGGCAATAGTCTTCGAAGATCGAGACTGGTTTCCCTCTGTATGTCAGATCCCCTCTCCTTTTGCGAGCTTCCAGGATAATAGTCTCCTTAATCTTGTAGTGATGTTGTAATCACAGCACGGGCATACTTCACTCCCCCTCCTTTTCCCCTCACGTTCACCACACGCTCCTCTTCATCCCCCTCTCCATCCACTACACACTCCTCCTCATCCTCTCTTTCTCCATTCACCCCTCCATTCACCCTTATACGACCAGCATCACTTCACTTCACGTCACCTAGCACAGCTGCACTTCATCCCCCTGATTCGCACGCTGCCAGGCACCTCTCTCCTCACAGCTGCATCCTATCCCCCGTTGACGAGGTGCCTACTTCAACTGCAAGACGCTGACCAGAAATCGTCGTGGTATTAAATACCACTACCCAGGTACGACGTCTCTACCTAAAGCTCTGCTGGAATCTACCCTTTGTATTGCCTTGCCTAACCTGTTTCTCCTGTGCCCCAGGACCGTTCCTGCCTGGACCTTCCCTGTCCCCGAAGAGGACCACTTGCCCGCTCGCTGCCACAGCAGCCCCAAGACAAGAACAAGGACCACTTACCCGCTCGCTGCCACAGCAGCAGCCGCAAGACAAGAACTATAACCCCGTTCTATTCCCCTCCGATTCCTGTACTACTGAATTCATTAAAACCCTTGAAACGCTCCAATCTCCTCTCCTGTGTGTATCCAGCAATTGGGCTGTGTTCCAGACCACATTCTCACAAGTGATGTAAGCGGGCGATCACTGCCCTAGGCCTGAAGCCTGGCGCTGGTTTGGGTGTTAGCGTCCTGTGGCATCGGTCGAGCTCCGGTGGTGTAGCGAGGATATCTTTCCCCATGATTTCTACCAGGACCTCTGCGAAAAAGACACTAGGACGGTTGCTGTGTAGGGATTCGTCCAGGCCTAGGATGCGTATATTAGAACGCCGACTGCGTGATTCAACATCAATTAGCTTGTTTTTTAGCTTGTCAATGACTACGTCCTGAGCTGTGCATCTTGCCTCCAGCTCCACCATCCTACCCAACCACACATCCAGGCCGCCTTCCACGGAGGTCAGGCGTTGGGTATGGTCTGCAATCTCCTGTTGGAAGCCGTCGAGTCTAGACTCGAGCGAGGCAGTAAACGTTCTGAACTCCGTGGTGAAGGCCTGTTTGAGTTCCTCCATTAGCTTAGCCATGGTAGCCCCATCCATGGGGCTGGTCTCGCTCCTCAAGACTCGCGCAGCCATCACGCTCGTTATTCTTTTTTCTTTTGGGTCGAATAATACAGGCAGAGATACGGATGTTGTATATTAGTGGTTCAATTATCTTGAAATAAAAAAAAATACTTTTTAAAGTAAAATAAAAGTACGGGAGCAGCAGCGTGGCTCAAAGATGTTCACCCTATTCTTGACCCGGAACCGGAACCCCCAGGTGGGGGTTCTTTAACGTTTGTGGGAGGTGTATCTTAGCCTGGGTTGGGTAAAAAAATTACAAAAAGCTTCCTGAACGGACATCGCAGGTGTTACTGTACCTACCAGGTGAGGTTACCAAACGGACAAAACCAATTTGTGATGCAACCCCTGTTGTAGTGGTTTAATACCCCAAACACCATCTATCTCTTTTGTTCTCAGACTAAACACCAGTGTTGTGAAGGATCAGATTAAACCGAATATGTATATTTATTTATATATATATATTTAATTGTATTTGTATATCGTTTGATATCCCCTGTATATTCCTTGTACAATATGCATTGAATATCCCTTTAGTCTACTAAACAGCCCATAATAGTTTCATTCTACCATTGGACGAGAACCTGGCGCCAGGTTGCCATACCCCTAGGTCCAAGTTCAATCGTGCCGCCTAACATGTCGTGGCAAGCCCCGGTTCCGCGCAGGAATATGTCGGGCGAAATACGAATGGTACTATTTGTTCATAGCGCATATATATATGGCGCAAGTAAAGTAGAACTTTCTTTTAGTCCAGTTATTTACCCTCCAACAGAGTGACAGACGCAAAGCCTCCCCACGACGCACGTGTGGTGTAGTAAGGCCTACTTGGCCCAGAATAGGCATTGAGATATCGTGTAGATTAATAGTTGAATAGTCATAGTTTGGCACTATACCGTCGAGTTGGACGTATTCTATTAAGCTAATAATAGTCTATTTATGTATGGTGCATCGTTCGGTTAGAGTTCTAAAGTTATCAGTACCCCCATCGTTCCTGACATTATCTGGACGCTTAACCAGGCTGGTCAGACCCCTAGTGGTGATTGCATCCGAGGAGCTCCGGGCCAAGAGCGACTGGACCTGTATATTGGATTACTCTACCCGGACGACGGCGAGCCTTCCACGGCTTGGATTATGCTTTGTGTGCTTTGATTATTCCATGGATAAAGGCCAACACTGCAGAGTGTTGGAACTACCCCCCGGAGAGGACTCCAGGTGAGACGGCGCTCTACACCAGTGAGGTCGCCTCACGTCTCTCCGTTGTGGACCGGCAGCTACCGTCCACAGAGGGTCCAGCTGTATTCGTCTGCGGCCCGAGGTTCTGTGGGCACCGTGTCCAAGACTTTGGATTCTCCCAAGACACCGTCGGCCAGATGGGATACCGCCAGCGGCTTCTCTAACCCCCCCCTCCTACTGTCTTACAACCAGCGGGACCCCCCCCCCCCCCTTAGTGTATCCAGCTCTAATCATTTAAGTACCATCGCTATCGTTTCCTAAATATTCCAGGTTGTATACTTACTCCCTGCGTAACCAGAGATTGGACATTCAATGTTGATTTACCTACGAATACTCATTTGCCATAAAAGTGCATATTTCATATTTCAAATCATAAATGTAATTAAGTGATCGTTGTATACACCTTTTGCTGTATTAAACCTTCGATTTGGTACATTTGTGTGGATTCGTTTCATCAGGTGGGAAAGTGTTCATCATACTTATATCTTGTACTGGGTGGCCAGAAGTTAAAGTACATGAGGTAGTGGTATTAAATATCATATCTAACAATACAGTCAGGGAATTGTACCCCTCAGTTACAATTGGTCCTTCGAGCCGGAGGGTAACTAGTGTAATATTAATATAGTGTTATTAATATCGAAATGGCCTATGATGAACACTCCACGAAACGATCCTCCTAACCTAGAACGCCCGCGGCGCAGACGACAGACACCTCAGTACTTAGAGGCTTACACTGTCAGTCAACTACCTAGCCTTCGACAAACGGTAAACGCGGTAGAAGTAGAAAGTAAAATTATGTCTGACTTAACGACCAGGTTTCCCCGACCACAGAGGCCCTAGTAGGTCCTAATGTAACTGACCAAGCTCACGGTGGGGACCAGGAGGGAATTGACATGCCTTTACCCCCCGCCACTACCCAAGAAGTAGTCCCCGACCAGCCCCGGGAGGAAGACAACCCTACAGAGAGAGAACTCTGCACGGAAGAAGAGGAGGAGAGCGCAGAGGAACTAGAGCTCCAGGACTCCCCAACGAGTACCCCCAGGAGCGGCTCACGCAGGAGCGGCTCACCTCCACTACCGTCTTCCCCCAACGAAGCGGAGAGGATACTACAACAGGCGTTCCTCGTCAGCCTGACAGCCTCTACCGAACGCGATCGTCTCCAAGCACAGACGCTTAGCGAGCGCGAACAACTCCAAGCGCAACAACGGAGCGAAGAAGAGCGCATACGCCTGGAGATGAGACGCCTTCAGATGGAAGAGAACATGGCAAGAGACCGAGCAGACACCCAGCGTGCCGCTGCCGGTGCCCAAAGAGACGCAGAGCGCGAACTCGCTCTCATCCAGCGCGAAGCCGAGCGCGACAGAATACAAGCCGAGCGCGACAAGCTACAAGCGCAGCTAATGGAGCAGCTGATCCGCAAGGCAACACCCTCTCCCTCCGCCAGGGGTTCAAGGAACTCGTCGAGACAACAGTCAAGGGCAGCGTCACCACAACGAGCAAGCGACCCTGAACTTGACCAACAGACCGAGCCTATACCCCCCGCAGACCCCCTTCACAGACCGGTCCAAGCGAGACCCAGCTACAAGGAAGGAGCGGCATACACTGCGGAGAAGCTAAATAAACGATTACAGGATCTGGAAGATCTGATAGAGGAAGAAGAGGGAGAGGAGGAGAACCAAGCCCGACGACAGCACAGTACTCCACCGGACCAGGAGGTCCCATACAGTCCAGGCTATACCCCCGCGGCGCTGCGCTACAGACCCCCGACTCTATTCACGGGTGAGCACGACGCACGACCAGCCCCGAGGAACAGCACCTGGACCAGCGGGCCATGGTACCCTGCCAGTACCAGCCCACAGCGAGGCGCAAGAGGGGACTCGCCCAGGAGGTCTCTCCCCCAACGCTCGCCGATGTATCAGCCATCCACGGCGTCATACAATGCCACACCGTCATTCCCAGACTTCGCCTATGAGAGTCGAGCACAGTACACGGAGCTCCGGATGTGCTTAGAGACAATGATGGTGGATGTCGCTGATGAACGCCACAAGTATGCAATATTACTGAAGCACCTGAAAGTACCGCAAGCGCACAATATAGCGCTAGCCTATGCTACCTCTTCGACCCCATACACAGCGGCCCTTGCAGCGCTGGATCAGAGATATGGACGTATATGGGATTACGTAATCCAGGAGATAAGGCATATTGACCGCCTACCCCCAGCCACAGACAATCGCTCACTAGACGACCTGTCAATCAAAGTGCAGTCCCTGGTAGGGATGCTGGGAGCGCAACGGGAGAAGGGCATGCATGAGCTATACGGCAACTCTAACGTCGAGAGGATTTTGGAGAAGCTGCCACCCGCAAGACAGGAGCGCTTTAGGCGGCAGAGGGATTACCGGGATCCCAACGGCCCCGAGCCATCCCTCCTTGATCTAGCCGACTTCCTGGCGAGAGAAGTCAGCAGCTTACGACTGGACACCTTCGGGCGGAGCACGCCAAGCTCCAGAGAGGGACCCAGGAGAATAAATGATGGAAGAAGATCGGTGACTGTCATGCACCAATCAGAGTCAGTACCGAGCAGTAAGAGTCACAGCACCCCCTCGAGAAAAGAGAAGTGGAAGATAGCGTGTCCCTACTGTGAGAAAGAACACTGGCTGTCACAATGTGACATATTCACAAAGATGAATGCAGAAGAAGTGAGTCAATGGATAAAGTCCAACCGGCGCTGTTATCGATGTGCGCGGCCCCACATGGCAGCCGAATGCCGCCTAAAGAAAAGGTGCAGCCGGTGCGATGGAGCCCATCTAGATATACTACACGAAAGTAACGGAAGACGGCCTATACCTGCACCACGGAGCGG
Source organism: Notolepis coatsorum (assembly GCF_963971535.1). Taxonomy (NCBI): domain Eukaryota; kingdom Metazoa; phylum Chordata; class Actinopteri; order Aulopiformes; family Paralepididae; genus Notolepis; species Notolepis coatsorum. Next base: position 14,929,896 of record NC_140174.1, on the reverse strand, counting down.
CACCAAGGCAAGTGTCATGTACATTGACCCCGCCAGCAGCAGCGGAGCCCAAGTGCTCTTAAAGGTAGTCTGTGTGACATTGAGCTACCAAGATAAAGTCATGGACACTTACGCCGTCCTTGATGACGGGTCAGAGAAGACCCTTCTGCTCGCCTCCGCTGCGACCCAGTTGGGACTGCGGGGGAGCAAGAACGAAATGACGATTCGGACAATAAGAAGAGATTTAAAGACGATAAAGGGCGAGAATGTCTCCTTCACCATCGCAGCCAACGGGCAGCCAGAGCGACGGTACAAGATCACAAATGCTTTCACCAGCCAAGAAATAGGACTATCGCAGTACACCTACCCTGTCACCAAGTTGATGGATAAATATGTGCACCTGCGCCAATTACCTATCCCGCTCATAGACGGCGCTACCCCGACCCTGTTGATAGGCTCCGACCATGCAGAACTCATAGTCCCGATTGATCGGGTCCATACAGGCCCCCGAGGCTGTCCTGCAGCAGTCGAGACCCGCCTAGGGTGGACCCTACAAGGCCCCCTCGCTAAATCTCTCAACCGAACAGCAGCCACTAGCTGCTTCCACTCCAGAACGACAGAAGAAGACACCACTCTCCTGCAGCATGTCGAGAGGCTATGGACCCTAGAGACAATGCCCTTTAAGAACGAAAAGAAAGATATTCGCTCTAAAGAAGACATTTACGCCATCAACCTACTCGAGCAGGGGACAAAGAGAGTCACAGTCGCCGGAGTGATGAGATACGCAACTCCACTCCTGAGGCGAGAGGGAATGCCCACCTTTCACGCAAAGAAAGACGCCACGGAGCGCTATCTACTGAACACAGAGCGGCGCCTAGCCAAAGACCCCGCTCAAGAGAGTGTGTACCGAGCTGAGATTGAGAAGCTAATCACAGCGGGACACGTAACAAAGATTGACATTAAAGAGGCCGATCAGACGACCGAATCATGGTACGTGCCGCATCACAAGGTCCATCACAACGGCAAGGATCGCATTGTGTTTAACTGCACCTACCAGATCGGATCCCAAAATCTGAATAAAGAGCTCTTGCCCGGCCCCACACTCGGCCCCTCCCTACTAGGCGTGCTACTGCGCTTCCGCCAGGACAAGGTGGCTATAAGCGGGGATATCAAAGGGATGTTCTTGCAGGTGAGACTAGTAGAGGAGGACAAGCCTCTGCTACGGTTCCTATGGAGAGAGAAGATCGGAGATGAGAACCCATCCATCTACCAGTGGGAAGTACTCCCCTTCGGAACCACATGCAGCCCGTGCTGTGCTACATTTGCACTACAGAAACACGTCACAGAGGACCCAGCAGCAGAGGAAGAGGTCCAACACAGTGTGAAGAACAGTTTCTACGTGGACAACTGTTTACAAAGCGTCTCGACTCAAGAAGAAGCCGAGGCTCTCCTAATCAAGTTACGCGCCTCCCTGATCAAAGGCGGCTTTGATCTCAGGCAGTGGGCCAGCAGTGACCCGCACGTATTGCGCAGCCTCTCCTCCGTGGACAAGGCTGCCAGCAGCGAGACCTGGATGGCGACAATCCCAGGAGAAGCCCAAGAAATGACACTAGGACTAGTCTGGCGCTTCAAAACAGACTCGCTCCACTATAGACACAAACCCTTGGCTCCAGAGCAGGGAAGGTCGGCGGCGATACCGACCACCAGACGGAGTGTGTACAGAACACTCGCCAGACAATATGACCCGTTGGGATGTATTCTACCTTACACCACCAGGGCAAAGATGATTGTACGAGCACTATGGGACAAGGACCAGGGCTGGGACGACCCAATACCCGCACACCTTGCCTCAACATGGAGAGAGTGGGAGACGGAACTCCGCTCACTCCCAGGTGTCAATATACGCCGCAGCTACTTCCCATCCACAGTGAGGCCAGAGACATGCGAGATTGAGCTACACGTCTTCAGCGACGCCTCCGAAGTAGCCTACGGATCGGTGGCCTACTTGCGTGCCCAAGAGATGGGAGGAAAGATACACACTGCTTTCATCCTGGCCCGCTCAAGAATAGCCCCACGTAAGCAACAATCTATCCCACGTCTAGAGCTCTGCGCAGCCCTCGCAGGAGCGCATCTAGCCACGTTAATCCAACGTGAACTCACCATCCCGGTGCATAGAACAATCTTGTGGTCAGATTCCACGACAGTACTCACATGGATCAAGTCCGATTCATGCAGATACAAAGTCTTCGTGGGAGTCAGAGTCACCGAGATTCAAGAGTTAACAGAAGAAGCAAGCTGGCGGTATGTGGACACCAAACACAACCCAGCTGACGTCATCACCCGGGGAATGTCTCTGGATGACCTAACCCGTCGCAACATCTACAGTGACGGACCAGCATTCCTCAAGCTCCCGGAAGGAGATTGGCCTACGCCCACCCCGAGGGAAGCAAGTAACGAGGAGGCTGAGAACAAGAAACCTATGTTCTGTGGACTGAGCACTGTCGCCTCCACAGACCCCAACATAGATGACTGCATTACCCTAGAGAGTGCGCAGCAAAGAACATTCCTGCGGCACCACCCAGAGATTCAGTCCACCACTGACATGTCAGCAGCTGACTACGAAGAAGCAGAACTTCTTCTACTACAACGAGCCCAGAGAGACTCGTTCCCCGATGAGCTAGACTGTCTACAGGGAGGAAACCCCGTCCCATCAGACAGCAGACTGATTCACCTGGCACCAGAGAGTGACGCCCATAATCTCATCAGAGTGGGTGGTCGCCTGCGGAGAGCCCCCGATCTACCAGATGACATTAATAATAATAATAATAATAATAATAAATCAAATTTATATAGCGCCTTTCATAGAACCCAAGGTCGCTTTACAATCAGGACAAAAAATAGGGCAAGGAAAGTAGGGGGGGAGGGGGAAAGGGGATGAGGGAAAGTAGGGGATAATGGACCTAATTTAATCTAAAACTAACTGATGGGGAAAGCCTTGGTGAAGAGGTGTGTTTTTAGAGCGGATTTGAAGGTGTCCAGGGTTGGGGCGTTGCGGATTTCGGGGGGGAGAGAGTTCCAGAGGGTAGGGGACGCCACGCTGAAGGCTCTGTCCCCAAAAGTCCGTAACCTGGTGCGAGGGATGGAGAGGAGACCTAGATCAGAGGATCGTAGGTTCCGGGATGGAGTGTACTGGTGGAGGAGATCAGACAGGTACCGGGGGGCGAGGGCATGGAGGGATTTGTAGGTGAGGAGCAGGAGTTTGAAGGTGATGCGGAACCTGACTGGAAGCCAGTGGAGATGGATGAGGGTGGGGGTGATGTGCTGCCAGGGCTTGGTGTGAGTGAGAACCCTGGCAGCTGAGTTCTGGACATACTGGAGCCTGTCCAGGGCTTTGCTGGGTACCCCGAACAGGACTCCATTACAATAGTCCAACCGGGAGGTGACAAATGAGTGGATCAGGGTCTCCGCCACAGAGTCTGAGAGTGAGGGTCGGAGACGGGAGATGTTCCTGAGGTGGTAGAAGGCAGACTTGGTGACAGATTTGATGTGGGAGTGAAATGAAAGCACCCGAAAAGATTAAGCACCCGATCGTCTTGAACAGCCGACACAAGGTCACAGAGCTGATCATAAAGAAATACGACGAGGATGTACACCACGCAGGAGCAGAGAGAGTCTTCGCGGAGATCAGACGTCGTTATTGGATATTGCAAGGGAGAGAAGCAGTACGGCGCTTCCAGCGAACCTGTCTAGACTGCCGTAAGTGGCGCGCGCAGCCCAGCATACCACGGATGGCTGACTTACCCCCCTGTCGCCTCCGAATCGGCGACAAGCCATTCCACTCCACAGGCATGGACTGCTTTGGCCCGTTGTATATAAAGAGAGGAAGAGGCACCGAGAAGCGGTGGGGTATTGTATTCAAATGCATGACCACCAGAGCGATACATATCGAGCTCCTTCCGACCATGAGCACAGACTCATTCCTTATGGCCTTCCGGAGATTCACATCACGGAAAGGAAAACCGTCTACATTGTTGTCTGATCACGGGACCAACTTCAAAGGCGGAGAAAGAGAGCTGAGAGAGAACTTCCAAGCTATGGGCCCAGAACTTAAGACCCACCTCGCTCCAGCCCAGATTGATTTCCAGTTTAATCCCCCGAACGCACCCCACTTCGGTGGAACCTGGGAACGAGAAGTACGTTCTATAAAGACAGCCCCGTACTTGGAGCCCAGACTGTGGCGGAGGAAGTCCTAATGACAGTCCTCACGGAGATTGAGGGAGTATTGAACTCAAAGCCCCTCGGTTACGTCTCCAGTGATGTAGCAGATGTCGACCCAGTCACCCCCAACACACTCCTAATGGTGCGGCTGGACCCCGCGCTACCCCAGACAATGTACAGGCCCGAAGAAGCGAACGGCCGAAGAATGTGGAGGTACAGCCAAGTACTAGCTGACAAGTTTTGGAGCAGCTTCCTACTTCACTACCTACCGTCTCTACAGACCCGCCAGAAGTGGGTAAAAGAGAGAGACAATTTGACAGAAGGAACAGTCGTCATGATTATTGACCAGTCACTACCCAGAGCTATGTGGCCGGCTGGCCGCGTAAGCAAAGTGATCACCGGTGCCGATGGCAAGGTCCGAGCAGCTGAAGTACTCGTCCAAGGGCGCACCTACACACGTCCCGTGGTGAGGCTCATAGAACTGCCCCGACTCCCAGATACTATCGATGATGACCATGACCCTATGACTTTGTGAGTTGACTGACCCTTACAGCGGACCTTGAGTGGTAGACAGTGCGGTTAATCTGTCTCTGCTTAGCTAATTAGGTGGGACTAATTAGGGGGCGGCTGTTGTGAAGGATCAGATTAAACCGAATATGTATATTTATTTATATATATATATTTAATTGTATTTGTATATCGTTTGATATCCCCTGTATATTCCTTGTACAATATGCATTGAATATCCCTTTAGTCTACTAAACAGCCCATAATAGTTTCATTCTACCATTGGACGAGAACCTGGCGCCAGGTTGCCATACCCCTAGGTCCAAGTTCAATCGTGCCGCCTAACATGTCGTGGCAAGCCCCGGTTCCGCGCAGGAATATGTCGGGCGAAATACGAATGGTACTATTTGTTCATAGCGCATATATATATGGCGCAAGTAAAGTAGAACTTTCTTTTAGTCCAGTTATTTACCCTCCAACAGAGTGACAGACGCAAAGCCTCCCCACGACGCACGTGTGGTGTAGTAAGGCCTACTTGGCCCAGAATAGGCATTGAGATATCGTGTAGATTAATAGTTGAATAGTCATAGTTTGGCACTATACCGTCGAGTTGGACGTATTCTATTAAGCTAATAATAGTCTATTTATGTATGGTGCATCGTTCGGTTAGAGTTCTAAAGTTATCAGTACCCCCATCGTTCCTGACGTTATCTGGACGCTTAACCAGGCTGGTCAGACCCCTAGTGGTGATTGCATCCGAGGAGCTCCGGGCCAAGAGCGACTGGACCTGTATATTGGATTACTCTACCCGGACGACGGCGAGCCTTCCACGGCTTGGATTATGCTTTGTGTGCTTTGATTATTCCATGGATAAAGGCCAACACTGCGGAGTGTTGGAACTACCCCCCGGAGAGGACTCCAGGTGAGACGGCGCTCTACACCAGTGAGGTCGCCTCACGTCTCTCCGTTGTGGACCGGCAGCTACCGTCCACAGAGGGTCCAGCTGTATTCGTCTGCGGCCCGAGGTTCTGTGGGCACCGTGTCCAAGACTTTGGATTCTCCCAAGACACCGTCGGCCAGATGGGATACCGCCAGCGGCTTCTCTAACCCCCCCCTCCTACTGTCTTACAACCAGCGGGACCCCCCCCCCCCTTAGTGTATCCAGCTCTAATCATTTAAGTACCATCGCTATCGTTTCCTAAATATTCCAGGTTGTATACTTACTCCCTGCGTAACCAGAGATTGGACATTCAATGTTGATTTACCTACGAATACTCATTTGCCATAAAAGTGCATATTTCATATTTCAAATCATAAATGTAATTAAGTGATCGTTGTATACACCTTTTGCTGTATTAAACCTTCGATTTGGTACATTTGTGTGGATTCGTTTCATCAGGTGGGAAAGTGTTCATCATACTTATATCTTGTACTGGGTGGCCAGAAGTTAAAGTACATGAGGTAGTGGTATTAAATATCATATCTAACAATACAGTCAGGGAATTGTACCCCTCAGTTACAACCAGACTATAGTTCATGTGGTTTAGTACCCCAAACACCATCTATCTCTGTTGTTCTCAGACTAAACACCAGACTATAGTTCATGTGGTTTAATACCCCAAACACCATCTATCTCTGTTGTTCTCAGACTAAACACCAGACTATAGTTCATGTGGTTTAGTACCCCAAACACCATCTATCTCTGTTGTTCTCAGACTAAACACCAGACTATAGTTCATGTGGTTTAATACCCAGGTATCTCCCAAGCCTTTCTGTGTGGAGTTTGCATGGTCTCCCAGTGCTCGCAAGGGTTTCCCCCCCGATAAGAGAAACCCAATGGAAAAACATGCACAACAGATCGCTAACGCTGTCGTGTCCCTGACGAAGACGGACAGGAGCACTTGGATTGGTCCCTGGGGCACGGCCCCTCGCCAACGCCCCTATCTGCTCCCGGCTGCCCTTGGGGGGAAGGACGACGGGATGGGTCAAGTGCAGAGACTCAATCGCATCGGCGACCCAACTAACTGCATGTGTGTGTGTTCCTGTGTGTGTGCCGCCCATCGCATGTGTGTCTGCCTGCATGCCAAATAAAGACAAATAATAATTATAAATATATATACCCCAAACACCATCTATCTCTGTTGTTCTCAGACTAAACACGAGACTACAGGCTACATAAGATGAATAGCTCAACAGGATGCATGACGTGCTCAAAGCCCACAGGCACATAATGGTGTTGGTCCAATCCAGGGAACGAAGTGTTCACTTTTTCAGATATTCAGAGATTTCTTCTAAACTGTGTAGTCGAACAGTTCAGAACCAATTTTTATTTTTTTTAATAATTTCTGAAATGTTTAACCCTTTCACTGCTGTCTAAAATGAAAGAAGGTGGCATAGATAAAATCTGTAACTGAAAAAAGGAAAAAGATTTTGACAGAACTTTTAGAATAAAAGTATTACTCCCCCACAAAATCATTGATTAATGAATTTATAATTTCAAAAGCATTTGCGGGTCCAAAATGAATGAACATGTTGCAGACATGTAGAATAGAATAGAATAGAAACCTTTAATAATCCTGAGGGAAATTCGGCACTACAGATCGCTCACATTGAACAACAATAAACATTTAGTCAATAAGACTAAAATAGGAATAAGAATATAATTAATTATATTAAAAATAAGAATAAAATAGAATAAAGAATAAAATACTGTCCGGGATCTACATTCTGGTATGTATATACATTCTAAAATATACAGAAATATACAGTCAAATGTACAGTAATAAGTGTGAAAATGTAAAGTGAAAAGTGTCCAGGAGGGTTTTGAGAAGTGTAAATTTTTTTAAAGTGTTCAGGAAGAGTTCCTCCTCATCACCGTGCTTTATACATTCGACTATCGCAGAGTCATCAGAAAACTTCTGAAGGTGGCAGGACTCTGATCGATAGTGGAAATCATTGTCATTGTCCCCTGCGGGGCCCCGGTGTTGCTGACCAGTCTGTCTGACACACAGTCTTGTAGGCGCACATACTGTGGTCTGCCCGTCAGATAGTCAACAACCCATGACACCAGGGGGGCCTCTACCTGCATCACCTCCAACTTCTCACCCAGCAGCCCAGGCCGTATGGTATCAAAAGCACTGGAGAAGTCGGCGGCTAGGTGGTGCAGTGGGCAAGGCGCTCACCACAAATGCAGGAGACGCTGGGTTCGAGCCCAGCTCTCCGCATTGCTATCAGCTTGGCTGGTCGTTCATACTAATACAATTGGCAGTATTAGGGGGTGGGAAGCTGATGGGTGGGGATCGGACGTTGTGGACAGCGACTCCTACAGGTCGGTTGGTGCGCCTGCGCAGCAGAATCAGGAAGCCAAACGCAGACCCCCGACGCTGAGAGATCGCGCTGTACAGGTGAAAAGATGCGACTGCTGCTTCCTCGAGTACCGGAGGGGACACGTGATGTAAGGCTTAGTCCACATTGCAGCCGGCTTGTGGGAGGCATGGCCTAACAGCGTTCGAGACAGGGGAGGGTAGAATTGGTCGATACGAAAATTGGGATGGGAGAAAAAGCACTGGAGAAGTCAAAGAACATGACTCTCACAGTGATCGCCGGCTTGTCCAGGTGAGTGTATACGGCTCGGTTCAGCAGGTAGATGACAGCGTCCTCTACCCCCAGTCGGGGCTGGTAGGCGAACTGGAGTGGGTCTAGGTGGGGTTTGATCGCCGGGCGGAGTTGCTCAAGGACCAACCTCTCCATGGTTTTCATAATGCGAGAGATTAGAGCCACCGGCCTGTAGTCCTTGGACAATGGACATGCTGGGACATGACACATGAGCACTTAGGGACAGGGACCACACATGAGGTTTTCCACAGTGTCGGGACTTTCTGCAGCCTCAGGCAGTATCCCCTCCCTACTTCCCATTTCCCCACATGGAATGTACCTGATTGGATAAATGACATGCCGGTGCTCTAGTGTGATATCTAGTGGCTGAATAAAATGTATTAATTGATTAATCGCATGATTGATTGATAACCAGAACATATGTTTGCCGTTGAAGTCTGTCAAGTCAAACAGGCCCCTTGTTCTTTGTTATTATTGTTTATTGTTTAAAAGGATCCCCATTAGCTGTCACCTAAGTGGCGAGCTAGTCTTCCTGGGGTCCACACAGAAAGACAACAGAAAACACAAAACATAACAACATGAGATACATATGACAATCACAATTAACAATGATAATCTAAAAACAGTAAAACATTGTAGACATCATTAGAATCAGAATATTTTGCTCACATATTTAAGTAGTGCATTCTCAGGTGGTATTTGAAAGACACTTTACTATTCAATTTACTTATGTTCAGTGGGCAGTTATTCCAATGATTGATGGCACGATAAACAACAGTCCTCTTTAAAGCATTTGATTTTGGACGTGGTAACATAATCTGTCCATCATCAGCTGACCTAGTAAAATAAGAATGAACCTGACTGCATTTGACAATTTGTTTGTATAAGAAAACAGGTTGAGATGAAAAGACAGTGTTCCTGAAAAATTTAACTGTGTTGAAAACCAGCCTATTCTCTACTGTTAACCATGAGAGTTGCCGGTGCATAGTGATGGTGTTTGTTCTCATGGAACAATGTAAAACTAACCTTGCAGCTCTGTTCTGGGCAGTTTGCAATTTTTTTAGTTGACCTTTGGATGCAGAGGACCATACTGGTGCACAATAATCTAGGTGACATAAAATTAAAGATTTCGCCACCTGTCCCACAATATATGTAGGGACATAAGAAAGACATTTCCTAACAATGGAGATACCACTCCCCATCTTCTTCACTATGGTATCAATGTGTTCTGCCCACGACAGCTGGCTGTCAATTATTATGCCCAGTAATTTTACTTTATTTACCTGTTCTATGGGTTCGTCAGACACAAGGATAATGAGTTATATCCTGGTTATATATTTGTATGAGGGCTGTCAAAGTTAATGCTTTAATTTTGGAGATTATTTTAAATTATTTAAAGCGTTAAATCTTTTTATCTAGATTAATCTATGGAGTGAAAGATTTTCAACGTTCTGAACTTTCAGCAGTATCTTTGCTTGTTCTTTTTTTGCATTGACTCATGCACCTTTTTGAAAATCATCTGACATGAAGATGGAACACATTTTTGTTGTTAATATGATTTATATTACTGGTGGTAGTTCATACAAGACATTATCGTCCTCTAAGCCAATCTGCACTTTAACATAGGCCTGGGTTGCTTTTATTTCTGTTAGCGCCGCGGATATAAGAAAGAGGTCTTTAAAGCTGAGTCAATGTTGATGGTTTTGTTGAACATTTGTATTTCACAGGAGAGAAACTGTATTCAAATATCAAATAAAGCTATTAAAATAGTCTTTGAATCTAAATATGCTTTCTTTGTGTTGATTCTACTACCCCCAGGTTGAGAACCACTGCACTAAAGCCATGGTCTCAATTCTTGCCACAGTAACCCAGATGAATCTGGGTCATTCTGCGGTCAATGAGAGCGCAGGAGATCACATTACTTATGTTAATCAGATCAAGCTGCTGGTGAAGTTATTATTTAACTAATGGTTATTTGTATATTGTTGATTTTTGTACCTCCAGCCCATGATCCTGCATTTCCATACCTGTGTGGTTTGCAAAGTAATTTATTGTTGTCAGAAAGGTGATTGATAGGTTCTCAGTGACACCTGCAAGCTCACAGACACAGATTATGTAATAGCCACACGGCATGGAAAATTTTTTGTCACATTAATACGTGGTGTGTATATATATGTATATGATGTTATGCAGTATATTTATAATGAATGAATGACCGAATTAATTAATTAATGAATTTACAATAAACCCCAAGATGGCGGCGCAGTTGACACGTGAGGCCCAGCGTCTCTCCAGTTCTGCACTGCCTCTGACCGGAAAGCACTGCAGAGAGAGGGGGTGAAAACCGGCCAACGCAACACCGGTACATCACTCCCTGCTATTGAGTGTATCATTGTCAAGGACACCTCTCACCTTTGCCCTCCTCCCCTCCAGGAGACGCTACAGGAACCGGCCCTGCAAGTCAAGCAGACCCAGGAACAGCTTATTTCCCTCAGCTACCATCTCCCTGAACCCTGTGTCACGATGACAGCAGACCCAGGAACAGCTTCTTTCCCTCAGCTACCATCTCCCTGAACCCTGTGCCACGATGACAGCCCCCACCCCCCTCCTACTCCACTGCCTACACACCCTAGGCCAGGGCTATTCAACTAAATTGTTCAGGGGGCCACATTGTCAGAAACCCAAGGGGCCAGGGGCCGGACTGCCATGGCGCCTCCCCGTGCTATGAATATATGTACACTTGACACAACACGCAACCACATTTTCACAACTTTTATTTAACTACATTGCAAAAGTAGTATACTTTTCAAATAAAGTGCTTCATTTATGTGCCACATCTGCAACATCTCCTGCAGAAAGTGCTTCATTTATGACTGTGCAACAACTGCAACATCTCCTCTTCAACATTTCAATATAAAAATAAAATAAAAAACAAACAAGTGCATGATGTGCATCTGAACATTCTAACATCAACACTTGAACAAAAAAACACATTTATAGTGCAGCTGAGCTTATGAAAAAGTGCTTCATGTCTGTGCAACAACAGCAAATCACAGCATCTTATTAGCACTTATTGTCCACTCTTAACTCTCAAACATCAGGGGGGGTGGGGGGCAGACAGGCCTAGCCTACATACACACATCTAATGAGAGCGATTGCACTTATTTGACTGGGCAATGGCAGAGAAAGAGGGTTCATAGGAAGTGCTACCCGCAAACAGTGATGCAAATGCTCATTTGTCAAGGAGGCACGGTTGCTTGTTTTAATGGCATTCATGTGAGAGAAACTGGATTCACAGGTGTATGTTGAGCCAAACATTGTTAGCACAGATATTGCCAGCGTTTTTATTTTGGGGAATGTCTTGACATGAATACACTTTATCCAACATGTTGTGGTGGATTCATTCTCAAGTGCCTGCTTCAGAGCAGATGATGCTTGCATGTCAATTATTTCAAGTTGCAGGAGACCTTCATCAATGTGAAGTGATGCAAGGAACTCTTGTCCTTTTGTGGAAATAGCAGCTACATTGGCAAATGGGTTGCTCACAAAATGCATCAATTCTCTGGACATGTCAAATTCATCAAATCGACTTGCAAAGTTTTCCCTCAATTTATCAATGAAATCTGTCATTAATTGAGTGACTTTTGGCTCAATTGTGCGTGTTAACGTTGACATGAAAAGAAAAAAGTAAAAAAAAAAAAAAAAAAAATTTTTTTTTTTTTTTTTTTTATTGTCATGTAATCTTTGGCGGGCCGGTCAGAATCATCCCGCGGGCCGGATCTGGCCCGCGGGCCGCCAGTTGAATAGCCCTGCCCTAGGCTCTGTTACCCAAACTGTACGAACTCTGAACTCTGTTGCCTACTCAACTTATACCTACAGTATCTACTGCTTTCACTGTCTTATATCTTACATCTCACATGTTAACCATTTCCTCCTGCACCCCTTACCCTAAACCAAGTTCATATCCTATCCTCTACCCCTACACCCCTTACCCTTAAACCAGGTTTGTATCCTAACCCCCCCATATATACACACACACACACACACACACACACACACACACACACACACACACATACACACACACACACACACACACACACGCACGCACGCACGCACGCACGCACGCACGCACGCACACACACACACACACACACACACACACACACACACACACACACACACACACACACACACGCATGCACGAACACACATAATTTGATTGGTGTTCATTTTTAAACTTGAATACATGTCTGCTCATTGTTTAAACAACATAATCTCATCTGTGGTTAGTAAAGTTCCTGGAACGTTGTTTGTTGATCTGAAAATATAATCTGGAACTCCACTGAACCATCCTGTGTGTTTAATAATAATGCAGGACTCACAACTTGGGGTATTTCTTTGGTTTGCCTGCATGCCGTCTCTGTGAGGAGCAGTGTTGAGGGAATGCATATCGCTCTGTCTTGGCTTAGAGTGGATCAGAGGGTGGCATGCAGCCTTGTAACATTTCTGTTTAATATTTGTAAAGTTGGTAAACCTGAGTCTTTGTGGTCAGAACTACAACCCACCAATACTAGACATGGCTTATGTCACCAGACACGCCTTGGGTCTTCATTTGACTCTACCTCTACCAAGAACAAATGCACTTAAGAGAACCGTAATGTATAGAGCTGCTGCATGCTGGAAGTGTATACCTGTGAATATAATGATTATCAGCAACAAATCTACTTTAAAAAAAATGCTGTTATTAATAATGAAATACAGTTGAGTTATTGATTTATTTAGTTAGTATTGTATTTGTGGTTGGAGCCTTTTTGTGTTGTGATTTTGCAGATTGAGAATGTACTTAAGCTAAAGTGTTTTTTATGTGTTTATTGTTTTGTTATTACTCCAATGTTTTAAGTTATGTGTTCGGACCCCAGGAAGAATAGTCTTTCACCCATGGGTGTAGACTTATGGGGATCCATATAATAAACAAATAAACAAATAAACAAATGCCTTGCCATCCTTTGGGATCTATTCCAAAGTATTTTGTCTCCTAAATCAATGAATGTGTTCCTTCCTGTTCTGCCTCAGGCAGCCTAATTAACAAGCACCACTTTCTCCTTTGTACAACGTCCACATGTACCGGTAGCCTAATTCATGTACTCATGCACAGGTTAGCCAATCACAGATGTGAGATATCATGTATGGTATGATCATGTTATTATAAATTACGCTGATGCTTACCACAACTAAATAAACTTGTTGTTGCTACAGGAGACTCTGTTTCTAGTGCTGTCAGGCGATTAAAAAGATTTGTAATTAATTAATCTAATTAATCACATTTTAATCGCATAACCATTTTAAGCCTGATATTTTATATTCTATAATCATATTTCAAATTGCATGTGTCATGGATGGCAGAATTCAGTACTGTATCTACAAAACCTTCAGTTTAATCATCTTTTAATCAGATTTTTCAGGTCTGGTCAATTTTAGCATGGTGTTATTCACAGTCAAAATTAAAAAAAATTAAAAAAATTATTTAATTGATATTTTCATTTGGTTCATTACAATTTACTCCAGCCTAGTAACAGACACAGTATTTCTGACACTGGGAATACATTCCCTGAGATCCATAGATGTCCCTAGAATCAGATACCAAGAACATGCAAATGGACCATTTAAAAAAAAAGTTTGTAAATGTTTATTCTACGTTCTTATGGCATGAATGAGATTTATAAAAATTAAATAAAAAGATTTATTAAAAAGTTAATTTTTTGTGTGCTTTTAATAAATAAAATATAAAATTTGCATAACGCGATAATTTGCTGTGTGTAATTAATTAATCTAATTAACGCGATAAACTGACAGCCCTATCTGTTTCTCTTTGTCTATTATTTGTTCTCTCCCTGAATGAATGTGCTCTCTGTGTGCAGAACCAGTCCAAACTGAGAGGACTGAGTTCTGTGTCGTATGGCTCCGCTCGGCGTCACTACTGCACTGTACCTCGCTCGTGTACGCGCACTGAATAAAAAATTCCACAATGTACCTTTACATCCCAACATCCGTCTGACCACACCCCTATCAGCTTACCTTCATAAGCAGGTGTGTGGCCACCTACTCGCCTCCTTCTTCGCTTTCACCACAAGGAAGTGCCTTCGGTAGATCCCCACTTGACGAGGTTGTTAGTAGAAGAAAGTTGGAAAACAAGAAATACGTTGACATCATATCTTTATTTTCTCTCTCACTATTTTCGAGAAAATACGGCGATATTGTCTTCGTTACTGGAGTGTCTGGAAGATGATGATCATTCTACACCTCCACAGGCTTTTTCGTATTAGGAGCTCACGCCGCTGACATGCTTCCCAACTGCAATCCTACTTGCTGCGGCTGGATGGGGTAAGACCCTCCAGCAACACAGCTGGACTGTAGGACACACCGACTGTTGTGAGAAGCGGTGGGTTCCAGGTTGGGTATGTACTGTTTTGATGGCGAGCTCTGGTTGTTGTTGATGCTATGGGGGTTAGCTAACAATTTACGAAACGCCGATCCCAGGCCAGGGTCCTCTGCTCGGCTTAAAACGGCGGTCGGTGGATCTTGGCCTGACGCCCATTATAGTCAACTAGTGGGCCGCGACCAAGAACTGGTGATCCCAGGTTTCTCTGGACGAGCGATGCTTCTCTGTCCCGTATAGGCCCCATCTTTCATATACAAATGAAAGTTTACCCTAACGAGGAAATGTGGGCATAAGATCTTCTTTATCGGAAGTTCCATGCTCAAAGGGCCCCGTGTGTGTCTGGATCACCGTTGACAACTGTGTTCTGACATTTCTTTTTCTTTTCCCTGGTAGGGAAGGGATTGGGACAGCGGCCTGTCTGGAGTGTGATTTGATATGTCAGTGTATACAGTTCAGGTGGTAGCTGCTTAGCTGGCGTGCTAGTTGTGGACTACTCTGTTAGCCAGTCAGCGGTTAGCTGCGGCGCTAGCCCGCTGTGTTACCAGGCTAGTAGCGTTGGCTCGTTGCTATCAGTCAGATAGCTGCTTAGCTTGCGTGCTAGTTGTGGCCTACTGTGTTAGCCAGTCAGCTGTTAGCTGCGCAGCTGTTAGCTGCGGTGTTAGCTCGCTGTGTTTACCAGGCTAGTACACGTTAGCTTGCTGCTATCAGCCGAACGGCTGTTAGCTTAATGCTACACTGTTGAACGTTTTCTGTGACTGTAACATGCCTTAAACACTCTGACTACGACGTCATCTTTGACAGAGGATGTTAGTCGAACCTACCCGGAGCCGGCCGGCGAGGACTGCGTCAACAAGGAGAACCGTAGCGGCGGGGAGCAGCGACGCTGCCCGTGTCGTCAACACAGGATGCTGTGTTTACTATCGGTGCCCTGTTAGCAGACTGCAGTTCGCTTGATCTGCGCTCTCGGTAGGAAGGTCCTGACCAGACCTTAAAACGCGTCTTCTTCCTTCCCTTCTAATGTTTTGTAATAACGATGTTTTCCAAAACGGGTGTTGCTGCAATACATTTAGGATACGACGCGAGTTGTGTGTGAATTGTCTTGTCACTGGTATTAGCTTCTCCATGCAAATCAGGTTGTTTGTTACATATGTAAAAATGATCTGGTTTGTTGTGTTGAGAAACATCATGTGTGTTCATGTACCGTGTACTCACAACTAAGGGGGTTAAATTAACCTATAATGCTATGCTTAGTGACATATGAGTGAAGAATGAATTCTTTTCTCAGCCTGTAATGACAATGAACAGTGTGTTCACATATTAACAGGTTTACCTGTTCAACTGGCCGTATTAAGGGTAAGGTAGGAGGGGTGTTCCCCCCGGTTCCCTGGGGACTTCCTCACCCTCCTCTCAGACATGTTGTTTACAATATATTGTGTCACTGTGTGGTGGGATACGATGTAACCCTTAGCTTGATTGCTGGGGTTGTGCTAAAACCGCTTGAGGAACTATATTTTCCTAAAGAAAAGATTGTTTGGTCACTTTTCGTGTGTGCTTAGCAAGGCCTGTGGCCGATACTAATCGAGAATTGTGTATTCTCTCATTATGAAAAACGGCGTTCCTCTGTAGTGTGTATTTGCCATTTTTTGTGGTGATAAAGGGTTGTGTGTATCTTGTGATCTACAACTGGGTTGGGTTGGCCACAGAAGCACATGTGTAAGTCTGGTACCGGGGCTCTTAAGGGGGCCCTCTCTATTCTGTGTTTTTTCCTTAGTAAAAATCAGATAGCAGGTTAGCACATGAGCTGTGTGAAGCTGTTAGACGCTTCATGTAGCTGACTATGACTGTGTCATACTCTTTCCTGTCATTACATCGTATCATGGGTGTGGGGTCGTAAAAGGGGTGAACTGGTAATCCTTTCCTCCCCTTTTCTGATTGGTCAGGGGTTAAAACCTCCTGTCCTTCAAGGTTCCTGTCACGTTGCTGTTCGGCACGTTACAGGGTAAGAGGGGGGGGGGGGGGGGGAGGAGGGAGTTTCCTGGTCCCACGCCCTGGAATATTGGGCGTGTGCACCGCAGAAATTCCCCCGCCATAGAGTACGTCACTGTGTGCGCGTCTCTGTTGGTAAGACTTCCGTGTGCTGTTCAGGTCCATATGATGGATCTGTTTCAGGGAGTGGTCAGGGCTCCTCCTCACGAAGCTCCTACTCGGGCCGTCTGTGAGTTAGGACTCTCCTTCCCTGTGAGGGAGCCTCCTCAGAGTTCAGAGCCTCCTCCTCAGATTGTCAAGATGAGTAGAACTTCAAAAAGGAGTTCTGCTCTATTGTGTGTGTATTCGATTCAATTTGATTATTGAGTGTATTGGTTAAGTGCCTCCTCCTCGGAGAGCCCTAATCCAAATATTACATAGCTCAATGTTGCAATATATTCTTTTCAATCTATACAGCTCGCGTGGGAAGTCTCTCTGGGGATTTCCGCCTCCTCCCTATGGGAGGGTGGTGGGATGTAAAAATGTAAAAACAATTTACCCTCAGCCTGCGTCACGAGGGATTCATGTCAGTCTGTGTTCTTTCTTTTTTGAATAAAAAGAGGAAGGTACATGAAGCACGACGGCTCCGTGTCGTTTTCCAAGGCGACTTGGAGGAACAATGTTTGGTGTCTTGCTAGACTATCCATTGATGTGTTTGGGTCTCGACGCATACATAGTGCTGGCTCTGTGTGTTTCTGTTGCAGGATCACACAGGGGCTAAGTGCGCCTTGGTTGCTTGTTAAAACAGCGTTTTTATAGGGCAACTGGGATGGGGTTTTGTCTCTTCCGAGCGCCAGTTTACTAGGTTGTCTCGATGAATTCTCGTTCATATCTTGGGGATGTTAACGGAATAGATCTGAACATAGGTAGAGGGGTCTCACGCCCTTGGGGTGGGCCACTGAGCACGGTCTAAATGAGGACCGTCTGGGTGGCGCCCTCTTTTCATGTTTTAGATCGACACACATACCTACCCCCTCTCCTGGAGTGGGCATGTCGGCGTGGTTAGGACACAGGACTGGTCTGGTCACGCTGGTCCAGGTCAGTTAACCCGTTGTCCACCGGGGATGCAGATCTGCTGTTCTGGTACCCTGAGGGACTTGTGCTTTTTTCGGGGGGAAAAATGCCAGGTCGGTCCGGGTGTCACAGGGTTAGGCGCTATGGAGACCCTTGTTGGGTACATATTGTACTCTGCACTGTCGTAATGGCTTACGGCCATGCCAACCTGTACACGCCCGATCTCGTCCGATCTCGGCCGCTACGCAGGTTTGGTCCTGGTTAGTACTTGGTTGGGAGACCGCCTGGGAATACCAAGTGCGGTGTGCTTGGGGCTGGTTCTCCATTCTTTTCGCTCCTCTCTCACGCGTGGCGAAGAGGGGGCTGTTGGGGTGGTCTTGGACCTCCTCTGGTAACCCTGTGCTTCCCGTGCCGCCGGGCCCGGTCCGAAGTAATGTTTCGTCGACCCGTAGGCCTGGAATAACCCTTTTTTGAAAACTGAAACACTTGTACTGCGGTATAGCCAGTTATGCCCGCAGGTGTGTTTTGGAGTTTTTTCTTGAGGGGTTATAGGAACAACCACCGCATAGGGTAACGACAGGGTGGTTGATTCCCTGGTGTGTTGGAGCAGTGTCAACTCCCGGGTTACCCGGTTGAGTGTGCCCCTGCACGTTCATGACGTCTGCCAATCATGTCAGCCTTCTCTGCCTCAACCCCTCTGGGTGGGTTTTTTTAATGGAGGCTTGGTCATGCAACAACGCCAGCATACGCCCCTTCCGCCGGGGGGGCTGTTCTCAGCTAACTCCTTTGGCGCCTGTCTCGTCCGCAGTGCTCCAGGCTCAGGTTACAGCCTGTTGCCTGGTTTCCCCGGTGCGCTGCCTGCTTCCGTTGGTTAACCTTTTTTGTGTGCTTACGGCCATGCTGACTGCCTGTTTTGCAGGGTCAGTGTGCCAGGCGGTGTGCTATTGGGGGGAAAGGGCCCGCTCTTGGAGGGGCCTTATTCGAATACGCTGGCGATGTGGGGGGCGGTGTCACTAAGTGGGTCTGGGTCTTCTGGGTCTTCCTTTGCGCTCCGCTGCTACGGCCTTGCCACGGGGTTGGGTTTGCTCTTGACCCCGTGATTTCTGGGGGCAGTAACGAGGTTGTTCCTTCCGTTCGTTCCCGGGTGGCATGCGGGTGGTGCGTGTGTGTGGTCGTGGGGTCAAGCCACGGTCTGCTCACCCTGTGCGTTGAGTTGCTTGAGTGCCTCTTCGCACGGTCGGGTCCGTCGCCCTCCCGGGAACCTCCAATAGGGGGGGTGCCCTCCATTAGGGGGGGTCGGGGGGGCTCGGTCCTCCCCGATCTGATGGTTGTGGGGGGCCTCAGCGGGGTACATTTGTCGGGCCATGACTCTCGCTCGGCCTCCCTTGTGCAGTAGTGACGCCGAGCGGAGCCATACGACACAGAACGTTAGGTTATGGCTATAACCAAGTTCTGTGAGTAATGGTGACGCTCGGCGTCAGACGCCGCTGCAGCCCTTGATCTCACCTTGTGGTGAAAGCTTGGGAAGGAGGCGAGTAGGTGGCCACACACCTGCTTATGAAGGTAAGCTGATAGGGGTGTGGTCAGACGGATGTTGGGATGTAAAGGTACATTGTGGAATTTTTTATTCAGTGCGCATGCACAAGCGGGGTACAGTGCAGTAGTGACGCCGAGCGTCACCATTACTCACAGAACTTGGTTATAGCCATAACCTAACGTTATTCAACAGCATCTCATTTTACATAATCTAGTTTATACAGGCTTGTTTTTACAGTCAAACATCAACATCAACCCATCCTTTGTCACCAACATGATTTTAGTCAATGCCTGTGGTTTCCACATACGTCACATATATGCAGATTAGGATGATAATATCAGCACCATAGACATTTCAATGCAGGTGAGTTGGTTCCAAACAGCTCTACTGAGTAGATTAAAGGTACGTATGATGGCTGCTGCTTCTACTCATATTATCCTGTTATATATCTCTAACTACATGCAATGCTGTAATACTAAATGTGTACAGAGTATGTAATATAGCCTATACATGGCATGGAATCTTTTTTAGTTTTATTTTGTCACAGTAATGAGTGGTTTTATCATTTTAGCAGCCAATACATATTTATAATGAGTTGTAAAAAACACCTTAACTCAAATCTTTCTCAAAATGAGATCTTCAGTAGGCCTATTGAGTTTTTGTTTGATATCACACTTTACATGATCATGCAGTTCAATGCATTGAACAGCATTTGGATTATTTATCTTGTGATTGTGCACATATGAAGAGATATCCTGATGTACAGTATATTGAAAATAATAAATAAAGATATACAGTTGAATATCTTGATATTAATTTTCTTTCATATTGTTCAGGCTTAATAAACCAATAGACTGACTTGAATATTATGTCTCCTCAATCTTATAGTTAATCCGATTTTTTTCAGGTTTTTGACATCAAGAGTTTAAACAACATTCTCATCTGTGGTCAGTAAAGTTCCTGGAAATGCATCATTGGTCTGAAAATAAAACGTTGAACTCCACTGAACCACCCTGGAATGCAGAAATCGGATACAAATGTTGGGTGTTTTTCAGTTCTTTACTTTTCCTTTTTGGGTTCCCTGCATGCCTTGCCATCCTTTGGAATCTATTTCAAAGACAGAGGAAAGGAACCCCCCTCACCCCCAACGACGTCTTCATGCTAAACCTCACAGTCATGGACCTGGTCTTCTTGTTCTTTATCCCACTTGCCGTGATCAACAGTATATTCTGGAACGACATGTCATTTTGGGCCTTCATTAAATTCAACTTTGCTTTGAGCCTCAGTGGACGACCTCTCTTCATGGCCTGCATCTGTCTGGACTGTTACCTGGCTGTGGTTCATCCAATCACCTACCGGATCAGGAAGAGTCTGACTCCTAGGGTTCTGATGGCTGTCTGTGTCTGGGTTGCCACACTATTTTATGGGATTGTAGCTGCACTCCTCCCAGATTTATTCATCAGTCCTATTTGTTGCTGGCCCTTTGTCATTACTCTTCCCACTATTGGATTTTGTGATTTCTCTATTCTTCAGACCCTGAAGAGATCTGACCCTGGAGGAAGAGACCTCCACCCCCAGAAGAAGAAGGCTCATCAGATCATCATCAACAGCCTGGTCATGACAGTCATCTCCTACCTTCCTCCACTGCTGACCTACTGTTTTGTGGGACTGGTTCCAGTATATCTGGATGTGCAAGAAGTGCTTATTCCAATGATTGCTATTCCTACAACACTAGGCAGTGCAGTCATGCCAATTCTCTACCTGCAAAATCATGGGAAACTGGAATGTATGACGCCCAGATGTTGCAAACCTTAGCGAGTCATACTGTACATGAAGGACTTCATACATGAATACAAAATCTAATTAACGAGGATAATAAGCACCAATTATTTAAAAGATACAACATTTTGGACGTATTTTTGATTCATGAGGATTGGCCAAGACAAATGAGGAATGGCACGAGACATGTCTACTGGGAGGTAGAGCAGTCGTCTGGTAATCCGGAGGCTCCCAGTTCGATTCCCGCTCCTCCCGGACAGCATGTCGAAGGGTCCTTGAGCAAGACACTTAACCCCTAATTGCTCCCAATGAGCAGGTTGGCACCTTGCATGGTCACCTCCGCCGTCGGTGTGAGAATGTGTGAGTGAATGGGGAAAAATATGGGGAAAAATTGTAAAGTGCTTTGGATAAAAGTGCTATATAAATGCACCATTTACGATACATTGTATTACTATATCATATAGTAATGGCTGGTTAAAGGTGCAATGTGTAATATTTAATAATTTTGAATGAGGACCACGCACACTCAACCATATACAAATATTTAGCTTTCACAATCGTGTTGGACCCAAAAGAGATTTGTTGAAATAATAATCATGTTTGTGCATAGACCGCTAGATTTATCAACCTAAAATATGAATATTGAATAATATATAAGAATTCGGGTCCTTGGCCTGCTGTCAACTCATGTGCACAGTTATGGAGTTATGTGATTATATGATTCTTACTTTTTTCTTTTCTATCTTCATTCTTGTATAGATTATTCAATCAATCCTGTGTAAAGACATTATGTATCTGTTTCCTCATCCGTCAAATAGCAATACTGAAGTGGACCCTTTTCACAGACATGTCATTGCAAGGTAAACACAGACCTTAATGACCTAATGACATTAATAGTGGGTCCACTGGATTTAGGTGCGTCAGCGTTGGTGTCTTTAATACATTTTGGACGAGGCTTTACTTGCTAAAGACGAGACTTTTGTCTGAATCGCTTGCAGCTTTTCATTGTTTTCTCTGCGGCACTCCGGTGGTTCTGGCTAAACTAGCGTCTCTGCCTCAGTTCTTTTAACAAGCACCAAAGTCGAAGCTATCCTACTTTTGCACGGTGGCATGTTGGAAAACAGTGCTTTCCAGCCAGAGGGGGACTTGGCCCAGAGATGGCAGCAGCATCCGCCTCGCTTTCTTTTTGCAAATTAAGAATGCCTATGTATGTCTATAGGGCAGTGGTCTGTACAGTTGGCTCTCCTTGCTCCTTGTTAGATCATTTATGCATGATTTGCCTACCCTGCTACCTCTGTGCAATTATACCATTGTGGATTAAAAATCATATAATATCATTTCAAATTGGATTCATGGTTTTGGAGTAAAAACTCTTAATATGCTTACCAGCCTTCTCTGAGTCAGAAAATTATATATATATATTTTGTTTTAATAATTTAATAAAGCCTATATCTTTCATTAATGTTATACGTATTTTACACAGTTCGTTCACATCAGTCTTATTAACCTCTTAAGCCCAAGCCATATTTTCCGAAAATGTACATACCCAACAGGGCTGGACTGGGACCAGACCGGCCCACCACAATCGGTCGGACACCACCCACTAATACACCATCCTTGCAGTCCCCTTAAATATGCATATCTACTGTACTATTCCACCAAACCACTACAAAGGCCATGGACAAGTGTACCAGTGCAAGTGGACCAGGCAGTGTACTCACTCGCTCTTGGCTGAATCTTGTTTTGGGTGGTGATGTAAAACACCTGCATCATAGCAGGAGTAATAGTTAGATCTTTGTATGTAATTTATATTATCAATGGTGTTCTTGTTTGTTTGGGGAGTTTGACCTACAGTTAATGTGCCTACCACGTGAAGGTGCATGCTCAATGGACAGCACAAAAACAATTTGTGTAGGTGGAGACTAGAGCTACCACAGATAGTAATAAGTTATAACAGTAAGTAATCCATATCATATAGGAATACAAATTGGTCATGATAATTTGTTTTTATGATGTGTTTGTAATTTCCAAATAAAAATCGAATCAAATAAAAAAAGCAGTTTTTGCAGTTGAGCTACAGCTGTTGTATATTATACAGCCTTTTCGTGCATCTTTATCAAGGGAACCCTTATCCTAATGATTTTTTAAACAATATTATGATGATACGATATGGACCTAGGTCAGGTCACTCACAGCAACGTGGGCTTAGCTTAGCCAACGCGATGCTGACAAAATAACGTTAGCTAGTTAACTGCATTAGCTACCAAAACAATGTCAATAGCTTATGCTGCACTATTTGACATTGACTGACTGAGAGACCAGTGACACCAGCAGTAGTTGACGGTCTCACTTTATGATAGTGTTATTACGAGTATGTACGAGTACGAGAGATGCGGCTGAGGATTCTATAGTTTACATTATCATTCATATTATCATCGACATTAATTGAATGGCATGGCACACACACACTACCTGAGGCTGTTGCTGCATACTGTGTGGATGATGACGTTGAAGCTGCAGGAAACATTTCTGTTATTTTAGTACATTTGGCAGCATCTGCCTCGCAATTTCTCTGCACCCCCCTTACGCTTCTTGTTTATCCATTTGAGCCGCTGTCCCAGCCTAGTGGCCGGAGGGGGGGGGGGGGGGGGGGGGGGGGGGGGTGCATAGTAAGAGATGTGATTGGGCCAGCCCAGTGTCAGTCCAGACCAATGTGCCGCTGTCCCAGCCTAGTGGAAAATGCCCGGTATGCCAGATTACCAGTCCAGCCCTGATACCTAAGTAAAAAGGAAGATTGCTCCACTTCTACAAGGCCCATTTGCATGTTCTTGGTATAGGAACATCTATGGACCGTAGGGAATGTATATTCCCAGTGTCGTAAATATGGTGTTTGTTATGCTATGAGTAAATTGTGATGAACCAAAGGAGAAATATAGATTTTCATCCTCGCCTGCCACCCCCCCCCCCCCCCCATTTTTGACAGTGAATAACACGATGCTAACAATGTCCAGACCTGAAAAGATGCCACTGAGCTCATTCAGCGACTTCTTGTCAACAACTGTACCAAAAAGCTAAGCAATTGAACAAAGGACATAGCTTCCAGAAGTGTTCTAATAAGGGTAGCACCAGGCGGACACTCAAAAGGACGCCTGGGATACCCAAAGTACCCTAAATGTGCCAAATGGGTTACAATGGAATTTGGCTGGAAACGGACAAAAGTCCTTAATAAGTAGCTCTTTGTGATGCAAACCCTGTTGTAGTGGTACAGGGATACCGGGGTGATGGAGTGGTTTAATACCCCAAACACCATCTATCTCTGTTGTTCTCAGACTAAACACCAGACTATAGTTCATATGGTTTAATACCCCAAACACCTCTCTGTTGTTCTCAGACTAAACTCCAGACTATAGTTCATGTGGTTTAATACCCCAAACACCATCTATCTCTGTTGTTCTCAGACTAAACACCAGACTACAGGCTACATAAGATGATGTATGAACTTGCGTCGTCTGGAGTAGCTCAACAGGATAAGTTCTTATTACCTCTCTGTTCTTTGTGATGTATGGTGTGCTCAAAGCCCACAGGCACATAATGCTGTTGGTCCAATCCAGGGAACGGAGTGTTACATTTTCAGATATTCAGAGATTTCTTCTGAACTGTGTAGTCGAACAGTTCAGAACCAAAATATATATTTATACAACAGGTAGGTCTGACCACGCATTGTGGGTTGGCCGAGAGCGTTCTAAGCCGTGAGTATATTCACCATGAATATACCACTGCGCTGGCTTTAGAATGTTGTAGAAAGTTTCAACTGCCATCAAAACGGTAACT
The DNA here is from genome assembly GCF_963971535.1 of Notolepis coatsorum. Taxonomy (NCBI): domain Eukaryota; kingdom Metazoa; phylum Chordata; class Actinopteri; order Aulopiformes; family Paralepididae; genus Notolepis; species Notolepis coatsorum. The sequence continues at coordinate 14,904,949 of NC_140174.1, read as the reverse complement.
GTAACTGCAAAACTCAACTGTCAACATGACCTACTCCGCCGACAATATTACGTTTGATTTAACGTACCTGTTAACAATAAACGAGTGGATAGAAATAGATGACGGGCCTACATCTAACGGTAATAATAAAAACAACATTATTAGACATGTCAATCCATCGATGGTGACCATGCATCCATCACATGCACCTTTACATACCATCATCTGTCTGGCCACACCCCCATCCGCTCCCTACATAAGCAGGGGTGTGGCCATACCATCAGCTCCTTCTTCAGTTTTCACCACGTCAAGTGCCTGCAATGTACCACACTTTGAAGATTGATGGATTTTTGAAGAAGAAAATAGGAGATGAAGGAGCTACGTTGACATTATATCTTTGTTTTCTCTCTCACTATTTTCGAGGAAATACAGCGATAATGTCTTTGCCACTGGGGTGTCTAGAAGATGATGATCATTCTGACCTCCACCGGCTTTTCCGTATTAGGGGCTCGCGTCGCTGGCCTAATCCCCACCTGCAGTCCTCCAAGCTGCAGCTGGACAGGTATTACCTCCGGTTCTGCAGCTGGACTGTGCAGGAGAGGCGACGGCTGTTGTGAGAGCTAGCTACCTCTCTGGGTGAGTGATGGTTTTGATACGCGAGCGCCAGTTGTGTTGCTATGAGGGGATTAGCTACATGATTTACGAAAGCCGGCCCCAGACTGGTACCCTTTTTCTGCCTCTTAGACGGCGGAGAGAGGGTCCTGGTTTGACGCCCCACGGTAGTCAAACTAGTGGGCCGTGACCAAGATCTGTGGTTAAAACTCCCGGATCTTTGGACGAACGGATTTCTCTCTGTCACGTGAATGGCCCCATCTTTCAAGATGAAAGTTACCCAGCACGAGGAAAAGTGGGTTTGCTGTTTCATTATCGGAATTTCTCCACGCCCAAGTCGGTTGCAGCCCATGGGAATTGTGCCGGCACCGCTGTATATCTGTTAATCACCGTTCTGAAAACTGTGTTAACTTCTTTTTCTCTTCTCTCTTAGGATGAGGAGGGGGACAGACGGCGGCTGTCTGAAGTGTTGGCCTATATTATGTTCTCCTTGTTGTACAGTTCGTGATAGCTGCTTAGCTTGCGTTCTAGCTGGGTGAGCTACCTGTTAGCCAGTTAGCTGTTAGCTGCGGCGCTAGCTCGATACGCTCGCTAGGCTAGGAACGTTAGCTTGATGCTACCAGTCGGCCTGGAGTTGGCTGTTAGCTTACGCTACACCGTTGAACATTAGCCGTGAGAATAGCAGGCCATAACACTCTGACTACGACGTCATCTTTGACAGAGGATGTAGTCGGCCCTACACCATGATCGGCTGTTGGAGGGGGGCGTCTTAGCTTCTTTTGCCCCACCAGCGAGGACTTTCGTCAACATGGAGACCAGTATTGCGGTCCTCTCAGCCTGCGTTCATTGGTGCAGGTAAGGGTCCTTTGGACACTTAACGCCTCTTCCTTCCTTCCCTTCTAAATGTTTTGTAATAACGATGTTTTTTCCAAAACGTATGTTGCTTCACTACATTGGGGATGCGACATGTGTTGTGTGTGAATTGTCTTGTCGCTGGTATAGCTTTCTCTCTACCTAGAAAATCGGCGTTGTTTTTTACGTGAGTAAAAATGAACTGGTTTGGTTGTGATGAGAAATTGTGTGTTCATGTAACGTTAGACAACGTAGTTGAGCTGACAACTAGCTGGGTTAATAACTAGGGATGTCCGATATTATCGGCCTACCGATATTATCGGCCGATATCGGCATTAAAATGTAATATCGGTATCGGAAATTAAGAGTTGGACAATATCAGTATATCGGTATCGGTAAAAAAAAGCCAATATCGAGCATCCCTATTAATAACCCTGCAAAGCTATGCTTAGTGACATATGATCGAGGGGTGAGTCCTTCTCTCAGCCTGTGATGACAATAAACAGGTGGCGTGTTCACATATTAACAGGGCGGTACCTGTTCAACTGAGTCGTATCAGGGGTAAGGTGGTGAGGGGTGATCCCCCCCGGTTTCCCTGGGCCCCCCCCCCCCCTCCTCTCAAACATGATTTTGTTTACAATATATTGTTTCACTATGTTTGTGGGGATACAGTGTAATCCCTCAGCTTCTGCTGGGGTTGTGCTTGGAGAAACAATTCTTTCCTAGGGAAAAGATTGTTTGGTCCCTATCATGTGGACTTAGCAAGGCCTGTGGCCAGTACTTAATCGAGGATTTGTGTTTTCTCTCATTATGAAAAACGGCGTTCCTCTTACGGTAGTGAGAGTGTATTTTTGCCTTTTTTGTTGTGATGGAGGGTTGTGTGTGTCGTTAAGATCCACAACTGGGTTAGGTGTTGGCCTACAGAAGTCACATGTGGGGCTCTTAAAGGGGCCTTCTCTTGGTCTGTGTTTTTCGTCCTTTGAAAAATTCAGATGGCAGGTTCGCACATGAATCTATGTGAAGCTGTTAACGCTTCATGTAGCATGCTATGACTGGTGTCATGGCTCTGCTTTGTCATTACATCGTATCAGGGGTGAGGGGTCATGAGGGGGTGAACTGGTAAAACCTTCCTCCCCTTTTTCTGATTGGTCAGGGGTTAAAACCCCCTGTCCTTCGGGCTTCCTGTCACATTGCTGGATCAGCGCGTCACAGGGTAGGGGGGGGGGGGGAAGGGAGTTTCCTGGTCCCACGCCATATTGGGCGGTGGACCACGGAAATTCTCCCGCCATAGAGTATGTCACTGGGCGCGTTTCTATTGGTAAGACTTCCGTGGGTTATTCAGGCTCCATGTTGTGGACCTCTGTTACAGGGAGTTTTCAGAGCCTCCTCCTCAGGGAGTCTCAGAGCCTCCTCCTCAGGGAGTTTCAGTCGGATCCGACGCCCTCCCGTCCTCCGCTAGGGGGGTTCGGGGGGCTCGGGTCCTCCCCGGTTTCTGATGGTTGTGGGGGGCCTCAGCGGGTGCATTTGTCGGGCTCCGCTCTGCTCAGCTCCTGTGTTGCAATAGACGCAGAGCGGAGCTATACGATGTATAACGTGCGGTTATGTATATAACCATAGTTATATGAGTATAGTGACGCTCTGCGTCGGACTCACTGAGGACCCCGTTGTCTTGCCTTGTGGTGAAAGACTTGGGAAGGAGCTGATGGTATGGCCACACACCTGTTTATGTAGGGAGCGGATGGGGGTGTGGCCAGACAGATGATGGTATGTAAAGGTGCATGTGAGAATTTATTCAGTATCAATACTGGATATGAAGAGTATTGCAATAGACGCAGAGCGTCACTATACTCATATAACTATGGTTATATACATAACCGTACGTTACCTTGAGTCAGATGTTTGTTTTGAAATAAACGCATGAATAGAAGCATGATTGTTTTGTAAGTTTATCCCTACTCGATATAAATGTGTTAGTCAGTCATTATTTTTAGCTCAGAAGGCCTGTGCATGGCCCAACGTTACATTTGATTTAATGTACCCGTTAACTATAAACAAGTGGATATAGAGGATCAGCACCTCGGACAGTTCCGGGAGTTGGGCCAGTTCAATGCCCAGGCCGTGACTTGGTGATGTTGAAGGCTTTTCTCAGGCACGTCCAGCTCCTCTTTCGATGGATTGGTTGGCATGTCTAATAATGCTGTTTCTATTATTACCGTTAGATGTATGGCATGTCTAATAATGCTGTTTTTATTATTACCATTAGATGTAGGCTCGTCCTCTATCTATCCACTCGTATAGTTAACGGTACGTTAAATTAGATACCAATCTGTTAATAGAGTTTTCAATCAATCAATCAAACCTCACATTAAACTGGGCATGCATCAACCAAAGTCCTGTCGCAGCCGCCCAATCTCCGAAAACCTTGGAGAAAATTTGGACGAACTGACTACATATTTGAAATCTAAATGGGTACATTCTCGCTTGATTTTTATAATAATAATAATAATACAAATAATGGTCCTAGGTCGTACATTAAAACAGCGTTCCACCTTGGTCCAAAATCTATGTTGCAGACATGTATCCCCTCCCTAGTTCCCATTTCCCCACATGGAATGCACCTGATTGGATAAATTACATGCTCTTTCTCTAGTGTGACATCTAGTGGCTGATTATTATCTATAGCACCTTTAAATAAAATTGATTGATTGATTAATTGCATGATTGATTGATATCCAGAAAAGATGTTCGCCTTTGAAGTCTGTCAAGTCAAACAGGCCCTGTTCTTTGTTACAAGGATAAAGAGTTATATCCTGGTTATATATTTGTATACATTGTTTATTTGGTTTGAAATATCCACACTATGTAGCATCTTTGTCACAAACCTCAGCTACTGGAAATAAAAAGACAATGTCAGAAGTGGGCGGGGCATATAAGGTGAATTGACTTGGGACACTCATTAATTCACAAGAAAAAGCATCTATGTCAAAGATTATAAATATCATCATGTATTTGTATATCTTTGTGGGGTCTTGACCCCCAGGTTGAGAACCACTGCACTAAAGCCATGGTCTCAATTCTTGCCACAGTAACCCAGAGGAGTCTTGGTCATTCTGAGGTCAATGAGAGTGCAGGAGATCACATTACTTATGTTAATCAGTGAAGCTGCTTGGGAAGTTATTTATTTAGCTATTGGTTATTTGTATATTGTTGATTTTTGTACCTCCAGCAGCCCATGATCCTGCATGTCCATACCTGTGTGGTTTGCAAAATAATTTATTGTTGTCAGAAAGGTGATTGATGGGTTCTCAGTGACACCTGCAAGCTCACAGACACAGATTATGTAATGTAGCATGGAACCTTTGTCACATTAATAAGTGGTGTGTATATATATGTATATGATGTTATGATGAATTAATTAATTAATTGATTTACAATAAATCCCAAGATGGCGGCTTAGGAAAAGCTTCTTTCCCTCAGCTACCATCTCCCTGAACCCTGTGCCACGATGACAGCAGACTCAGGAACAGCTTCTTTCCCTCAGCCACCATCTCCCTGAACCCTGTGCCACGATGACAGCAGACTCAGGAACAGCTTCTTTCCCTCAGCTACCATCTCCCTGAACCCTGTGTCACGATGACCGCAGACTCAGGAACAGCTTCTTTCCCTCAGCTACCATCTCCCTGAACCCTGTGCCACGATGACAGCCCCCCCCCCCCCTCCTACTCCACTGCCTACACACCCTAGGTTCTGTTACCCAAACTGTATGAACTCTGAACTCTGTTGCCTACTCAACTTATACCTACCTACTGCTTTCACTGTCCTATATCTTACAGATTTACCACATATATATATCAATATCTGTCTGAATATACCTGCATATAATCCTATATACCTACTTGTACACCTGCATATAAGTCAATATAACTCTGTATGATAGCATGTACAATAATGCTGTATATTCGGTATATATATACTGTATATATATGTATTCCTACCATAATATACTATCTATCCACATCTGTACATGCCTGCATATAATCATTTTACACATCTGTATATACTATATCTATATCTGTACATATCCCTTACTTACTTACTTACTAACTACCATAGTGTCTTTATACCTGTATAACTGTACATATTAATATTACAATTCTGTACATAAATACACTGTACACCCAGTAGAACTAATTTACATATTTTATACTTAGTTGAATCACATGTACATTGTATATTACTATTGTACTTTATTGTTACATTTGCACTCTGATTGGATGCCAAACCTCTTTTCGTTACTGTTATTTCTTACTGTACTTCTGCTGTTATGATGACAATATTTTTAATCAAATCTAATGATAAAGAATATATATATATTAACAGGGTGATATCAGAGTTTTGGATTTCATATCACATTTTACATTATCATGTAGCAATGAACAGCAATTGGATTATTTATTTTGTGATTTATATTGTGAATATTTCAGATGATTATCTGAATATACATTTTCTTTCATATTGCCCAGGCCTGATACATCAACCATTGGGCATGCAGGGTTAGGGGTTGGGGGTTAGGGGTTCAGGGTTGGAGTTCAGGGTTAGTGGTTGTGGGTTCAGGTTTAGGGGTTGGGGGTTCAGGTTTAGGGGTTGGGGGTTCAGAGCCTGACCCAGAAAAGCCACTGAAGCACCCGTTGGTTTGGAGGGAAAATCAGAACCTCTGGCTAAATCGGTCCTGGCAAACCACGGGCGCCTTGCAGTGTGGGGTGGAGGACTCGGGGCGCCTTACGGTGTGGGGTGGAGGCTGGTTCTTTCATCACACACTGTAGCACCCAGCCTGGGGCTGTGTGAGGTTCCGGGGGCCCACATTGCTGGTACCGGGTGCACACCAGAATCACAACCAGAATCAGACAGTAATTTGACTTGACATATCAGCATGACATTATGTCAATACCTGGAGCTCACATGTTAACCATTTCCTCCTGCACCCACACTAAACCAGGTTAGTATCCTATTCCCTACCCCTACACCCCTTACCCTAAACCAGGTTAGTATCCTATTCCCTACCCCTACACCCCTTACCCTAAACCAGGTTAGTATCCTATTCCCTACCCCTACACCCCTTACCCTAAACCAGGTTAGTATCCTATTCCCTACCCCTACACCCCTTACCCTAAACCAGGTTAGTATCCTATTCCCTACCCCTACACCCCTTACCCTAAACCAGGTTAGTATCCGATTCCCTACCCCTACACCCCTTACCCTAAACCAGGTTAGTATCCTATTCCCTACCCCTACACCCCTTACCCTAAACCAGGTTAGTATCCGATTCCCTACCCCTACACCCCTTACCCTAAACCAGGTTAGTATCCTATTCCCTACCCCTACACCCCTTACCCTAAACCAGGTTAGTATCCTATTCCCTACCCCTACACCCCTTACCCTAAACCAGGTTAGTATCCTATTCCCTACCTCTACACCCCTTACCCTAAACCAGGTTAGTATCCTATTCCCTACCCCTACAACCCTTATCCTAAACCAGGTGCATATCCTATTCCCTACCCCTACACCTCTTAGCTCCAGAGCTATTGGTTCGTCATTGTAGAGGAACTATCTGATATATTCCAGATCCCCATCGAACTGGATCCCCTATGCCTTTCACTCGGTCTCCCAGATGTTCATATTGCCAACTACAAACATAGGAGACTGTTCAATTTGTTGACATTTGCTGCCAGGAAAAACATTATTTTATTCTGGATTAAGGACGAGGTCCCATCAAAGAGATCATGGCACAATATTATTATGGACTTTCTATGAAATATGGGACCCATATCTGTCTCATATCGGACCTGCACTGTCTGCCACTGTACTCGGTGGGTTTCCCCATTACCCATATAGCCTCCCTATAGACCAATACTGCCCTGTTTTGTTTTGTCGGTGCTGGTATCGTTGCTGAGGGTATCATAATGATTGTAAAGGTACATACATGTACACGCACACATACACATGCACATGACACGCATACACACACACAGAACACACATGCACTCACACATATGAAACATGCATGCATAAAATACACATGCAGGCATACTAAACACACACACATAAAACACCCACATAGGTCATACACACACACATAGGTAAAACACTCATATATAAAGCACACATGCACACACACACACCGCACACACACAGTCTATTTTAGTCCAATGGTCCTAACACTGGCCGGGAGCCGACTCCTTAACACTTTGAGAGCCAGTCCGTGTTTTCCTTTTTACCCCCTTGAATGCCCACATCCACTCCAATGTTAACGTTAATATCGCCTAATCTATGTTTTAAATTATGGCTATGTGTCTAATCTGCCCGTCGCTTATCAACGACTCATTTTCCAGTCAACATTGTCATGGCAGATTGTTTTTTTATCGCTTCATTTCCGTTTGATAGTATTTTGAAAATCACTCGTTTTCGCGGAAAAAACAACACATTCTATGATAATCGCCTTTTACTGGAATATTCTAAAACGTTGTAATTTTTCTGCCTATTTATGAATCGTTTTCACTCGTTGACCGCGAGCAGAGTCAAACAGCCTATCACCATAATCACATAAAAGCTTATATATCTGTGAAAACTGGTCTGATTATCCTAATACTGATAACATAGATTCCTTACCTGAGATTGGTGGTATCCAAATGGTTTATTCCAATTCCCGATTGGAATTGCTCATTTGATTGATCCATCGTGTATACAGTAAAACACATATTCCCCGCGGCTCTGAGGCTCCAGAGTGAACTCTGGTAGACCCCGGTTACATGAGTGAGAAGTAAAATGTGGAGTGCGGGGTGTTTTTTCCCATTCATTTTCATTGAGTCCAATCCAAAAGGGTGATTTACCATCTGGAAGACGATAGGGGGTGCTTTTTTCACATCTGAGCGCCTGGGGTGACTGGATCTCCAACGGGGGGTAATAACACGAGAAAACTCGTGGGTGGCATTCAAAGTGTTAATGGCCAGTTCCATTATGACCACATGTACTTGAGCCATATTTATAAATTTTTTTTATTTATTTTCTCTTGTTTGTTTGTTTCTTGTCAAGTCTGTATTAAGGTTTTTGTATAGTCTATATTCCCTTTTTTTTTTTTTTTTTTACTGTCATTGTTGTTCTTGTTATTGTTAGTATTGTTATAGTCGATGTTGTCAATGTCATTGTTATTGTATTGTAATGATTTGTTCTATGTTTGAAAATAAAATTAAATAAAAACATTTATAAAAAAATTTATTATTCACAACCGTTTTGATTTGGTGTTCATTTTTCAACTTGAATATATGTCTGCTCATTGTTATTCAATTGTAGTTAATTAAATTTTTGCAGGTTTGAGTTTAAACAACATAATCTCATCTGTGGTCAGTAAAGTTCCTGGAACGTTGTTTGTTGATCTGAAAATATAATCTGAAACTCCACTGAACCATCCTGTGTGGAATAATAATGCAGGACTCACAACTTGGGGTATTTCTTTGGTTTGCCTGCATGCCGTCTCTGTGAGGAGCAGTGTTGAGGGAATGCATACCGCTCTGTCTTGGCTTAGAGTGGATGAGAGGCTGGCATGCAGCCTTGTAACATTTCTGTTTTAATATTTGTAAAGTTGGCAAACCTGAGTCTTTGTGGTCAGAACTACAACTACAATCTGGTGCGCATACGCCAAGGGGATGAGTGGAAGACCGCATTCAACACTCATAATGGTCACTACGAATACCTGGTGATGCCATTTGGTCTTACTAATACCCCTTCAGTTTTTCAGGCGTTAATCAATGACGTGCTCAGGGAGATGTTGGAAAGGTTTGTTTTCGTCTACTTAGATGACATTCTGATATTCTCCAAGTCCCTTTCTGACCATGTCAAACATGTCAGGCAGGTCTTGAAGTGCCTTTTGGATGCACGGTTGTTTGTGAAGGCTGAGAAGTGTGCCTTCCACGTCCGCTCTGTGTCCTTTCTGGGATTCATGGTATCTGAGGGGAGGATTCAAATGGACCCCAAGAAGGTGTCAGCAGTTACGGACTGGCCTACACCCGTCTCGGTCAAGCAGGTGCAACGATTCCTAGGATTTGCAAACTTCTACCGTAGTTTTATTCGTAATTTCAGTTCAGTGGTAGTACCTATCACCGCACTCACCAGGAAGACAGCACCGTCCCATTTCCAGTGGACTCCCAAGGCTGAGAGCGTTCGTTGAGCTTAGGAGAAGGTTCAGTTCTGAGCCTATCCTCATTACTCCTAACCCATCCCTGCCATTTATCGTGGAGGTGGATGCTTCTGAGCTTGGAGTCGGAGCTATACTGTCCCAACGCTCATCGTCCGACGGTAAGGTACACCCATGTGCGTACTATTCACGTGGGCTCTCGCCGGCTGAAAGAAACTATGATGTTGGGGACAGAGAGTTGTTGGCGGTCAAGTTGGCATTGGAGGAGTGGCGCCATTGGCTAGAGGGAGCTGAACACCCATTCACAGTCTGGACAGACGATACAAATTTGGAATATATCCAGGGTGCTCAGAGGAGAAACTCGCGACAGGCTCGCTGGTCACTGTTTTTCTCTCGGTTTAATTTCCTCCAGACGTAACGTCCCGGGTCTAAAAATATCAAGCCGGATGCTCTTTCCCGGTTATATGATGGGTCAGAAGAGGACCATCTTCCTGAGCCCATTGTTCCTGCAGGACAGATCCTAGCTCCTGTGACATGGAGCATTGACTCTGCAGTGCGGAGGGCACAACGTTTGGAACCAGATCCGGGTGGGGTGCCCCCGGGTCGGTTATTTGTACCAGACAGCATTCGTTCTCGGGTGTTGAAGTGGGGTCACTCCTCTCGGCTGACAGGACATCCCGGAGTGCACAGAACTCGTGACTTCTTGGCCAGAAGATTCTGGTGGCCTGGTATGATGAAGGACATTCGGGAATTTGTGGCAGCCTGCCCCGTTTGTGCACGGAACAACGTTTCTCAACAGTCACCACCAGGGCTGCTTCATCCTTTGCCCATTCCTAGTCGTCCATGGAGCCACATCGCCATGTATTTTGTGACTGGTCTGTCTCCTTCTGATGGTCACAGCGTCATCATGGTGGTGGTGGATAGGTTCTCCAAAGCAGCTCACTTCATTCCGCTGGTCAAGCTGCCATCTGCTCAGGAGACCGCTCAACTGGTGGTTGACCATGTCTTCCGAATTCATGGCATCTGCCAGGACATGGTGTCGGACCGTGGACCCCAGTTTACTGCTCGGTTTTGGACGTTTCGGAGACGTGTCTCAGGGGGTACATCTGGAGCCGCCCCCTAGAGGGGTCCTGTCATGGTTTTGCTTTATTTCACCTTTCTGTGAGGGATAGCTGTCAATCCCTGGTCCCTGTGGTTGATTGCCTCATGGGTCGGCAGGTGTGTGGGCTTGATTGCACCTGATCCAGTGCAGCTGTGCCTATGGCCATGCCTTGAGTCTATTTAAGTTTGGAGCTTGCAGTGTCAACTGCTAATTCATTTCCTAGTGTTGGCTGTTCTTTTGGTCACGCTAATTATATTGAAGTTTAGTCTGATCTCTGATTCAGAGTTCAGCTTTTATGGTAGTCATTTTTAGTTTAGGCTACTCGCTTTATTCTGTACATAAACTCCCTTAGTGGAGGTTTATTGTTTTGCTTTTTTCAATATAAACTCCGTTATTAGGAGGTGCCCTTGTGGCTTATTTACTTTTATACTATACCTTTTTATCGAGAGTAGTCCTGTTTTTTTAACTTGATTTATTTTCTTAATTTTTCTCTTTGAGACTTCCACCTGTAAAGAATGTTTTGTGTTGTTTAATTTTTCCCCTCTCCTAAAATATCTGCGTAAGCAGTCTAGTGGTTGTTCGTTTCACGGATAACTTTAAGAGTCCCTGTTATCTGCTTGTGACCCACACACACACACACACCCACAGCCCTCACAATACTATAATATAATTATAAATACTTTGCACAAGCCTCAAATACGGCATGTAACTCGAGAACCGCTGGACGGATTTTGTCAGGTGAAAGGGCTATCGACAGGCAACAAATAAGCCTTCAATTCGAAAGTGCCGGAACACCCTTTTTTTTGTGATAACATTTTTATAATTTTCAAACATGAAACAACACAGTTCACAACATAATAACAATAATACAATACATACAATAATAATAATACATAAAAAGACACCAAAAACATCGACTCAACACTACAATGACTAGAAAATAAATAAAACAGATTGTACGATTAACACCCTAAGCCCCCTCCCTCACCACCCATCACAGCCACGAGAAAAAGAACACTCTATAGAGAATTTATTACATATAGAAGTAAAGACATACAAATAAATATATTAAAATAAAATACAAATAAATGTATTAGATATAGAAGTAGAGACAAAAATTTAATATAAAAATAAGTTAACTCTGACATTATTAGGAAATGTAAGAAAGATTATTATAATACATTATTAGAAAAAAAGATATATATATATATCAAGGGTAGCCTACTTGGAAAATATTTAACTCATATTTTCTAATTAGAAATAGAACAACTAGCTCTGGATTCCAGGATACTTTTCTAGACAATGATAAAACGATAACAGATGATAAAAATTATGTGGTGGAGGGCTTCAACAGATTTTTTGTGGGTGTAGGGCCGAAACGTGCTTGTGAGATAAACCCTCTACAAGGGCACAGGGTTCAGGGAGATGGTAGCTGAGGGAAAGAAGCTGTTCCTGAGTCTGCTGTCAACATGGCACAGGGTTCAGGGAGATGGTAACTGAGGGAAAGAAGCTGTTCCTGAGTCTGCTTGACTTGCAGGGCCGGTTCCTGTAGCGTCTCCTGGAGGGGAGGAGGGCAAAGGTGAGAGGTGTCCTTGACAATGATACACTCAATAGCAGGGAGTGATGTACCGGTGTTGCGTTGGCCGGTTTTCACCCCCTCTCTCTGCAGTGCTTTCCGGTCAGAGGCAGTGCAGAACTGGAGAGACGCTGGGCCTCACGTGTCAACCGTGCCGCCATCTTGGGGTTGAGAGACTCTGTGTCTGTGAGCTTGCAGGTGTCACTGAGAACCTATCAATAACCTTTCTGACAACAATAAATTACTTTGCAAACCAAACAGGTATGGAAATGCAGGATCATGGGCTGCTGTATGTACAAAAATCAACAATATACAAATAACCAATAGCTAAATAAATAACTTCCCAAGCAGCTTCACTGATTAACATAAGTAATGTGATCTCCTGCGCTCTCATTGACCTCAGAATGACCAAGACTCCTCTGGGTTACTGTGGCAAGAATTGAGACCATGGCTTTAGTGCAGTGGTTCTCAACCTGGGGGTCAAGACCCCACAAAGATATACAAATACATGATGATATTTATAATATTTGACATAGATGCTTTTTCTTGTGAATTATGTAATGAGCGTCCCAAGTCAATTCACCTTATATGCCCCGCCTACTTCTGACATTGTCTTTTTATTTCCAGTAGCTGAGGTTTGTGACAAAGATGCTACATATAGTGTGGATATTTCAACCAAATAAACAATGTATACAAATATATAACCAGGATATAACTCATTATCCTACTATTACTATTATTCAGAAGAAATATCTGAATATCTGAAAAAGTTAACACTTCGTTCCCTGGATTGGACCAACAGCATTATGTGCCTGTGGGCTTTGAGCACGTCATGCATCACAAAGAACAGAGAAGAACACATCCTCTTGAGCTATTCATCTTATGTAGCCTGTAGATGGTGTTTGCGGTATTAAACCACATGAACTATAGTCTGGTGTTTAGTCTGAGAACAATAGAGATAGATGCTTTGGGTACCACTCCATCACCCCGGTATCCCTGTACCACTACAACAGGGTTTGCATCACAAAGAGCTACTTAAGGACTTTTGTCCGTTTCCAGCCACATTTTGGGTACTTTGGGTATCCCAGGTGTCCTTTTGAGTGTCTGCCAGGTGCTACCCTTATTAGAACACTTCTGGAAGCTATGTCCTTTGTTCAATTGCTTAGATTTTTGGTACAGTTGTTGACAAGAAGTTGCTGAATGAGCTCAGAGGCATATTTTCAGGTCTGGACATTGTTAGCATGGCGAGGAGGAAAATCTATATTTCTCCTTTGGTTCATCACAATTTACTCATAGCATAACAGACACAATATTTCTGACACTGGGAATACATTCCTACTAGATACCAAGAACATACAAATGGTCCTTGTAGAAGTGGAGCAATCTTCCTTTTTACTTGGGTATGTAAATTTTCTGAAAATATGGCTAGGGCTTAAGAGGTTAATAAGACTGATGTGAACAAACTGTGTAAAATATGTATAACATTAATGAAAAATATAGGCTTTATTCAATTATTAAAACAAAATATATATATCATTTTCCGATTAAGAGAAGGCTGGTAAGCATTATTAAGAGTTTTTACTCCAAAACCATGAATCCAATTTGAAATGATGGTATATGATTTTTAATCCACAATGGTATAATTGCACAGAGGTAGCAGGGTAGGCAAATCATGCATAAATGATCTAACAAGGAGCAAGGAGAGCCAACTGTACAGACCACTGCCCTATAGACATACATAGGCATTCTTGATTTGCAAAAAGAAAACGAGGCGGATGCTGCTGCCATCTCTGGGCCAAGTCCCCCTCTGGCTGGAAAGCACTGTTTTCCAACATGCCACCGTGCAAAAGTAGGATAGCTTCGACTTTGGTGCTTGTTAAAAGAACTGAGGCAGAGACGTTAGTTTAGTCGGAACCACCAGAGTGCCGCAGAGAAAACAATGAAAAGCTGCAAGCGATTCAGACAGAAGTCTCGTCTTTAGCAAGTAAAGCTTCGTCCAAAATGTATTATATACAGATGCACCTAAATCGAGTGGACCCACTATTAATGTCATTAGGTGCGTCTGTGTTTACCTTGCAATGACATGTCTGTGAAAAGGGTCCACTTCAGTATTGCTATTTGACGGATGAGGAAACAGATACATATGCCTCTGCAGGATTGATTGAATAATCTATATACAAGAATGAAGATAGAAAAGAAAAAAGTGAGAATCATATAATCACATAACTCCATAACTGTGCACATGAGTTGACAGCAGGCCAAGGACCCGAATTCTCTTATATTATTCAATATTCATATTTTAGGTTGATAAATCTAGTGATCTAATGACAAACATGATTATTATTTCAACAAATCTCTTGGGTACAACACGATTGTGAAAGCTAAATATTTGTATATGGTGCGTGGTCCTCATTCCAAATTATTATATTATACATTGCACCTTTAACCAGCCATTACTATGATATAGTAATACAATGTATTGTAAATGGTAAATTTATATAGCACTTTTATCCAAAGCGCTTTACAATTTGTTCCTCACATTTTTACCCATTCACTCACACATTCTCACCGACGGCGGATGCGACCATGTAAGGTGCCAACCTGCTCATCGGGAGCAGTTAGGGGTTAAGTGTCTTGCTCAAGGACACTTGGACATGCTGCCCGGGAGGAGCGGGAATCGAACTGGGAACCTCCGGATTACCAGACGACTGATCTACCTCCCGACCCACTGTCGCCCCCAGTAGACATGTCTTGTGCCATTCCTCATTTGTCTTGGCCAATCCTCATGAATCCAAAATATGTCCAAAATGTTGTATCTTTTAAATAATTGGTGTTTATTATCCTCGTTAATAACATTTTGTATCATATATTTTGTTAAGTGTCTTTGTTTCCTTTTTACTGTCTATCTGTATGTCATGTATGTCATATATGTTATGATGAATTGAAAATGGGGGACCCTGATGTAAACAAGACGAAAGTCTTTCTCTGGTCTGCATCCACTTAACAATTGTGTGTATTGAGCTGTACTGTATTGTACCCATTCTGCCATCTGTTAATAACATTTTCAATCAATCAATCCTAGAAACATCCTTCGTGTAAAAGTTTACCTCTCTGTCTATGCTTGACCATGTTGGGGGGTTGAAAGTAGTCATCACTTTATGTTTAGGGGCCACAAACTAGACATGTTGAGAACCACTGCCTTAATGTACAGCTCCACCTTTTATAATTCTGGAGCTTAATTATTGATGAAACGTATAAAATAGTGGCCATCGTGGTGATCAGGTGGCCACGGCTACTAATGTTGGCCTAATGTTCTAAAGACGCAGAAATAGCTTTAAATTAAACCCAATATGAATGAATAAATAAAATCAGTTACATTTAGGAAAAAATTTCTTTGTAAAAATTATTATTCTGAAGATGAATTTGGTTGAAGATGAATGCATTCATGTATGAAGTCCTTCATATACAGTATGACTCGCTAAGGTTTGCAACATCTGGGCTTCATACATTCCAGTTTACCCAGATTTTGCAGGTAGAGAATCGGCATGACTGCACTGCCTAGTGTTGTAGGAATAGCAACCATTGGAAGAACCACATTGTACACAAGATATACTGGAACCAGTACCACAAAACAGTAGGTCAGCAGTGGAGGAAGGTAGGAGATGACTGTCATGATCAGGCTGTTGATGATGATCTGATAAGCCTTCTTCTTCTGGGGGTGGAGGTCTCTTCCTCCAGGGTCAGATCTCTTCAGGGTCTGAAGAATAGAGAAATCACAGAATCCAATAGTGGGAAGAGTAATGACGTAGGGCCAGCAACAAATAGGACTGATGAATACATCTGGGACGAGTACAATTGCAATCCCATAAGATAGCGTGGCAACCCAGACACAGACAGCCATCAGAACCCTAGGAGTCAGACTTTTGCTGATCCGGTAGGTGATTGGATGAACCACAGCCAGGTAACAGTCCAGACAGATGCAGGCCATGAAGAGAGGTCGTCCACTGAGGCTCAAAGCAAAGTTGAAACTAATGAAGGCCCCAAATGACAGGTTGCCCCAGAATATATAGTTGATCAGGCCAAGTGGGATAAAGAACAAGAAGACCAGGTCCATGACTGTGAGGTTAAGCATGAAGACGTCGTTGGGGGTGAGGGGGGTTCCTTTCCTGTGTCTTTGAAATAGATCCCAAAGGATGGCAAGGCATGCAGGGAACCCAAAGAGGAAAAAGAAAGAACTGAAAAACACCCAAGTTGTGAATCTTGCATTCGAGGGTGGTTCAGTGGAGTTCAGCGTTATATTTTCAGACCAATGATGCATTTCCAGGAACTTTACTGACCACAGATGAGAAGATGGTGTTTAAACTCTTGATGTAAAAAACCTGAAAAAATGTCAAATTAACTATAAGATAGAGCAGACATAATATTCAAGTCAGTCTATTGATTTATTAAGCCTGAACAATATGAAAGAAAATTAATATCAAGATATTCAACTCTATATCTTTATATATTTTCAATATATATCAGGATATCTCTTCATATGTGCAAAATCACAAGATAAATAATCCAAATGCTGTTGAATGCATTGAACTGCATGATAATGTAAAGTGTGATATCAAACAAAAACTCAAATACTGAAGATTTCATTTTGAGAAAGATTTGAGTTAAGGTGTTTTTTACAATTCATTATAAATATGTATTGGCTGCTAAAATATTAAAACCACTCATTACTGTGACAAAAGAAAACTAAAAACTATTTCAAGCCATGTATAGGCTACATTACATACTCTGTACACGTTTAGTATATTACATGTAGTTAGAGATACTTAACAGGATATTAGAAGTAGAAGCAGCAGCCATCATACGTACCTTTAATCTACTCAGTAGAGGTGTTTGGAACCAACTGCACCTACATTGAAATGTCTACGGTGCTGATATTATCATCCTAATGGGCATATATGACGTACGTGGAAACCACAGTCATTGACTATTGAGACCACATTATAAATTATGTTGGTGACAAAGCATGGATTGGTGTTCATGTTTGGCTGTAAAAACAAGCCTGTATAAACTAGATTATGTAAAATGAGATGCTGTTGAAGAACTCAGTCCTCTCAGTTTGGATTGGTTCAGCACACAGAGAGCACATTCATTCAGGGAGAGAACAAATATAGACAAAGAGAAACAGAGTGTAACTGTAGCAACAACACGTTTATATACAGTTGTGATAAGAATCAGTGTAATTTATAATAACATGATCATACCATACATGATATATGGCTAACCTTTGCATGAGTACCGGTACATGTGGGGTCAGAACACATAACTTAAAACATTGGAGTAATAACGAAACAATAAAAACTTAAAAAACACTTTAGCTTACTGTAAGTACATTCTCAATATCTGCAAAATCACAGCACAAAAAGGCTCCAACCACAAATACAATACTAACTAAATAAATCAATAACTCAACTGTATTTCATTATTCATAACAACGCTTTTCAACTTTTTCTTAAAGGTCGATTTGTTGCTGATAATCATTATATTCACAGGTATACAATTCCAGTATGCAGCAGCTCTATACATTACGGTTCTCTTAAGTGCATTTGTTCTTGGTAGAGGTCGAGTAAAATGAAGACCCAAGGCGTGTCTGGTGACATAGCCATGTCTAGTATTGGTGGCTTGTAGTTCTGACCACAAAGACTCGGGTTTACCAACTTTACAAATATTAAACAGAAATGTTACAAGGCTGCATGCCACCCTCTGGTCCACTCTAAGCCAAGACAGAGCGGTATGCATTCCCTCAACACTGCTCCTCACAGAGACGGGCGGCATGCAGGCAAACCAAAGAAATACCCCAAGTTGTGAGTCCTGCATTATTATTAAACACAGAGGATGGTTCAGTGGAATTCCAGATTATATTTTCAGATCAATAAACAATGTTCCAGGAACTTTACTGACCACAGATGAGACTATGTTGTTTAATTAAACTCAAGATGAATAGATGAACTACAATTGAATAACAATGAGCAGACATATATTCAAGTTTAATAATGAACACCAACCAAAATGGTTGTGAATTTGTGTTGATACTTGTGCCCTAGTGATATGCATAAGCACTCAATGAAGAAACCCAGTCCCCTTGAAACATCTATGCTACTCATTGTGGTCAAAATAAAAAAGGTGTGTGTGTGTGTGTGTGTGTGTGTGTGTGTGTGTGTGTGTGTGTGTGTGTGTGTGTGTGTGTGTGTGTGTGTGTGTGTGTGCATGTCTATAGGTACTTGCGAGGACATACTATGCTCCGCCAACCTTCATTGTGAGGTCAAATCCACTTGCGAGGACTTTTTCCTGGTCCCCAGAAATAATATACTTTAGATGACTTTAAAATGATCTTTAAGTCCCTAATATACATTTTTTAGACTAGGTCCTCACACTGGTATAATTGTTGATTTCACCCGACTCTACAGCATTCCTACAGGACACACTCGAGTACTGCAGGGGGAAATATGCGTTTGGCGCAGATGTGTGTGAGGACCTTTGGAGACTATTTTTGATTGGTTGGTCTGAGAGGGGATTGTTTTGATTGGCTGCTCGTGACCTGTCACTCATCTGCTAGCTACGTGACCTCACGTGGTCTGAGAGGGGATTTTTTTATTGGCTGCTCATGACCTAACGTGCATTCTGGGTAGTGTAGTACAATACTATCATATAATAATTCTACTATTATACAACGAGGGCGCCTATAGCACTGCTATCTTATGCAATGACACTATTGCATAGATTATGCAAATTAATGTTTGGCTGAACATCATAATCAAAATCGTAAAGGAGAATGAACGCTAGCTAGCAGGCTATAGATATCTATGACTATGAGCTAAAACGCTAGCTAGCAGGCTAGCAAGCTAAAAGTGACCTCACGTGGTCTGAGAGGGGATTTTTTTATTGGCTGCTCATGACCTAACGTGCATTCTGGGTAGTGTAGTACAGTACTAGCATATAATAATTATACTATTATACAACGAGGGCGCCTATAGCACTGCTATTTTATGCAATGACACTATTGCATAGATTATGCAAAGTAATGTTTGGCTGAACATCATAATCAAAATCGTAAAGGAGAATGAATGCTAGCTAGCAGGCTAGCAAGCTAAAACGCTAGCTAGCAGGCTAGCAGCAGCTGGGCAATCCAAAAGGAGAATGAATTAATGAAAACTTTATTAACAGATTGCAGAATGGGTACAATACAGTACGGCTCAATACACACAATTGTTAATGGGATGCAGACCAGAGAAAGACATTTGTCTTGTTTACAATAGTCATAATTAACAGTTTGTTATTCATTTAGATAATTATAAGATAAGATATTCCTTTATTGATCCCCTTGAGGAAATTCAGGCATCATAGCAGCATGGGGGAGGGGGGAGTTTGGATGATTGATTGAACATTTTATTAACAGATTGCAGAATGGGTACAATACAGTACAGCTCAATACACACAATTGTTAAGGGGATGCAGACCAGAGAAAGACTATTGTTTACAATAGTCATAATTAACAGTTTGTTATTAATTTAGATAATTATAAGATAAGATATTCCTTTATTGATCCCCTTGAGGAAATTCAGGCATCATAGCAGCATGGGGGAGGGGGGAGTTTGGTTGATTGATTGAACATTTTATTAACAGATTGCAGAATGGGTACAATACAGTACAGCTCAATACACACAATTGTTAAGGGGATGCAGACCAGAGAAAGACTTTCGTCTTGTTTACATCAGGGTCCCCCATTTTCAATTCATCAAAACATAACATGTTTTAGGACCATTGCTATTTTTATTGTACATAAATGATGGGGGGGGAGGCCTTACAGGTTTGATTGATTGATTGATTGATTGATTGATTGATTGATTGATTGATTGATTGATTGATTGAAAACTTTATTAACAGATTGCAGAATGGGTACAATACAGTACAGCTCAATACACACAATTGTTAAGGGGATGCAGACCAGAGAAAGACTTTCGTCTTGTTTACATCAGGGTCCCCCATTTTCAATTCATCAGGAAACTGGGTACTGGGTAAGGTAAATGCCCGCACCAGGTTTTAAAGCAGGGAAGGCCTAAAGGCCTCTACATGCTACAGCAACTTCTGCTTGTTATCAATGGGTTGGTTGAGAAGGGAAGTGTCATCTATCTAGGGAACCTAGCTACATACCGGGTACAATGTTACATTAGGCTGTGCGTCGATGTTGCAGAAGCATAAAGGCAGAGTGTTTGCAACACCGTTGCTTTGTCGATGTTGTGGTGCAGTAGACTCTATAGGTCCTACAGGCTACCACTAACAACATGAGTTAGCCCTGGCTAGTGCTGTAATGTAGACTATATAGCTCCTACAGGCTAACACTAACAACATGAGTTAGCCCTGGCTAGCGCCGTAATGTAGACTATATAGCTCCTACAGGCTAACACTAACAACATGAGTTAGCCCTGGCTAGTGCTGTAATGTAGACTCTATATAGCTCCTACAGGCTACCACTAACAACATGAGTTAGCCCTGGCTAGCGCTGTAATGTATACTATAGAGCTCCTACAGGCTACCACTAACAACATGAGTTAGCCCTGGCTAGCGCCGCCATGTAGACTATAGAGCTCCTACTGGCTACCACTAACAACATGAGTTAGCCCTGGCTAGCATGTAATGTAGACTATAGCTCCTACAGGCTACCACTAACAACATGAGTTAGCCCTGGCTAGCGCCGCCATGTAGACTATAGCTCCTACAGGCTACCACTAACAACATGAGTTAACCCTGGCTAGCGCTGTAATGTAAAGAGAAAGACTTTCGTCTTGTTTACATCAGGGTCCCCCATTTTCAATTCATCAGGAAACTGGGTACTGGGTAAGGTAAATGCCCGCACCAGGTTTTAAAGCAGGGAAGGCCTAAAGGCCTCTACATGCTACAGCAACTTCTGCTTGTTATCAATGGGTTGGTTGAGAAGGGAAGTGTCATCTATCTAGGGAACCTAGCTACATACCGGGTACAATGTTACATTAGGCTGTGCGTCGATGTTGCAGAAGCATAAAGGCAGAGTGTTTGCAACACCGTTGCTTTGTCGATGTTGTGGTGCAGTAGACTCTATAGGTCCTACAGGCTACCACTAACAACATGAGTTAGCCCTGGCTAGTGCTGTAATGTAGACTATATAGCTCCTACAGGCTAACACTAACAACATGAGTTAGCCCTGGCTAGCGCCGTAATGTAGACTATATAGCTCCTACAGGCTAACACTAACAACATGAGTTAGCCCTGGCTAGTGCTGTAATGTAGACTCTATATAGCTCCTACAGGCTACCACTAACAACATGAGTTAGCCCTGGCTAGCGCTGTAATGTATACTATAGAGCTCCTACAGGCTACCACTAACAACATGAGTTAGCCCTGGCTAGCGCTGTAATGTAGACTATAGCGACTTGTGTGACTGGGAGACTTGTGTGACTTGGAGACTTGTGTGACTGGGAGACTTGTGTGACTGGGAGACTCGTGTGACTGGGAGACTCGTGTGACTTGTGTGACTTGGAGACTTGTGTGACTGGGAGACTTGTGTGACTTGTGTGACTTGGAGACTTGTGTGACTGGGAGACTTGTGTGACTGGGAGACTTGTGTGACTTGGACACTTGTGTGACTGAGAGACTCATGTGACTTGGAGACTTGTGTGACTGGGAGACTCGGGAGACTTGTGTGACTGGGAGACTCGTGTGACTAGGATACTTGTGACTGGGAGACTCGTGTGACTTGGAGACTTGTGTGACTGGGAGACTCGTGTGACTTGTATGACTTGGAGACTTGTGTGACTGGGAGACTTGTGTGACTTGGAGACTTGTGTGACTGGGAGACTCATGTGACTTGTGTGACTTGGAGACTTGTGTGACTGGGAGACTTGTGTGACTGGGAGACTTGTGTGACTTGGAGACTTGTGTGACTGGGAGACTCGGGAGACTTGTGTGACTGGGCGACTTGTGTGACTGGGAGACTTGTGTGACTGGAAGATTTGTGTGACTTGGAGACTTGTGTGACTGGGAGACTTGTGTGACTGGGAGACTTGTGTGACTGGGAGACTCGTGTGACTTGTGTGACTTGGAGACTTGTGTGACTGGGAGACTTGTGTGACTTGTGTGACTTGGAGACTTGTGTGACTGGGAGACTCGTGTGACTTGTATGACTTGGAGACTTGTGTGACTTGGAGACTTGTGTGACTGGGAGACTCGTGTGACTTGTATGACTTGGAGACTTGTGTGACTGGGAGACTTGTGTGACTGGGAGACTCGGGAGACTTGTGTGACTGGGAGACTCGTGTGACTTGGAGACTTGTGTGACTGGGAGACTCGTGTGACTTGTATGACTTGGAGACTTGTGTGACTTGGAGACTTGTGTGACTGGGAGACTCGTGTGACTTGTATGACTTGGAGACTTGTGTGACTGGGAGACTTGTGTGACTGGGAGACTCGGGAGACTTGTGTGACTGGGAGACTTGTGTGACTTGTGTGACTTGGAGACTTGTGTGACTGGGAGACTTGTGTGACTGGGAGACAAGTGTGACCTTTGGCTGTAGCTAACATGTTTATACACGGAGGAGACAGAGGAACATGTTTGGACAGCTTGGCACCGGGGTACCTCTCGGACCTGCTGGAACCTTATGTTCCTCCAAGGTCCCTCAGGTCCTCTGACCAGCTCCTCTAGGCCGTTCCAAAGTCCAGGCTGAAGCTATGGGGGGGCCGTACTTTTGCTGTGGCAGCCCCAACGCTCTGGAATGAGCTGCCACTGCATGTTAGGCAGGCCCCCACTCTGCAGGTGTTCAAATCACGCTTCAAGACACATCTATTTGCTCTGGCTTTCGGTGTTTTAAACAGTTTTTGAGAGACCTGCCTTTTTATGTGACACATTGTACTGTTTTTATTGTGTGCTTTTATTAAAATGTTTTATGTTTTATGTTTTATCTTATGTTGTGGACTTGTACAGCACTTTGGTCAACTTTGTTGTTTTTAAATGTGCTTTATAAATAAAGTGGATTGGATTGGATGATATGTGCATATTTAATGTGGGAAGTGCCTCATTTGCATATATAAACATCAAATTCAGAAAACTTGTAATAAATTTTTTCTTAGTTTATATGTACATAACAAGCTGGGAACGTTTAAGTGATATCTATCCAAGTATCACCTTAATAAAATTTTCAATCAATCAATCAATCTACTGCCACTCTCAAAGACTCAGCTCAGCTCAAAATTGTGTAGCCTACTGCTGCATGCACCCCTCCCCCACAGGTTGAAAACATTATCATTAGTTGCAGTGTGGGGGAGGGGTAGTTTGTGGCGTTTGTGTCTCGACTCTCGACTCCTCTAAAATCCGAATTAACCCTTTCACAGTCGGCGGCATGTTGGAGGATTAGGTTCTATTAATCTGATGATAAACCCACGCTCCAATTTGAAATGTAAGTCTTATCTTGCATACAGCTTGTGTCATTTGGATATAAACGGTGTAATTTCAGTTTAGTTTATAGTAGATTAACACTAGCTATAGTGTTTCATGTGTTTGCTAAAAGGATTGTCACCGTGACGTTAGCCTGTAGCTACCAGGCTAATATAACACAGCTAAATTACTAGCAACGTGTTTCGCAGACTGCAGATTTACTAGCCAAGTTAAAAGAACGCCAACATTTTGGGATATTAGCTTATTATCGTCTTCTCCAGAGAGAGACAAGAAGATAGATACCAGTTTCCTCTCTGTGCGTTCAGTAGAAAGCTATCTGGCTGCATGTTAGCCTTAGCTTAGCACAATGAATGGAAGCGAACATGACCAGTTAGCCTTCGGGAGC
The DNA here is from genome assembly GCF_963971535.1 of Notolepis coatsorum. Classification (NCBI taxonomy): domain Eukaryota; kingdom Metazoa; phylum Chordata; class Actinopteri; order Aulopiformes; family Paralepididae; genus Notolepis; species Notolepis coatsorum. The sequence continues at coordinate 14,880,773 of NC_140174.1, read as the reverse complement.
GGTGTTAGTTGGACAATGCCTAGGCTAACCGGTCATGTCCGCTTCCATTCATTGTGCTAAGCTAAGGCTAACGTGCAGCCAGATAGCTTTCTACTGAACGCACAGAGAGGAAACTGGTATCTATCTTCTTGTCTTTTTCTGGAGAAGACTGTAAGCTAATTTCCATGTTAAAAACAAGTCACAGCAATGTGTTTGTTTTGATTGATTGATGTAATACAGTACAGCTCAATACACACAATTGTTAAGGGGATGCAGACCAGAGAAAGACTTTCGTCTTGTTTACATCAGGGTCCCCCATTTTCAATTCATCAGGACATATATGACATACAGATAGACAGTCCTGCTACATCTATACATTTATGACATACCAGATTTGCAAATACAGTACTGTTTGTGATACAAAAAGAGTCCAGAAAAGGGAGTATATACATTTGACGTTAAAAACTGTGCATAGGAGGAGGTTGGGTGGGGTTGTGTGGGACATATATATAATATATACATATATTATCTTTCAAATGCATGCATAAGAACAGATAATGAAATCTACTGTAATCTACTGTACTTTTAAATTGTCCCCACAGTGCAACCGTTTTTAAACTAATTTCAGATCTAATTGTTCCTACATGTTAACAATAGGGAAAGCATTTCATATAAAAGTATTCTGTATTCTTGTATGACAACTAATAAAGAAACTTGAACTTGAAACTTCCTGTTCATCATCGCTGACAATAATATTAACAACTATTGTCCATTTTATTCTCTACCTTCCAGAACTGTCTGATCAGGGTGACGTCGCAAGGCCGGGATGCCCTGGTCACTGACTTCGGCCTGGTCAGGGAGGTGGTCGAGCAGCCAGTCCAAGACCCCCCGGCAGGAAGCGCTACAATTGTGTGTATTGAGCCGTACTGTATTGTACCCATTCTGCAATCTGTTAAATATTGATTGATTGATTGATTGATTGTTATTAACAGATTGCAGAATGGGTACAATACAGTACAGCTCAATACACACAATTGTTAAGGGGATGCAGACCAGAGAAAGACGTTCGTCTTGTTTACATCAGGGTCCCCCATTTTCAATTCATTCATTTGGGTTTCTCTCCCAAACCAGAAAATTGAGAAGTAAGAATCAAACCTGTGATGTCATCAAGTATAAAGTCTGGACCCACAGAACTTTTGTTTACTTTTTTTTATATCCAAATTATCTTTATTCTATAGTAGAACATGTACCTACGAACTCAGAACATTCACCTGGGTGCTCAGTGTCACCTATAACATATTTCAAAATTCATTGTCTATTGAGCAGCTTCAGTGAGAGTTGGAGTTTTTTTTCATGTTCACTAATATTTTTGTACTTGTATGTTCAATTGTACAGAGGTATAACTGAAGGAATAAATTGTGAAATTGCATGTAGTTCCTCTTTAATGTTTTTCTCACTAACTTTCTCTTTTCTTATTTTACAGCTGCATGTCCATCTTGAACAGTGTACAGTGAGTACCTCCCCTCACCAGAACCAGCAGTACCGCTTTTGGAGTTCGCAAAGTTCTAGAGGAAGCAAGGTAAGCAAAAAAAGCCATATAATGCGCAGCTCCTCCCCCTCAGGGAATGCTACACCCATTTGCAAGGGGGCAGAACAGGAAGCACAGCCCCCCTCGTCCTTCGCATTGGCTTAGCGGGGCAGGCAAAGCAGAAAGCTTCAGAGAGTCCCCCATTTTCAATTCATCATAACATATGACATACATGACATACAGATAGACAATACTGCTACATCTATACATTTATGACATACCAGATTTACAAATACAGTATTGTTTGTGATACAATAAGAGTCTAAAAAAAGAGTATATACATTTGACGAAGAAACTGTACATTGGAGGAGGGGGGGGGGGGGCTGTACATTGGAGGTGGTTGGGTGGGAGGGGGGGGGGGTAACTGTACATTGGATTATCCACGAAACCGAAACAAGTAGGCTCCCTTAAAACGCTAACGCTATTAAAAAAAAATTCAGTGGAGGTTAAAATAAGAATATGACTTGGCCTGAAAAAAAGTTCAGTCAGGTGATTTAGTTTTTTGCTTTAATCCCTGCCCATACTGCTGCAGTGCTGGCATGGCAACAGCATTCGAGAATATGTTCCAGATGTGGCATATTCCGAAAGAAAATATTCATGTCATACTCCAATGCCCGAAACGTGGTCAAGACGCAGGATTACAACGTTTGGGATGTATGGCCCACGGCGCGCTTCAGCTGGCTGTCCAGTGTCCCCGCCAATGTTCTGAGACATATTTATATATTTGTATAATTGTTAGGCTATTTGAATCCACCATTTAGGGCTGGTGTATTCAAATAGCCTAACAAATAAAATGTAATATGTCTCGGAACATTGGCCGGCAGATGCACCACTGCAAACCAAAGAAATGTGAACTCAAGAAGCCAAAACGAAGTTTAGCCTGTTTTAAAAGGCTATAGCCTAAAAGAAAAAGTTGCCTTTTACCACCGCTTGGCCTATATTTTATGCAGTGTTTAGCCTATTAAATAGGCTAATTTTTTTTTTTTTCGTTTTAACTTTCAGCCTGTTAATAAATGTGTCATTAATTCAGTATTTAACTTCTTGAATTCATATTTATTTAGGCTATGCTAATTAAAAACACAAATGTTATGGACATCTAATTTAATTATCTGCTTATTTATTAATGCTTCAATTCATTCAGAAACGTTGCAGCAAACAATCCATATGTGCATTTGTTTACATTAGGGGTGCACGATATTGATTTTTTGACCCCGATACCGATAACTTTCTGCTCCTCAAGGCCGATACCGATAACCGATATTTATTGTATTATAATATTTTTTTTAAATGTATATTCCTGTAGTTTTGACCTAACCAGATTTATCATGACATGAGCGTTATGAACAAAAAAAAGCCAAGACAACAGTTTTTCCAAATAAATATAATTTGAATCAGAAAATTCACAATCCGTCAATAACTTATAATACATCCAACCTAACAAGTCACCTGCAACATCACCACCGTAAAGCTGCTGTGAATCCAAAGCCAGCTACAAAGGAACCCGCAGCGATTGTACCTATTGACGAGGCGTTTGCTAAATTAAAGAAGTTTGACAGAAATGACCCAAGGGCTCAAGCCGCTAGCTTTTAAGCAGTGCTTGGTGGTGCAAATTAACCTGGCTACTACAGAGCAATAAGTGACTGCGTATTCAACCAAGGGTTGCATCACAGTCATGAAAGGGGCTAGATTTGCGTGTCGTCGTAGGCTTTTAACACACCATCGTAGCGGTGGTGATGTTGCAGGTGACTTGTTAGGTTGGATGTATTATAAGTTGTTGCCCGTTTCCCTCCTCATGGAACTTCTGCATTGCATTTGTTACAAATAGCAAGTGAACTTTTTTCCTCTAAAACTATTCCCACACTACTGACGCCATCTTTGTTTACATCCGCGCTGCTTCTGAAACTTACGTGGCTACGTCACAGCCAAGAATGGGAGTGCTGGATTTGTGTAAAACGCCCTCTTCCTAAACCACACGCTATCAGTCGTACCACAGTACTGGCAAAACGGGAGGAGCCTACAGTAAAAACAAACGCCCTTCATCCCAATTCACCCGCACCGCATTTTTTTTTACCAAAAAATATATTATATTATCGGAGCTATCACCGTTATCGGGATGATGTCATAATTGCTGATATCGGCCCGATAATTATCGTGCATCCCTAGTTTACATAATGATAACGTACATAAATAACATTATTGAGGGAGGAAAAAAAGGAAACTGATACCTACCTACTTCACCCTGTTAGTCAAGTTGAACTATCGCTCTGACTCAGACTGGATGTCTCGCAGATAATACAATAGTATAATTATATAATATATTTTTTTTCTGTAGGTAACGTTACATTTGGTTGACAATTTACTGACTGACTTTCACGACACTCCATATTTACGTAGCTATCTAACCGGCACTCTAAACCGGACCCAGCCCAAACCATTACCGTGACGTCACCATCCAGCTATATCTAAAATGGCGGCCCCCATGGCAAAAACGGGGAAATTACATTTGAGTTTTCAGACAAATAAGCAGGATTTCACATTTGATTATAGGACCATGTCTTACCCAAGGTACACAACAAACAAACTAGGCTCATATTGTTTAACGCTTCATCTCCCCTTTAAAGTATTCCATAAGAAACCTCACTCATATCACCACTGTCAGATTCTTCAGAGGTACCATTTTTTTAGTTTTGCCAATTTAATTTTTTTAAACATGCTATTGTTATTTACAAGACCCTACATGGTCTGTGCCCGCCCCCTCTGAGGGAATTCATAGAAAGGAAGCCCGATAGAGGATTCAGCACTAGAGGGGATTGCGAAGTGCCCGGCCGGCAAACCGCCTTTGCTAAAAACACCCTCTCAGTCCAGGGATGTTTAATCTGGAATGATCTACCACTGACCATACGAGATTGTACATCATTTCCATCTTTTAAATTCAATCTAAAAAAAATTGTTACTCGACAACCAAACCTGGGCAATGATGGGCAAATACACTACACATGCAATCGGTCATACAACTAATCCATCCATCCATTTCTCTCTCTCTCCAGGTGCAGTGGTTCTGATCCACGGGGAGGTGATCCACCGCAGTCCCCAGAACACCCACTGGAGCCCAGAGAACTGGTGAGTCACTGCGAAATCTGATTCTATATCAGTGGTGGAACAAGTACACAGTTACTTTACTTAAGAAATACCCAGATATCTGCTTCAGAGAGCCCATCTGCTTCAGCTATCTGCTTCAGAGAGCCCATCTGCTTCAGCTATCTGCTTCAGCTATCTGCTTCAGAGAGCCTATCTGCTTCAGAGAGCCTATCTGCTTCAGCTATCTGCTTCAGAGAGCCTATCTGCTTCAGCTATCTGCTTCAGAGAGCCCAACTGCTTCAGCTATCTGCTTCAGAGAGCCCATCTGCTTCAGCTATCTGCTTCAGAGAGCCTATCTGCTTCAGCTATCTGCTTCAGAGAGCCTATCTGCTTCAGCTATCTGCTTCAGCTATCTGCTTCAGAGAGCCTATCTGCTTCAGCTATCTGCTTCAGCTATCTGCTTCAGAGAGCCTATCTGCTTCAGCTATCTGCTTCAGAGAGCCTATCTGCTTCAGCTATCTGCTTCAGAGAGCCTATCTGCTTCAGCTATCTGCTTCAGAGAGCCTATCTGCTTCAGCTATCTGCTTCAGAGAGCCTATCTGCTTCAGCTATCTGCTTCAGAGAGCCTATCTGCTTCAGCTATCTGCTTCAGAGAGCCTATCTGCTTCAGAGAGCCTATCTGCTTCAGCTATCTGCTTCAGAGAGGCTAACTGCTTCAGCTATCTGTACACACCATATACTATACATACTGTGCACACCATATACTGTACACTTCAGAGAGCCTATCTGCTTCAGCTATCTGCTTCAGAGAGCCTATCTGCTTCAGCTATCTGCTTCAGAGAGCCTATCTGCTTCAGCTATCTGCTTCAGCTATCTGCTTCAGAGAGCCTATCTGCTTCAGCTATCTGCTTCAGCTATCTGCTTCAGAGAGCCTATCTGCTTCAGCTATCTGCTTCAGCTATCTGCTTCAGCTATCTGCTTCAGAGAGCCCATCTGCTTCAGCTATCTGCTTCAGAGAGCCCAACTGCTTCAGCTATCTGCTTCAGAGAGCCCATCTGCTTCAGCAACTGCTTCAGAGAGCCTATCTGCTTCAGCTATCTGCTTCAGCTATCTGCTTCAGAGAGCCTATCTGCTTCAGCTATCTGCTTCAGAGAGCCTATCTGCTTCAGCTATCTGCTTCAGAGAGCCTATCTGCTTCAGAGAGCCTATCTGCTTCAGCTATCTGCTTCAGAGAGGCTAACTGCTTCAGCTATCTGCTTCAGCTATCTGCTTCAGCTATCTGTACACACCATATACTATACATACTGTGCACACCATATACTGTACACTTCAGAGAGCCTATCTGCTTCAGCTATCTGCTTCAGAGAGCCTATCTGCTTCAGCTATCTGCTTCAGAGAGCCTATCTGCTTCAGCTATCTGCTTCAGCTATCTGCTTCAGAGAGCCTATCTGCTTCAGCTATCTGCTTCAGCTATCTGCTTCAGAGAGCCTATCTGCTTCAGCTATCTGCTTCAGCTATCTGCTTCAGCTATCTGCTTCAGAGAGCCCATCTGCTTCAGCTATCTGCTTCAGAGAGCCCAACTGCTTCAGCTATCTGCTTCAGAGAGCCCATCTGCTTCAGCAACTGCTTCAGAGAGCCTATCTGCTTCAGCTATCTGCTTCAGCTATCTGCTTCAGAGAGCCTATCTGCTTCAGCTATCTGCTTCAGCTATCTGCTTCAGCTATCTGCTTCAGCTATCTGCTTCAGAGAGCCTATCTGCTTCAGCTATCTGCTTCAGAGAGCCTATCTGCTTCAGCTATCTGCTTCAGAGAGCCTATCTGCTTCAGCTATCTGCTTCAGCTATCTGTACACACCATATACTATACATACTGTGCACACCATATACTGTACACACCATATACTGTACACTGTACACAACATATACTGTACACAACATATACTGTACACACTGTACACACCATATACTCTACATACTGTACACAACATATACTGTACACACTGTACACACCATATACTGTACATACTGTACACACCATATACTGTACACAACATATACTGTACACACTGTACACACCATATACTGTACACTGTACACACCATATACTGTACACTGTACACACCATATACTGTACACTGTACACACCATATACTGTACACACCATATACTCTACACACTGTACACACCATATACTGTACACACTGTACACACCATATACTGTACACACTGTACACACCATATACTGTACACACCATATACTGTACACAACATATACTGTACACACTGTACACACCATATACTGTACACACTGTACACACCATATACTGTACACACCATATACTGTACACTGTACACACCATATACTGTACACAACATATACTGTACACACTGTACACAACATATACTGTACACACTGTACACAACATATACTGTACACAACATATACTGTACACACCATATACTGTACACTGTACACCATATACTGTACACACTGTACACACCATATACTGTACACACCATATACTGTACACACCATATACTGTACACTGTACACACCATATACTGTACACACTGTACACACCATATACTGTACACACCATATACTGTACACTGTACACACCATATACTGTACACACCATATACTGTACACTGTACACACCATATACTGTACACTGTACACACCATATACTGTACACACCATATACTGTACACAACATACTGTACACTGTACACACCATATACTGTACACTGTACACACCATATACTGTACACAACACATACTGTACACACTGTACACAACATATACTGTACACAACATATACTGTACACACTGTACACACCATATACTGTACACAACATATACTGTACACACTGTACACAACATATACTGTACACACTGTACACAACATATACTGTACACAACATATACTGTACACACCATATACTGTACACTGTACACCATATACTGTACACACTGTACACACCATATACTGTACACACCATATACTGTACACACCATATACTGTACACTGTACACACCATATACTGTACACACTGTACACACCATATACTGTACACACCATATACTGTACACTGTACACACCATATACTGTACACACCATATACTGTACACTGTACACACCATATACTGTACACTGTACACACCATATACTGTACACACCATATACTGTACACAACATACTGTACACTGTACACACCATATACTGTACACTGTACACACCATATACTGTACACAACACATACTGTACACACTGTACACAACATATACTGTACACAACATATACTGTACACACTGTACACACCATATACTGTACACACTGTACACACCATATACTGTACACACTGTACACACCATATACTGTACACACCATATACTGTACACAACATATACTGTACACACTGTACACACCATATACTGTACACTGTACACACCATATACTGTACACACCATATAATGTACATACTGTACACAACATATACTGTACACAACATATACTGTACATACTGTACACAACACATACTGTACACACCATATACTGTACACACTGTACACAACACACACTGTACACAACACATACTGTACACAACATATACTGTACACACTGTACACAACACACACTGTACACAACACATACTGTACACAACATATACTGTACACAACACATACTATACACAACAACATATACTGTACACAACATATACTGTACACACTGTACACAACATATACTGTACATACTGTACACAACACATACTGTACATACTGTACACAACATATACTGTACACACTGTACACCATATACTGTACACAACATATACTGTACACACTGTAAACATATACTGTACACAACATATACTGTACACACTGTACACAACATATACTGTACACACTGTACACACCATATACTGTACACACTGTACACACCATATACTGTACACACTGTACACAACATATACTGTACACACCATGTACCCTCTACTGTGAGCGATTTGTAGTGTAACATTTCCCTGTGGATGATTAATTTCTATTCTGTCTAGGTGTCTGCGTGCTCCACCGTCCACCCAGGGGTCCTTCAACCTACAGACATGGTCCAGAGGAGAGTAAAGGTATATGCTTTATGTATTTTTATACCTGTTTATTATGTCTATTTTATTATTTTGTATTATTGCACAATCGAAGCGGGCATATACACAACATATACTGTACACTGTACACACCATATACTGTACACACCATATACTGTACACAACATATACTGTACACAACATATACTGTACACAACATATACTGTACACACTGTACACACACAACATATACTGTACACACTGTACACAACATATACTGTACACACTGTACAAACCATATACTGTACACACTGTACACACCATATACTGTACACACCATATACTGTACACACTGTACACACCATATACTGTACACTGTACACATCATATACTGTACACACTGTACACACCATATAATGTACATACTGTACACAACATATACTGTACACAACATATACTGTACACACTGTACACAACACATACTGTACACACCATATACTGTACACACTGTACACAACACACACTGTACACACCATACTGTACACACTGTACACAACACACACTGTACACAACACATACTGTACACAACATATACTGTACACACTGTACACAACACACACTGTACACAACACATACTGTACATAACATATACTGTACACAACACATACTATACACAACAACATATACTGTACACAACATATACTGTACACACTGTACACAACATATACTGTACATACTGTACACAACACATACTGTACATACTGTACACAACATATACTGTACACACTGTACACCATATACTGTACACAACATATACTGTACACACTGTAAACATATACTGTACACAACATATACTGTACACACTGTACACAACATATACTGTACACACTGTACACACCATATACTGTACACACTGTACACACCATATACTGTACACACTGTACACAACATATACTGTACACACCATGTACCCTCTACTGTGAGCGATTTGTAGTGTAAAATTTCCCTGTGGATGATTAATTTCTATTCTGTCTAGGTGTCTGCGTGCTCCACCGTCCACCCAGGGGTCCTTCAACCTACAGACATGGTCCAGAGGAGAGTAAAGGTATATGCTTTATGTATTTTTATACCTGTTTATTATGTCTATTTTATTATTTTGTATTATTGCACAATCGAAGCGGGCATATACACAACATATACTGTACACTGTACACACCATATACTGTACACACCATATACTGTACACAACATATACTGTACACAACATATACTGTACACAACATATACTGTACACACTGTACACACACAACATATACTGTACACACTGTACACAACATATACTGTACACACTGTACAAACCATATACTGTACACACTGTACACACCATATACTGTACACACCATATACTGTACACACTGTACACACCATATACTGTACACTGTACACATCATATACTGTACACACTGTACACACCATATAATGTACATACTGTACACAACATATACTGTACACAACATATACTGTACACACTGTACACAACACATACTGTACACACCATATACTGTACACACTGTACACAACACACACTGTACACACCATACTGTACACACTGTACACAACACACACTGTACACAACACATACTGTACACAACATATACTGTACACACTGTACACAACACACACTGTACACAACACATACTGTACATAACATATACTGTACACAACACATACTATACACAACAACATATACTGTACACAACATATACTGTACACACTGTACACAACATATACTGTACATACTGTACACAACACATACTGTACAGACTGTACACAACATATACTGTACACACTGTACACAACATATACTGTACACAACATATACTGTACACACTGTAAACATATACTGTACACAACATATACTGTACACATTGTACACAACATATACTGTACACACTGTACACACCATATACTGTACACACTGTACACAACATATACTGTACACACTGTACACAACATATACTGTACACACCATGTACCCTCTACTGTGAGCGATTTGTAGTGTAAAATTTCCCTGTGGATGATTAATTTCTATTCTATTCTATTCTGTCTAGGTGTCTGCGTGCTCCACCGTCCACCCAGGGGTCCTTCAACCTACAGACATGGTCCAGAGGAGAGTAAAGGTATATGCTTTATGTATTTTTATACCTGTTTATTATGTCTATTTTATTATTTTGTATTATTGCACAATCGAAGCGGGCATGGCCACCCGCATTTCACTGTATGTATGTGATGAATAAAACTCTTGAATCTCTTGAATCTTGAAGGTGCATGGGGTCTGGACGATCAAGATGTTTCGTAGTCCCACCACCATGATTCACTACAACAAATTCATGGGCGGAGTTGACCTTTCAGACCAGCTGATCCAGTACTACTCCACACACCGCAGAACTTCCCACTGGTACCGGACCATGTTCTTCCACTTTGTGGACATCGCGAGCACCAACGCCTACATCCTCCACTGTGAAATCAGTAAGGCAAAACAGGAGGCACACATGACTCACAAGGACTTCATGTGCGAGATAGCGCGTGAGTTGTGTGGCGTGGACATCACACTAGCTCCTCTTGACAGGAAGGTAGACCATATCCCTGTTGCCATCGCAGCACCTACAGAGGACGTCAGACAGAAAGCCACACATGGCCGCAGGATCTGCCAGCAGTGTCACAAAGGGGGGAAAAGGACCCTGACTCCCTGGAAATGCAAGCGCTGTGATGTAGCCCTCTGTCTCGTCATTGGCAAACTGTTTCGAATTGTGGCACAGTTGAGCACACAGTACAGCACAGTACAATGTCGCACACACACACATATGTATATGATGTACAGTAGTCTACAGTAGTCTATATAGTGTATATATGTATATTGAATATTCCTCTTTACTTTTACTATTATTATATTATAGTATTTTTATTGCACATTACTTTAGTTACATTCCATAATGATGCTATATTTTTTTTTTACTTTTACTTACTTTTTTACTGACTATTTCTAAAAAAGCATGATGGTGAGATTTTCCAGTTGAGAATCTACATTTCGTCTGGGTTTATTACCTGTGTATTAAGAAAATACTTGTTTTTGAATTGAATTCTGCCCTTTTCTCTTTTGTTTATGTAAATATGCTACCTGAGGGGGCATTTCCACTGTTTTATATGCTTGATTGAATATGTTTGCATTGGTTCATAGTAAAAAGAACACATTTCTCAATCCGATTTTGTGTTTTGTGTTGTACAGTATACAGTAGTATATACAGTATTATGCAGTATGAAAACTGTCAGGTCATATATGTGAGGCTGTGCTGGAAAAAAAAGATACCAAACATACCATGGTAAAACATTTTAAAATGGGAATTATACCATTTAAATCAAAATTAGCTAAAACATTGAAAATATCCCACAACTCCGAAGAGAAATAATGTTTAACCCTTATGTGGTGGTAGGGTCTCCAGCGACCCGTTTCAAGGTTATAATATGTAATAACTATCATGTAGTTGATTTGATTAGAACAAGGCTTTATGATATCCTCCACAACACATATTATACATATTATATAAGCGCAGCAAAACTGTCACCATTTTGAAAATTCTGAAGGTATCTGCAGAAAAAAAGGTACGACTGTGGTGTTAGGGTCATTCTTGACCGGGCAAGGTAAACTATACCATAAAAATACTAAATATAAATAAATAAAATAATAAATATACTAAACTTTTTTTCAGTAGTTATATTCTAATATTGTTCTATTATAGTCAGAAAACATTATCTATGGGTTTCACATTTAGTATATTATGATTGAACAACCTCATTTTCATCTAAAAAATAAGGGACATGATGTGATTGTAATACAATCAAATTACAATGGGATTATATGGTTATGAATGCATATAATGTTAGTTAGGATGTAGTATTAACTATATTGAGTGATACTCCTTTCTTTTTAGTGGTCAGGACTGAGTTAGACCCCGGGTCAACATTGACCCGCTAACCGGTCAGTGGTGCCAATTCCTAACACAACATGAGGGTTAAGGAGGTGGACTGTAATGAGCATAGCTGCCTATAAATTCTCGACAGGTAGCCCTTTAGAGTGGGAAGAGGGTAAGAAAAATGTCGAGTTATTATGTTTCATATCAAACCTGAAGGCAGAAACTATGTTTCTTATAAAACCTTCTGAATGCAGAAATGATATATTTACCTTCTGAATGCAGAAACTATATGTTTCTTATAAAACCTTCTGGAGACAGAAACTAGGCCTATATGTTTCATATAAAACCATATAAAACCTTCTGGAGGCAGAAATGATATGTTATAACACCTTCTGAAGGCAGAAACTATATGTATTTATATAGACGTGTGTGTTCCGGTGTATATGCTTTTCTGAGGACAGGCGTGTGTATTCTTATTTATACGCTTCTCTGAGGACCCTCATGTCCCGCCCCACGTCTGTATCTGATTGGCTTACACCACTAGTCCTCACGAGTCTGTCCCATGACATAACATAACACAAAAAACAAACATGTGTGTTAAATTATTTTGAAGTCAGTTTCCAGCAGTTGAGCGCCATCTATTGGTAAATATATTTTTTTCAGGGTCCAAATCACAGCGGAAAGGGGGGTCCTCGCAACCTTATTGATATCTCAAGGTCCTCGGGAGTACCTGTAAACACGTATGTGTGTGTGTGTGTGTGTGTGTGTGTGTGTGTGTGTGTGTGTGTGTGTGTGTGTGTGTGTGTGTGTGTGTGTGTGTGTGTGTGTGTGTGTGTGTGTGTGTGTGTGTGTGTGTGTGTGTGTGTATGGGGGGGGGGTGGATACTAACCTGGTTTAGGATAAGGGGTGTAGGGGTAGGGAATAGGATACTAACCTGGTTTAGTGTGGGTGCAGGAGGAAATGGTTAACATGTGAGCTCCAGGTATTGACATAATGTCATCCTGATATGTCAAGTCAAATTACTGTCAAAGTCTGGTTCTGATTCTGGTTCTGAATCTGGTGTGTAAGTAAGTAAGTATTTATAAAGCACCTTTCATACATGTCATGTAGCTCAAAGTGCTGTACACAAATATAGGCATATATAACGATAAAAGCAATAAAGTCACAGTGATCAGTTAAGATCAATGTTTAAAAAAAATATATAATAATAATAATAATAATAATAATAATAATAATAATAATAATAATAATAATAATAATAATAATAATAATAATAATAATAATAATAGTAACGTAAGAATGAAAATAACGTAAAAACAGTCATTTGCTTACCAGTTTGGGAGAACAGGTCTGTACAAACATGTCCGCTCAGTAGCAACCGGAAGTGCACTAAACCAATGCACTTGTATGGTAGGTAGCAATGTTTAGCTCTTATAACGCTAGTGTAGTTACGTTTTTATCAGTGGTCATAGTTGGGTCCACAGTGCTTTTCCAAGTCCCATGGATCCATCAGTGGCCGTGTATTGTGTGTGTATGTACCCGTTCCCTCATGTGGTCAGTGGCCAGAGTTGGGTCCACAGGACTTATCCAAGCCCCATGGACCCATCAGTGGCCGCGTATTGTGTGCGTATGTACCCGTTCCCTCATCTAAAGAGTTGGGTCCACAAGACTTTTCCAAGCCTTACGGATCCATCAGTGGTCGTGTATTGTGTGCGTATGTACCCGTTCCTTCATCTAAAAAGTTGGGTCCACAAGGCTTATCCTAGCCTCATGGATCCATCAGGTTTTTCCAAGCCATAACTATTTGTAAGCTAGACTGTATAGGTACGTTTTTAATTTTCCTTTAAAAATGTGTATGGAGCCGGCGTTTCTGATGTGTGTTGGTAGTGTGTTCCATAGTTTTGGGGCATAGTTGGCAAATGCCATACTTCCTATCCTCTTTTGGTTTCTGGGCGTGTCTAGTAAACCTGTAGTGGATGACCGTAGCGTTCTTGAGGGCAGATAACTAACTAGGGAATTTGCTATGTATTTTGGGCCTTGCTCATTAAGAGCTTTATATGTTAGGAAAAGGACCTTAAAATCAATTCTATGAGTTATTGGAAGCCAGTGCAGAGTGGCCAGGACTGGAGTGATATGTTCTCTTCTCCTTGTATGAGTTAGTAATCGAGCTGTAGAGTTTTGGATAAGCTGAAGCTTCCCAATGGTTGCTTTGGGAAGACCAGTGAACAGTGCATTACAATAGTCAAGCCGACTTGATACAAAAGCATGAATAAGTTTCTCTGCATCCTTTTTATTTACGAAAGGTCTTACTTTCGCTATGTTTCTTAGGTGGAAGAATGACGTTTTCATGGCCTTATTTATATGAGACTTAAAGGTCAGGTCTGAGTCCAAGATGACACCTAGGCTTGTAACCTCAGTCTTTACATAGGATGACAGACTCCCCAGTGCACCTGGAACCAGAAATGTGGGCCCCAGGCTGGGTGCTACAGTGTGTGATGAAAGAACCAGCCTCCAGTCCTCCACCCCACACCGCAAGGCGCCCAGAGTCCTCCACCCCACACCACAAGGTGCCCTGAGTCCTCCACCCCACACCGCAAGGCGTCCTGAGTCCTCCACCCCACACCACAAGGAGCCCTGAGTCCTCCACCCCACACCACAAGGAGCCCTGAGTCCTCCACCCCACACCGCAAGGAGCCCTGAGTCCTCCACCCCACACCACAAGGTGCCCTGAGTCCTCCACCCCACACCGCAAGGAGCCCTGAGTCCTCCACCCCACACCACAAGGAGCCCTGAGTCCTCCACCCCACACCACAAGGTGCCCTGAGTCCTCCACCCCACACCGCCAGGCGCCCCGAGTCCTCCACCCCACACCGCCAGGCGCCCCGAGTCCTCCACCCCACACCGCAAGGAGCCCTGAGTCCTCCACCCCACACCACAAGGAGCCCTGAGTCCTCCACCCCACACCACAAGGAGCCCTGAGTCCTCCACCCCACACCACAAGGCGCCCTGAGTCCTCCACCCCACACCACAAGGAGCCCTGAGTCCTCCACCCCACACCACAAGGTGCCCTGAGTCCTCCACCCCACACCACAAGGAGCCCTGAGTCCTCCACCCCACACCACAAGGAGCCCTGAGTCCTCCACCCCACACCACAAGGAGCCCTGAGTCCTCCACCCCACACCACAAGGAGCCCTGAGTCCTCCACCCCACACCACAAGGTGCCCTGAGTCCTCCACCCCACACCACAAGGAGCCCTGAGTCCTCCACCCCACACCACAAGGAGCCCTGAGTCCTCCACCCCACACCGCAAGGAGCCCTGAGTCCTCCACCCCACACCACAAGGAGCCCTGAGTCCTCCACCCCACACCACAAGGAGCCCTGAGTCCTCCACCCCACACCACAAGGTGCCCTGAGTCCTCCACCCCACACCACAAGGAGCCCTGAGTCCTCCACCCCACACCACAAGGAGTCATGATAATGTAAAATGTGATATGAAATCCAAAACTCTGATGTCACTCTGTTAATATATATATATTTTTTATCATTGGATTAGATTCAACTATATTGTCATAACAGCACAAGTACAGTACAACAAAAAGAGGGTTGACATCCAATCAGAGTGCAAATGTAACAGTAAAGTACAATAGTAATATAGAATGTACATATGATTAAACTGGGTATACAATATGTAAATTAGTTGCGTTGTCACGTGTCAACCGCGCCGCCATCTTGGGGTTTATTGTAAATAAATTAATTCAGTCATTCATTCATTATACATATACTGCATAACATCATATACATATATATATACACACCACTTATTAATGTGACAAAAAAGGTTCCATGCCGTGTGGCTACATTATATAATCTGTGTCTGTGAGCTTGCAGGTGTCACTGAGAACCTATCAATAACCTTTCTGACAACAATAAATTACTTTGCAAACCACACAGGTATGGAAATGCAGGATCATGGGCTGCTGGAGGTACAAAAATCAACAATATACAAATAACCAATAGCTAAATAAATAACCTCACCAGCAGCTTGCTCTGATTAACACAAGTAATGTGATCTCCTGCGCTCTCATTGACCTCAGAATGACCAAGACTCCTCTGGGTTACTGTGGCAAGAATTGAGACCATGGCTTTAGTGCAGTGGTTCTCAACCTGGGGGTCAGGACAAATACATTATGATATTTATAATCTTTGACATAGATGCTTTTTCTTGTGAATTAATGAGCGTCTCAAGTCAATTCACCTTATATGCCCCGCCCACTTCTGACATTGTCTTTTTATTTCCAGTAGCTGAGGTTTGTGACAAAGATGCTACAGTGTGGGGGGGGGGGGGGGGGGCAATAATTCTATTCTTCACCTTTCTTTTTTTAAATTTAGATACAGATTTAATCTAGCACCTTCTTTCATTTTAGACAGCAGTGAAAGGGTTAAACATTTCAGTGTTAAAAAAATCTTTTTAATAAAAAATTGGTTCTGAACTGAATATCTGAAAAAGTTAACACTTCGTTCCCTGGATTGGACCAATAGCATTATGTGCCTGTGGGCTTTGAGCATGTCATGTATCACAAAGAATAGAGAAGAACTCATCCTATTCATCTTATGTAGCCTGTAGTCTCGTGTTTAGTCTGAGAACAACAGAGATAGATGGTGTTTGGGATATTAAACCACATGAACTATAGTCTGGTGTTTAGTCTGAGAACAACAGAGATAGATGGTGTTTGGGGTATTAAACCACTTGAACTATAGTCTGGTGTTTAGTCTGAGAACAACAGAGATAGATGTTTGGGGTATTAAACCACTTGAACTATAGCCTGGTGTTTAGACTGAGAACAACAGAGATAGATGGTGTTTGGGGTATCAAACCACATGGACTATAGTGTTTAGTCTGAGAATGTTACGTGTGGGGGATGTTTGTGCCCTGATCAGGTGTTCCCAGTGTGATGTGTTATGTCTGGCTGTAGTTCCCTGTCATGGTCTTGTAGTCCTTACCGTTTCCCTCCCAGGTGTAGCCATTTGTAATCAACCCAGGTGTGTCTTGTCTCGTCATTCCCTCATGTATAACTGTTCTGTCTTCCCCTGTGTCTGATGCTGATCCTGTTTGTACATCTTTGTGTTTTGTTTGTCATTATTTTATGTTACCCTTCCTTTGATCACAAAAACCATGGTAAATAATATTAATTAAATATCTTTTGTTGGTTACTTTGGCTACTGTCTCCTTATTATGTTACATTGACCAGACAACGAGCATTCCTTCAGTCAATGGTAACGTAATGGAGAACAACAGAGATAGATGGTGTTTGGGGTATTAAACCACATGAACTATAGTCTGGTGTTTATTCTGAGAACAACAGAGATAGATGGTGTTTGGGGTATTAAACCACATGAACTATACTCCGGTGTTTAGTCTGAGAACAACAGAGATAGATGGTGTTTGGGGTATTAAACCACATGAACTATAGTCGGGTGTTTAGTCTGAGAACAACAGGGATATAGATGGTGTTTGGGGTATTAAACCACATGAACTATAGTCCGGTGTTTAGTCTGAGAACAACAGTGATAGATGGTGTTTGGGGTATTAAACCACATGAACTATAGTCCGGTGTTTAGTCTGAGAACAATAGAGATGGATGGTGTTTGGGGTATTAAACCACATGAACTATAGTCCGGTGTTTAGTCTGAGAACAACAGAGATAGATGGTGTTTGGGGTATTAAACCACATGAACTATAGTCTGGTGTTTATTCTGAGAACAACAGAGATAGAGATAGATGGTGTTTGGGGTATTAAACCACATGAACTATAGTCGGGTGTTTAGTCTGAGAACAACAGAGATAGATGGTGTTTGGGGTATCAAACCACATGAACTATAGTCAGGTGTTTAGTCTGAGAACAACAGGGATATAGATGGTGTTTGGGGTATTAAACCACATGAACTATAGTCGGGTGTTTAGTCTGAGAACAACAGGGATATAGATGGTGTTTGGGGTATTAAACCACTCCCTCACCCCGGTATCCCTGTACCACTACAACAGGGTTTGCATCACAAAGAGCTACAGACTTTTGTCCGTTTCCAGTCAAATTCCATTGTAACCCATTTGGCACATTTAGGGTACTTTGGGTATCCCAGGTGTCCTTTTGAGTGTCCGCCTGGTGCTACCCTTATTAGAAAACTTCTGGAAGCTATGTCCTTTGTTCAATTGCTTAGCTTTTTGGTACAGTTGTTGACAAGAAGTTGCTGAATGGGGCATCTTTTCAGGTCTGGACATTGTTAGCATGGTGTTATTCACTGTCAAAAATGAGGGGGGGGGGGGGGGAACAGGCCGAGGATGAAAATCTATATTTCTCCTTTGGTTCGTCACAATTTACTCATAGCATAACAGACACAATATTTCTGACACTGGGAATACATTCCTACTAGATACCAAGAACATGTAAATGATCCTTGTAGAAGTGGAGCAATCTTCCTTTTTACTTGGGTATGTACATTTTCTGAAAATATGGCTAGGGTTTAAGAGGTTAATAAGACTGATGTGAACGAACTGTGTAAAATATGTATAACATTAATGAAAAATATAGGCTTTATTAAATTATTAAAACAAAATATATATAATTTTCTGACTCAGAGAAGGCTGGTAAGCATTATTAAGAGCTTTTACTCCAAAACCATGAATCCAATTTGAAATGATATTATATGATTTTTAATCCACAATGGTATAATTGCACAGAGGTAGCAGGGTAGGCAAATCATGCATAAATGATCTAACAAGGAGCAAGGAGAGCCAACTGTACAGACCACTGCCCTATAGACATACATAGGCATTCTTGATTTGCAAAAAGAAAACGAGGCGGATGCTGCTGCCATCTCTGGGCCGAGTCCCCCTCTGGCTGGAAAGCACTGTTTTCCAACATGCCACCGTGCAAAAGTAGGATAGCTTCGACTTTGGTGCTTGTTAAAAGAACTGAGGCAGAGACGTTAGTTTAGTCGGAACCACCGGAGTGCCGCAGAGAAAACAATGAAAAGCTGCAAGCCATTCAGACAGAAGTCTCGTCTTTAGCAAGTGAAGCTTCGTCCAAAATGTATTATATACAGATGCACCTAAATCGAGTGGACCCACTATTAATGTCATTAGGTGCGTCTGTGTTTACCTTGCCATGACATGTCTGTGAAAAGGGTCCACTTCAGTATTGCTATTTGACGGATGAGGAAACAGATACATATGCCTCTGCAGGATTGATTGAATAATCTATACAAGAATGAAGATAGAAAAGAAAAAAGTAAGAATCATATAATCACATAACTCCATAACTGTGCACATGAGATGACAGCAGGCCAAGCACCCGAATTCTCTTATATTATTCAATATTCATATTTTAGGTTGATAAATCTAGTGATCTATGGACAAACATGATTATTATTTCAACAAATCTCTTGGGTACAACACGATTGTGAAAGCTAAATATTTGTATATGGTGCGTGTTCCTCATTCCAAATTATTATATTATACATTGCACCTTTAACCAGCCATTACTATGATATAGTAATACAATGTATTGTAAATGGTAAATTTATATAGCACTTTTATCCAAAGCGCTTTACAATTTGTTCCTCACATTTTTACCCATTCACTCACACATTTTCACACCGATGGCGGAGGTGACCATGCAAGGTGCCAACCTGCTCATCGGGAGCAGTTAGGGGTTAAGTGTCTTGCTCAAGGACACTTGGACATGCTGCCCGGGAGGAGCGGGAATCGAACTGGGAACCTCCGGATTACCAGACGACTGATCTACCTCCCGACCCACTGTCGCCCCCAGTAGACATGTCTTGTGCCATTCCTCATTTGTCTTGGCCAATCCTCATGAATCCAAAATATGTCCAAAATGTTGTATCTTTTAAATAATTGGTGTTTATCATCCTCGTTAATAACATTTTGTATCATATATTTTGTTAAGTGTCTTTGTTTCCTTTTTACCGTCTATCTGTATGTCATGTATGTCATATATGTTATGATGAATTGAAAATGGGGGACCCTGATGTAAACAAGACGAAAGTCTTTCTCTGGTCTGCATCCACTTAACAATTGTGTGTATTGAGCTGTACTGTATTGTACCCATTCTGCAATCTGTTAATAACATTTTCAATCAATCAATCCTAGAAACATCCTTCGTGTAAAAGTTTACCTTTCTGTCTATGCTTGACCATGTTGGGGGGGTTGAAAGTAGTCATCACTTTATGTTTAGGGGCCACAAACTAGACATGTTGAGAACCACTGCCTTAATGTACAGCTCCACCTTTTATAATTCTGGAGCTTAATTATTGATGAAACGTATACAATAGTGGCCATCGTGGTGATCAGGTGGCCACGGCTACTAATGTTGGCCTACTGTTCTAAAGACGCAGAAATAGCTTTAAATTAAACCCAATATGAATGAATAAATAAAATCACTTACATTTAGGAAAACATTTCTTTGTAAAAATTATTATTCTGAAGATGAATTTGGTTGAAGATGAATGCATTCATGTATGAAGTCCTTCATATACAGTATGACTCGCTAAGGTTTGCAACATCTGGGCTTCATACATTCCAGTTTACCCAGATTTTGCAGGTAGAGAATCGGCATGACTGCACTGCCTAGTGTTGTAGGAATAACAACCATTGGAAGAACCAAATTGTACACAAGATATACTGGAACCAGTACCACAAAACAGTAGGTCAGCAGTGGAGGAAGGTAGGAGATGACTGTCATGACCAGGCTGTTGATGATGATCTGATAAGCCTTCTTCTTCTGGGGGTGGAGGTCTCTTCCTCCAGGGTCAGATCTCTTCAGGGTCTGAAGAATAGAGAAATCACAGAATCCAATAGTGGGAAGAGTAATGACAAAGGGCCAGCAACAAATAGGACTGGTGAAAAAATCTGGGATGAGTGCAAATACAATCCCATTAGCTAATGTGGCAACCCAGACACAGACAGCCATCAGAACCCTAGGAGTCAGACTCTTCCTGATCCGGTAGGTGATTGGATGAACCACAGCCAGGTAACAGTCCAGACAGATGCAGGCCATGAAGAGAGGTCGTCCACTGAGGCTCAAAGCAAAGTTGAAACTAATGAAGGCCCCAAATGACAGGTTGCCCCAGAATATATAGTTGATCAGGCCAAGTGGGATAAAGAACAAGAAGACCAGGTCCATGACTGTGAGGTTTAGCATGAAGACGTCGTTGGGGGTGAGGGGGGTTCCTTTCCTCTGTCTTTGAAATAGATCCCAAAGGATGGCAAGGCATGCAGGCAGTCCAAAGAGGAAACATAAAGAACTCAAAAAAACCCAAGTTGTGAATCCTGCATTCAAGGGTGGTTCAGTGGAGTTCAACGTTATATTTTCAGACCAATGATGCATTTCCAGGAACTTTACTGACCACAGATGAGAAGATGTTGTTTAAACTCTTGATGTCAAAAACCTGAAGAAAATCGAATTAAGATTTTAAGATAATAAGATTGAGGAGACATAATATTCAAGTCAGTCTATTGGTTTATTAAGCCTAAACAATATGAAAGAAAATGAATATCAAGATATTCAACTGTATATCTTTATATATTTTCAATATACTGTAGATCAGGATAACTCTTCATATGTGCAAAATACAAGATAAATAATCAAAATGCTGTTGAATGCATTGAACTGCATGATAATGTAAAGTGTCAAACAAAAACTCAAATATGATACTGAATATCTCATTTTGAGAAAGATTTGAGTTAAGGTGTTTTTTTTACAATTCATTATAAATATGATACATATATATCATATAAAATTATAAAACCACTCATTACTGTGACAAAATAAAACTAAAAACGATTTCAAGCCGTGTAGGCTATAGGCTACATTACATACTCTGTACACGTTTAGTATATTACATGTAGTTAGAGATACTTAACAGGATATTAGAAGTATAGAAGCAGCAGCCATCATACGTACCTTTAATCTACTCAGTAGAGGTGTTTGGAACCAACTCACCTGCATTGAAATGTCTATGGTGCTGATATTATCATCCTAATCTGCATATATGTGACGTATGTGGAAACCACAGTCATTGACTATTGAGACCACATTATAAATCATGTTGGTGACAAAGCATGGATTGGTGTTGATGTTTGACTGTAAAAACAAGCCTGTATAAACTATAGATTATGTAAAATGAGATGCTGTTGAAGAACTCAGTCCTCTCAGTTTGGATTGGTTCAGCACACAGAGAGCACATTCATTCAGGGAGAGAACATATAGACAAAGAGAAACAGAGTATCCTTTAGCAACAACACGTTTATCTACAGTTGTGATAAGAATCAGTGTAATTTATAATAACATGATCATACCATACATGATATATGGCTAACCTTTGCATGAGTACCGGTACATGTGGGGTCAGAACACATAACTTAAAACATTGGAGTAATAACAAAACAATAAAAACATAAAAAACACTTTAGCTTAAGTACATTCTCAATATCTGCAAAATCCCAACACAAAAAGGCTCCAACCACAAATACAACACTAACTAAATAAATCAATAACTCAACTGTATTTCATTATTCATAACAGCGTTTTTCAACTTTTTCTTATAAGTAAATTTGTTGCTGATAATCATTATATTCACAGGTATACACTTCCAGTATCTATACATTACGGTTCTCTTAAGTGCATTTGTTCTTGGTAGAGGTAGAGTAAAATGAAGACCCAAGGCGTGTCTGGTGACATAGCCATGTCTTGTATTGGTGGGTTGTAGTTCTGACCACAAAGACTCGGGTTTACCAACTTTACAAATATTAAACAGAAATGTTACAAGGCTGCATGCCACCCTCTGATCCACTCTAAGCCAAGACAGAGCGATATGCATTCCCTCAACACTGCTCCTCACAGAGACGGGCGGCATGCAGGCAAACCAAAGAAATACCCCAAGTTGTGAGTCCTGCACAGAGGATGGTTCAGTGGAATTCCAGATTATATTTTCAGATCAATAAACAACGTTCCAGGAACTTTACTGACCACAGATGAGATTATGTTGTTTAAAGGAAAACTCCAACATTTTGGGAAATTAGCTTATTTAACATCTTCCCTGGAGTTAGACAAGAAGATACATACCTTTTTTGTCTCCGTGCGTGCATTTAGCTTTGGGAACAGTTGCTCCGTTAGCGTAGCTTAGCTTCATCACTGGAAGTGGGGGAGATCCGGAGCTTCATCACTGGAAGTGGGGGAGATCCGGAGCCGACGTTCCCTTACACTGTATACAGTCACGAAATACACTCCAAATACAACTCCAAAACGTTCATGTAAACATGTTGTGACCTGTGTATTCACCACGTGGAGAAATAAAAAATAATTGAATTAGACAATTACGTTTTATAAGCAAATATACTCTGAACTATTTTTTGCCTAACCACTCCTCTCTGAGCGCAGTCAGTGATTTCAACGTGTCGTCGTGATTGTTGACATTCTCATTCATTCAAAGGATCCGAACCAATTGAAGTTTATGGATACCATGACTTAAAATCCTCTTACCTTGACGATTAAAAGCCTCCCCAATTTAGAAAACAGTAATCCAATGGCTGGTATTGATAATATACTACTAACTACTGGACGCTCTGAGCTAACCGGAGCTAACACAGAACAGGATGGTAAAGCATATATAATGACTTCCTTTCTGGGGTTTTCAAAATAAAAGTGCAACGTTTATAGCAGCGGAAAACGTTTATTTTGTACATTATCGAACGTTAACACGAACTTTAGGTTAGTTGTAACGTTAGTTTAGGTTCATGTTAACGTAGTAGTTAGTAGTATATTATCAATACCAGCCATTGGATTACTGTTTTCTAAATTGTTTTACAATTGAATAACAAGAGCAGAGTTAAGTTTAAAAATTAACACCAACCAAAATGGTTGTGAATTTGTGTTGATACCTGTGCCCTAGTGATATGCATAAGCACTCAATGAAGAAACCCAGTCCCCTTTAAACATCTATGCTACTCATTGTGGTCAAATAAAAAAAGGTTGTGTGTGTGTGTGTGTGTGTACGTGTGTGTGTGTGTGTGTGTGTGTGTGTGTGTGTGTGTGTGTGGGGGGGGGGGGGGGGGTTAGGATACAAACCTGGTTTAGGGTAAGGGGTGTAGGGGTAGAGAATAGGATGAATGAATGAATGAATGAATGAATGAATGAATGAATGAATGAATGAATGAATGAATGAATGAATGAATAAATGACTTTATTTGACAATATAATAATAACATGTGACAGAAGCACAGTCAGGAAATACTGCCAAGGATAAACACAAAAAAGCTCAGAGCTTATTTCCATTGTGGTCCTTGTCGGGGGGGTAGGGGAACAAAATGCTTAGACATGCATCACACAGACATGACATCACAACACATCACATATACATAACATAGACGCATAAAAACATGTAAGGGTGCCTTTTAGCTGAGTATCTGGGTTAATTATAGTCCCCTTTGAGCCATGTCTTTAGGCTGGACTTGAATCTAACAGCACTGTTTACAATTTTCAGGTCACTGTGCAGACTGTTCCTGAAGACAGCTGCAGAATATAAAAATTACTCCTTCCCCATACAACTCCTGAATCTCACTGGCACGAAGTCAGTTGAGCTACGCCTATAGTTGAATATGCATGGGTGTCCCTGATACGGTTGAAGTAGTCGTTGAAGTACACTGGCACTACCCCGTGCACAATTCGGTGAACCTGGTTTAGGGTAAGGGGTGTAGGGGTAGGGAATAGTGTATGATCCTGGTTTAGTGTGGGTGCAGGAGGAAATGGTTAACATGTGAGATGTAAGATATAGGACAGTGAGTAGGCAACAGAGTTCAGAGTTCGTACAGTTTGGGTAGCAGAGCCAGGGTGTAGGCAGTGGAGTAGGGGGGGGGGGCTGTCATCGTGACACAGGGTTCAGGGAGATGGTAGCTGAGGGAAAGAAGCTGTTCCTGGGTGGTCTGCGGTCATCGTGACACAGGGTTCAGGGAGATGGTAGCTGAGGGAAAGAAGCTGTTCCTGGGTGGTCTGCTGTCATCGTGACACAGGGTTCAGGGAGATGGTGGCTGAGGGAAAGAAGCTGTTCCTGGGTTTGCTGTCATCGTGGCACAGGGTTCAGGGAGATGGCAGCTGAGGGAAAGAAGCTGTTCCTGGGTCTGCTTGACTTGCAGGGCCGGTTCGCTCATGTTGACCCCGCCCCCAAGTCGCTCTCCGCTCGCTCACTGCTCACCTTGAATCGAGCGCTCCCCGCTCCACATCGCTCGCAGATTTTTTTAATTTTGTTTGGAGCATGGTGTAAATTAGCTCAAACTACAACAGTCTACACCCCCTGGGCCCCTTAACAATTGTTTGTATTGAGCCGTATTGTAATTGTACCCATTCTGCAATGTTAAATAACGTTGTTTATCCATTCACTAGCTCTACTAAGCGATAATAGCTAGACTAGCCACAATGCTATGGTTGCTGCCATTAACGTTAGCATGTAAGCTAACGACAACAACAATGGCGTCATATACTTTTTCTAACAGGATGTGAGTGACGGTTCACCCTTCTCATTGGTTGAAAATGGCCTTCATGTTTGTACATCGCCATCTGTTGCTTTGGCATTGTACTACATGTATATTACATCAGTGTTAAACCACTGTGAGCGGCCCGGAGTGGATTGGAGCGGAGGAGAACTCTCGCTCCGGACGTCGCGCCGACCCATTTTAAAACCCACTCCTCGCTCACGTCAAAACCGCCCGCTCCGCTCCCCGCGCCGCTCACGCGCCGCGCCGCTCACGTGCACTGGTACCGGTGTTGCGTTGGCCGGTTTTCACCACCCTCTCTCTGCAGTGCTTTCCGGTCAGAGGCAGTGCAGAACTGGAGAGACGCTGGGCCTCACGTGTCAACATTCATTCATTATAAATATACTGCATAACATCATATACTGTACATATATATACACACCACTTATTAATGTGACAAAAAAGGTTCCATGCTACATTACATAATCTGTGTCTCTGAGCTTGCAGGTGTCACTGAGAACCTATCAATCACCTTTCTGACAACAATAAATTACTTTGCAAACCACACAGGTATGGAAATTCAGGATCATGGGCTGGAGGTACAAAAATCAACAATATACAAATAACCAATAGTTAAATAATAATTTCACCAGCAGCTTGCTCTGATTAACATAAGTAATGTGATCTCCTGCGCTCTCATTGACGTCAGAATGACCCAGATTCATCTGGGCAGAGAAGGGGTTACAGTGGCACGAATTACCATGGCTTTAGTGCAGTGGTTCTCAACCTGGGGGTCGACCCCACAAACATATACAAATACATGATGATATTTATAATCTTTGACATAGATGTTTTTTCTTGTGAATTAATGAGCATCCCAAGTCTATTCACCTTATATGCCCCGCCCACTTCTGACATTGTCTTTTTATTTCCAGTAGCTGCGGTTTGTGACAAAGATGCTACATAGTGTGGATATTTCAACCAAATAAACAATGTATACAAATATTTAACCAGGATATAACTAGGGATGCTCGATATTGGCTTTTTTACCGATACCGATATTCCGATATTGTCCAACTCTTAATTTCCGATACCGATATCAACCGATACCGATATATGCAGGGTTTCCCCCCCAAAAAAACGGAATAATTTCAGGTAACTAATAATTTCACTGTATGCAATATTGTTATTGTTTTAAATTTTTTTTAAACCGATACCGATATTTTCCGATATCACATTTTACTGCCGATATCGGCCGATAATATCGGTCGGCCGATAATATCGGACATCCCTAGATATAACTCATTATCCTTGTAACAAAGAACAAGGGGGCCTGTTTGACTTGACAGACTTCAAAGGCGAACATCTTTTCTGGATATCAATCAATCATGCAATTAATCAATCAATCAATTTTATTTAATGGTGCTATAGATAATATTCAGCCACTAGATGCCACACTAGAGCACCAGCATATCATTTATTCAATCAGGTGCATTCCACGTGGGGAAATGGGAAGTAGGGAAGGGAATCTATTCTTCACCTTTCTAAAAGTTGTCAAAATAATTTTTTTAAATTTAGATAAAGATTTAATCTACTGTATAGCACTTTTTTTTTTTCATAGTATAGTTTATTAAAGTTTGCTGCAGCAAAGAGAGCACATCCGAAACACAGAGTACACAGAGGAAGTCTGTCCAAGGAGATGCTGCCCCCAAATCAAAATACAAGATGTTTTATACCGTATTTCTTCCACATACATAATGCCAGCTGCACAACTTAGCTGAACAGAATGGCCTTCACCTTTTGACATGATGGAGTGGGAGTAAACAGATACTGTAGCAACATGGAGCAGGATGTTCCTTATCTGTCCTCCTTACCGAAACCTTCAGGCGTGACAGGAAAGGAATCGCTTTTAAGGTTCGTCCGGGAAGTACTTTTTTTTTTTTATATTTTTTGCACAAATCTCTCCAATATTCAACACATATCTTTCCACATCACAATATGCAACGTCCAAGATTTGTCTTTTTCTTTTTTTGTAAGAACATACAAATACATTAAAAACTGACATGGAAATAAAAAAAATACTTACGAAAAAAAATACTATACATTATGCATATATATCCCTGATGCACATACTTTACATGTAGACCGATCTACCTGCGAGCAGGTATGTGCTGCATCTTCTATCGGGATGCCATCCTTCTCCATATTGCATGTGAGAGAATGCGTCTCAGATATATGTAGGTGTGCATGAGAGCATGCATGCATGTGTGTCTCAGATATATGTACGTGGGTACGTGTATCACGTAAGTATGTGTGCATGCCTCATACGTGTGTGTGTGTGCATCTTTCTGGTGTGTGACTGTGCTCCTACCTCTTGTGTGTGTCTCGTATCCATGTGTGCCTCTGCCCCCTATGTGAGTGTGTATCTCAGGTATGTATATGTATGTGCGTCTCAGCTACGTATGTGTGTGCATGGCCGCCTAGTTATAGTTGAAAGTGGGGGTGCAAGTTTTTTTTTTTTTTTTTTTTTTTTTTCTTACATTTTTTTTTTTACATTTAATGAACACCTGTATGTGCAATTTCCTGCAATATAGAGCCTTCAATCTTGACCAAAATAAAGCTGCTCTTTTCACTATAAAACTCAGTTTATATTGCAGTATGATAGCTATAATAATAATAACTTCACTGCGAGGGCTCTTTTAGCTAACGCTAGCTAGGCACGTATGATAGCCAATTACTATTATAATAATAATAATAATAATAATAACTTTCCCATCCTCCCAAAGCCCCTCCAGCCCCGTTCACATCCGCAGCACCAACAACAACAACAACAACAACAACTAATTGACGCTATCAATAGCCCCAGTGAGCGCGGCGGCTGAATGAATGAAAACTTTATTTAACAGATTGCAGAATGGGTACAATACAGTACGGCTCAATACACACAATTGTTAAAGGATAACTCCACTTTTTTTTTAAATTAGCTTATTTAACATCTTCCCTGGAGTTAGACAAGAAGATGCATACCTTTTTTGTCTCTGTGCGTGCATTTTAGCTTTGGGAATAGATGCTCCGTTAGCATAGCTTAGCTTCATCACTGGAAGTGGGGGAGGACAGTAGCCTTACAGTGCCTTACAGTGTATTGCAAGGTCTGACATTGACCAAACTTGATATGCATGACCTTGGTGGGCTCTAGGTCAACTCCTGAAAAGGGGGTCAATGTCAGACCTTGCAATCAAAAGTTAGGGGCGCACTGAAATTATGGCAAGGGTTATTAGCCCCCTAACTTTTGATTGCAAAGTCTGACATTGACCCCCTTTCC
Organism: Notolepis coatsorum; assembly: GCF_963971535.1. Lineage (NCBI taxonomy): Eukaryota > Metazoa > Chordata > Actinopteri > Aulopiformes > Paralepididae > Notolepis > Notolepis coatsorum. The sequence goes on along the minus strand of NC_140174.1, from coordinate 14,851,211 downwards.
AGGAGTTGACCTAGAGCCCACCAAGGTCATGCATATCAAGTTTGGTCAATGTCAGACCTTGCAATACACTGTAAGGCACTGTAAGGCTACTGTCCTCCCCCACTTCCAGTGATGAAGCTAAGCTATGCTAACGGAGCGTCTATTCCCAAAGCTAAAATGCACGCACAGAGACAAAAAAGGTATGCATCTTCTTGTCTAACTCCAGGGAAGATGTTAAATAAGCTAATTTAAAAAAAAAGTGGAGTTATCCTTTAAGGGGATGCAGACCAGAGAAAGACGTTTGTCTTGTTTACATCAGGGTCCCCTTTCGTGACTGTGCTGCACCGAGTGAATCCACAGTCACTTGCTCCTCAATGGGAAACCAACCTAGATTTACCATGAAGGACTGGTTCTGGCCGAACCGTTCGTTATACAAGTATCACAGAGACATTACAAAGGTGCTCACAGTTGCACGAGGGGTTCGCACAGAGATACGGGATGGTTTGAAAGCTCGGCGTTGCTAATAAATATTTTTTATATTTTTTTATAAACTGCTCAAAGCGGCATTATTTCCGCCGTTGGGTGATCACAGCGCCTGCGCACCATCCTGTATCTCTGGATTCACTCGGTGCAGCGCCGAGGCTCACCATACGAGAAATATTCAGTTTCAATCTGTTTGCGCATTTAGTATACAGTCACAGTGTTCGACTTACGTGATGATTTGCTCCATTTTGATGTAAACGCCGAAGAATAATCCTCACGAGTCACAATGTTATCCAATATCCAGCCTGAATTTTTCAAGGGCTTTCGAAAAAGCCGCCTCCCCCAACATGTCGTAATACGTCATGCCGACGAACCGTGGCCCGTGGGCACTGGATCAAACCATTAAAGTGGGGGGTCACACAATCTTTGGAAACTTAAAAACTTGCTATTAAGTGTCATTGCGTATTATTAATTTGATTGAAATTACGTAGTTATGGTTCGATAAGATTTATATATTGGGGGGGGATATTTATATCATATGATATGATCAAAAAGTGAGGGAGCAAAGAGACAAGCTTGCTCCCCCAAGTTCAATAGTCCTGGAGCACGTGCATCGTCTGCTCCGTTAAGTGGGCGCCTATGTGTGTGTGTCCCCTATGTTTGTGTATATCCCCCATATGTGTAAGTGAGAGCCTTATATGCTTCAACTATGTGTATATGTACGTGTGTGTATGCCTATTTCTTATAAATGAGTATGTGCATGTATGTGTGCCCCTGGCATGTATATCTCAGCCTTGTGCATATGAGTGTGTGTAAATCTATTATGTACACATACGAATATGTGTATCCTAGATACGTGTATGCGGCTAAACATGCGCATATGAGAGTGTGATAGAGACGGTGGCCATTCCATAGATACACCATCCGGACATAAAATCTATGCATATACATACATAATACAATATAAAGTACAAGTACCATCAGATCAGATCCCCTTTTTCACATTCATCCTTGATAACACTGTAATCCCACCTTAATCATTTGTCCCCAGACCGTTCAGTCAGGTGTAGACAACTGTCCCATACCTCAGCGAAGATATCCTCTCTCCCTGCGACTCTATATGTCACCCTTTCATATGATGCTGTCCGGAACATTAGTTCCATCCATTCTTTAAAAGTAATATCAACGGGTGATTTCCAATGTCGTAATGCAATTCTACATCCTGATATCATGGCCATTCTATACCACATTCCCCGCCCCGGTATTTAGGCAGTTTAATCCCTTTCGGTTGTATAGCACCTGTAGTAGAATTCCAGCCAAACTGGTGTTTATTGTACTGTATATGATGAAGCACAGAATGGCGAAAACACAGAGGTAAGATACATACACTTTTCTCCCCCCCCCTCCTAAAGTACAAGAAACGAGACACCTCTGACTTAGTAATGCGGCTGTTGGTTCAGGCTTCCTCAAATCTCTGTGGAGGGGGGTTGAAACAAGCAGACGCTTATTGAGTGAGAGATAGTGTCTCGTTTGATCCTTCCTGGGAAAGTCAATAACATGGGTGATTTTACAACCCAGGGCTCTAGGCCATCTGGTCCAACAATGAAACTGCCATGGGAAGATGCCAGTTTGTCTCTGCTGAAAACAAAAGAGCAGATAACCATCTAAGATCAAAAGAAAAGACCATTTGAAACCACATCGTGACGCAATTCGATGTAAAACGTCACGATAAGGAGTTAGCCAATGAGCATTGAGAGTAAGTGTCCTCCAATAGGAACACTCGAGGAGAGGTTGGAAAACGCCCGCTTGCCGTAACATTAGAGGCGGAGCCTAAATTTGATATTAGCAGACTCCGTGCTAGTAGAGGCACAACAACAACAGACCCGAACAGAGACCCAGGAAGCGACAAAGAACACACACCCTTTTTCTCCACAACAGACTCAGCAGCAGAGAGACGGCCGCGAAAACCTACCATCTGAAGAAGCCGAGAACGAGACATGCCCATAGATATTGAATATTTAGCCTAAAGTCTGGTGAACCTCGGCATAGTGAGGTCTTCCATCAGGTTTTATTGCAATTGTTCTTTCAAATCTTTGATTTGTATTGATTGAAATCCTTTTTATTAAACACGGATTCCTTTTCAAACTGCTCAGAACTCGATTTCTTCAACCGCCGCGCCGTGTTCTCTGAAGGTGTACGGGCAGAAAACCATCATATACATGGTTATCTGCATTTGTGGCTAAGTAGTACTTCAAAGAGCTTTTTAAGGTTTAAACACAGCGCAGAGTACGAAGATTAAGCTAGGAAGTTACTACAATTTTGGTGCTGTGACCCTTGAATAGAAACGTCCGTTTTGAACGAGAACAAAGGAGAATTTTTTTCTTCCTCCTTCTTCACCTCGAACAACAATAACAACAACAACAGATCGTCTTCGCGTAGCTCGGAGAGTTGCCAAAGGTGAGTGTTATGGAGTGTACGGGTGTTCAATTCGAACCAACGAGGGGGTTGCTAAAAGTATGACTGTAATTAAGTATTAAATGAAATGTTCTGACCAAGGGGTAGCGACTCAAGGCTGTGTGTGATTATGGGTCCTGTGAGCAGAATTTTTAACCACACTAGTGCTGTCGTATTCCTTACAGTAAGAGAGTTAAGCACGGATATGCGTAGTATTTTCTACAGTAGAAATTTTAGCATAAGTGAACGAGACGCTGCCCGTGGTCGGAGCATTAAAAGGTATGGAAGTATTTAGGAACAATGTCTAGGTTTGTGCTCAGGGTTAAGCAAGGGGAACGTGTGCATAGTACGCCTTATAGTATTGGCTTAAGCACACAGTGCGTAGTATTTTCTACAGTAGAAATGAAGCATGAATAGGGTCTAGTTTTTACCCTGGGCACCGCCGGACGTGTTAAATTTAAACAACGATAGGCTGTAGCATTAGAATGGTACGTGAGGTAGGCTCGTATGTTGCAGGCTGTGCTGTAACATGGGACTCGTATATACGAGTCCCGTGTTACAACAATAGGCTGTAGCATTGGAATGGTACTTAAAGTAGGCTCGTATGTTGCAAGCTATGGTTAAACAATTGTGTATGATGTTTGTGTATGAGTGAAAGGAGTTATGGTTAGGTTTAACATGTGTGAAGTATATAGATTAAATCTGTAAAGTGGCACTTATAATAAGGCTGGGAAACGGTTTTTAATGTTGAATCGGGTACACACGCGACGTCCAAAGTGCACACACGCAACGGTAAATGCGCCACCCAGCTTCGTGGTGGGGGGCGCGTGCGTGTCGAAGCGCGCAACATGCTACAAACGATAGCTCGTTGTGACTCGCCTGGGACGGTTTAATAATAGTGGCGATAGGAGTTTAATACTGTATGTTGTGATTGAGGCGGTATTGCAGTATGACTGAATGATCGTTTGTGATGAATGAGCTGGGTGAGTTGCAGTGTGGGCTGAAAGTTTGAATGTATGCAGGATGCATGATGAATGAGTGAACTCCGCTTCGGAGTGCGCGCATGCGCGCTTGTGAGAAGGGACATTGTGTGTGTGAGGCGAGTGAGACTGAAATTCATTATGATGTTGATATGAGACCACTAGATGGCGTCAGAGTACACTGGGTGACGATAGAGGCATTAAACTCTCGTCCTAGCCAGCGTGTCATTATGATATGGGTAAAAGACCACTAGATGGCGTCAGTGTCAACCTTATGCACTGGGTGGCGGTAGGGCATTAAACTCCCGTCCTAACCAGTGTGTTGTGTGTGGCTGTAAAGCGTTTCAGATGTGTGTAGTTTTTCTCTCTCTCTCGCTCTCTCTTTTTCTTTCTTTCTCTCTCTTTCTCTCTCTCTCTCTCTCTCTCACTCTCTCTCTCTTTTTCTCTCTCTCTTTCTTTCTATCTCTCTCTCTCTTTCTCCCATTTTCTTTCTCCCCCCCCCCCCCCCTTCCCCCCCTCCCTTTCCCCCTCCTCTTCCTCTTCCTCCCTCTTTTTTCTAGCCCCTCCTCTACTATGCCCCTCCTCTTCCTCCTCTAGCCCCTCCTCTACTATGCCCCTCCTTTTCCTCCTCTAGCCCCTCCTCTACTATGCCCCTCCTCTTCCTCCTCTAGCCCCTCCTCTACTATGCCCCTCCTCTTCCTCCTCTAGCCCCTCCTCTACTATGCCCCTCCTCTTCCTCCTCTAGCCCCTCCTCTACTATGCCCCTCCTCTTCCTCCTCTAGCCCCTCCTCTACTATGCCCCTCCTCTTCCTCCTCTAGCCCCTCCTCTACTATGCCCCTCCTCTTCCTCCTCTAGCCCCTCCTCTTCCTCCTTTCTCTCCTCTCTATAGCCCCTCCCCTTCTCTCCTCCTTCCCTTCCTCCTCCTCTCTTTGGCCCCTCCTTTTCCTCTTCTCTCTACCCCCCTCCCCTTCATCTCCTCCTCTCTCCTCTCCTCTCTTCCTCCTCCTCTCTCCTCTCTCCTTTCCTTCCTCTCCTCCCCTTCCTCTCTCTCCTTTCCTTCTCTCCTCTCCTTCTACCCCCCTCCCCATCATCCCCTCCTCTCTCCTCTCCTCTCTTCCTCCTCCTCTCTCCTCTCTCCTTTCCTTCCTTTCCTCCTCTTTCCTCTCTCCTCTCCTTCCTCTCCTCCTCTCTCCTCTCCTTCCTCCCCCCTCCCCTTCATCTCCTCCTCTCTCCTCTCCTCTCTTCCTCCTCCTCTCTCCTCTCTCCTTCCTTCCTTTCCTCCTCTTTCCTCTCTCCTTTCCTTCCTCTCCTCCTCTCTCCTCTCCTTCCTCCCCCCTCCCCTTCGTCTCCTCCTCTCTCCTCTCCTCTCTTCCTCCTCCTCTCTCCTCTCTCCTTTCCTTCCTTTCCTCCTCTTTCCTCTCTCCTCTCCTTTCTCCTCTCCTTCCTCTCCTCTCTCCTCTCCTTCCTCTCCTCTCTCCTCGTCTTCCTCTCTCACTCCCTCTTTTCTCTTTTTCTAGCTATCTTGCTGTTCGATCTCTCTTCCTTCTTCTCCATAGGAGACATGGGGGCAGTGCAGGGTATGATAAATGTGTTTTATGGTGTGGAGCAGGTCTGTTCGGGACTGCGAGACCCAAACCCCCCCCCCCCCCCCCCCACTTCCCTGCTGTTCCTTTGAACAACCCCCCCCCCCCCCCCACTTCCCTGCTGTTCCTTTGAACAACCCCCCCCCCCCCCCCCCACTTCCCTGCTGTTCCTTTGAACAACAACCCCCCCCCCCCCCCACTTCCCTGCTGTTCCTTTGAACAACAACCCCCCCCCCCCCCCCCCCACTTCCCTGCTGTTCCTTTGAACCACCCCCACCCCCCCCCCCCCCCCCACTTCCCTGCTGTTCCTTTGACCCCCCCCCCCCCCCCCCCCCCCCCCCCCCCGCTCCATCCTGTGCCCCACTTGCTGTGCCTCTCTCCACCCTCCCCCCTCTTCCGTCTGTAGACCGGTATGGAGTTACATGTGTTCCCTCTGGCCTGGTTCTCCCTTGGCCGGTGGGCGGCTACGTTGCGGCCTTTTCTACATGTCCTGGTGTTGTGTTTAGGTTGGGGTCTTCATGTCAGTAGACTGAGGGTATGTTCGGTTATAAAGTTGTGTTGTTGTTTGTGGGGATTGCAGGACATATTAGGATACGCGCCGGTGACGGAGGGAGGAGGAGGAGGACGGAACAGACAAACATGGTTCCTGGTTTGGGAGACAGTAGTAGACGGGTGCTTCGGGGGGGTGCCGTGGCAATGATTTGGTTATGTGTGTTGATCGGTACTATAATGTATGATCCATACCTGCGACCTGAACAGCCAGAGGTGGTGGTAGTGGGTAGGAGGTCGCAGCCAGACCATCACGGTAATCTGTTTTTGGGGATGGCGAGGACTGTGGCTAAGGTAGCCAATAGGTCGGATTGTTATGTGTGTGGCTTAGCCCCGCTAGCAGGCGACGCAGGTCTTCCCTTGATTGCACACCCCTTAACGAAGTGTCATGCCAATGTGTTGAGGGACGAGCCTCTGCTCGGCCTATGCGACGGGGTGGGTCATGATAGGATGTTGAGGTATTTGGGCCGGGAACAGGGGTCGAATAAGGCAGTGGGTTATGGGGGTCTTAAGGACACTAGCCCCATTCCGGTGGCGTTTAGGGCGGCTGGGTTTGAGATGTGCGTAGAGGGGAAGTCAGGTGGTAAGGACGTGGGATATTTGGACGGTTGCAAGGGTGAGAGTGGAATATGGGGTAAGAATTCGGAGGCGCCGGCCCCTAGGGGGGCGTTTTGGATTTGTGGTAAGTATGCTTACGCAGCGTTGCCTATTAAGTGGAGGGGTAGGTGTGCGTTGGGGTATTTGGTGCCAGCTATGAGGGTGTCAGATGTTTTGCCGACGATTCCCAAGTCAAGGCGCAGGAGGTTTATAGATGCGGACCACTTTTTCAGGGTGGCATTTCCCTGGTGGGGGACGTATGCAAACATGGGTGAACTAGACCATCTAGCTCGCGTGTTTGAGGATATGACGGCTACGACCGCCAGAGGTATGGCCCTGGAGGCTCAAGAGTTACGGTCCTTAAGAATGATGGAGCTGCAGTCAAGGACGGGTTTGGACTTCCTGTTGGCGAGTTCAGGGGGCACGTGTGCATTGATTGGTCAGGAATGCTGCACATTTATCCCCGAAAATGATATAGGCGGCATACAGGAAGTTATAGAGCATTTGAAGAATATTACTAGGGAGATGCAGCCCACGCAGGAGGACTCGTGGGAGGGCTGGGGCCAAAGTTGGTTAGGTTACATAGGATGGACAATTAGGGAGGGGATTAGGCACCCCGAACCTCTAGTTGTCAACAGGCGGCAGTGGGCTCGCAAGAGTCTGGGCGCACGTTAAACACATTCTATAGTGCTGGGGAGAAACTGAAGGCCCTCGTGCGTAACGAGGTATGAATCAACATACCACTGTGGTACCGTCTAGTCGGCCCTGATGTCGCATGTAAGGTAAATGTTGGCACGGGGTGGTACGTGGGCGACAGTCCACACCTAGGAGTAGGGCGGTGCACCGTAGGGGGCACAGCTCCTGCCATGAACAGGCAAGGCTGGCGAAAACGGTCAATATTTCCATGCCCAGAGCAAGCGGGGTGGGGACAAGACCGTCGGTTTCTAAACTGAGTGGCTGATAGGTACTACGGACAGTCAGCTGCTTGGGGTCCTGACTTGATGACGGACTATGAGGTCGCTATCGACTGGGTCGCCAGCCGGTCAGGAGAGCGTTATGACCCCTGCTTATAGTCACAGATAGCGGGACGGGGACCGTGAGTGACTGGACAGTATGGGCATAAATGCACTTGGCTCAATGTACAGTCAGGCCACGGTAACCTTACTAGCCGATACAGGGTTAGTAGGCGAGCTGTGCTTCTGTGATCAGTGTTTTTGAAAAGAAAATGCTGGGAAGCAGAGGGATGAGGGGTGTCAATTCAGAGGAATCTGAATTGTCTCTCCTAAGATTGGAAAGGGACCCAGCCTTAAACTGCACCTGAAAGTAAGATAAGGGGACTTCTTCTGTTCATGTGAGGAGACCTTAGCCTGGAAGTGGAGGCCTGTATCCTTGGTTGGGTGAGAGGGGGTCCAGTGTAGGCGGCAATGCGGCCCTGAAAAAGCCGGTTTCCCCACACGTGGTATCTCCTGATCCTGGAGGGGATCGGTGCATCTAAGTAGGGCAAGGAGTGCATCCGAACGGGAGGAGGGTACTCTTAACTGGAAGGAGGTTAAAAGGGTCAAAGCGTGTTAAGTATTTGCTGTGTGCTGTGGTGATGTTTGCGGTTATAGTAGTTTGTGTGAATGTTATCAGGGTATGTGTGACGTACGTGTTCAAGACTCTCGGCGCGGCTGGTTCTGCGTCGGGGGACCCACACCGCTCGGTTGCGCCTGCGTATGCAATGATGGTAATGAAGGTTGGCGCGGAGGGTGGCAGGGTAGGTGTGGGCGTTCCGATAAAGCCGTGGTGCCCGGCGTCCGCGCTGGCGACTATTCTCTGATCTGGGTGGTGGACACTCAGGGTTGGGGAGTGGGAGGGCCGGGGCGTGCGTGTGGGTGTGAGGCGGGGGACGTTCCTGGACGACCGTGCGTTGCAATTTACGGGATAGGATTGTGTGTGCAATTGTGTTTTTTTCCCCATAGTAGGTACGTTTGGAGGGCTGTGTGATATGGGGCGGTGTGCCCGGGGTTCGGTGTTGGGTCTGGTCGGCTATGTGTGGCCGTCCGGCAGGGCACTGGACTCTGGGGATACTGGCCTGAAGCACGGGAGAGGTTGCCGGGATGCTGTCTGCTGTGTACCTGTGGTGAGGTGGGTTTAGGCCACTGTGGAGGGGCTGTTAGGGTCTCTTCAGTAAACAGGGTCGGCACCTCACGGCGTGCGTGGCGCGGCGTCTGTGGCATTCTTTAGATTACCTCTGGGGGACACGTGTCTGGGTGACAGGTGTCCCCTGGGGGGTGTGGTACTAAATAATGGAAAAGAATGTAAAAAATGAATGTAACTATATTAATCAAGATGTTTTGGTTTTCCGAGGAGAATCAGAATTGGAGCAGGATCAAGCGGAAGTAAAGGAGAGCGGAGATTCAACAAAAAATAGGAACCCAGTGTGTTGACAGAGATCGAACGAGATAAGCTGTATCGTTATATCGTTATTTTCAAACAGATCACACTGTGTCTTGTTAAATATATTAGTATAGTGTTGCCCGACATTTCCAATGCATAACGAATAGTGGAGATAACAGGGAAATGCCACTGTATTAAGTCTGGATGTGTTTGCTTTCTTCCCATACAGGTGCTCGACTGGACAGAAGCTCTGAACGATTTCCATAACCATCTGGGGAAACGGGCCGGCTGTAATGAGCCTTGGTATAAGTATGAATGATAAGCCAGTTATCAATCCTTGTCTGCACAGTAAAACGTTGACAGTGTGAGTGTTTTAACTCAAGTAAGTAGAAATAGGAAAGACAGAGAAACTTGTTTTTTCAAACGGTAATTACAGGAGTGTTGGAAGTGGAATGAATGACAGGAACATAGGAAGTTCACCTTAGTGGAACATTGATAGGAACAACTGGAGCGGTAAATGCAATATTATTAACAATAGAATAACAACAACAACAATATGGAAAAGGGGCTTAGTGATCGGGCCATTGGGGGGAGTAGGCCGAGAGCCTCTGCAGACATTTCCCAGATAGACTTTACCAGTGATAATGATCTGATCAATATGGACTTCTCTCATGTGACCAGTACGACAAAAGGACTGGCAATGTTGACTTTGGTTCCAATACAGGGGAGTGAACCAGTGACGACGGTGTTACTCCAACCAGAACCGATTCAAGCTGGAGTGTCCATTGCAGGCGACTGCAGTTTAACCAAGGTACAGAAAAAAAGACTGAGGAGGGCGGCGTTGTTACAGCGGTCCCGTGAAATCCACTCTGGCCGGATGGCTGGAACTGAGACCGACAGCAGGTATGGAATACACGACCCATGTCCAACCTGCCCTCAGCACCGAAGCCAAGATGAGAGGCGGGGAGAAACACATTCCATTCGGAGGACACAACGACTTTGTGGTCAAACCCAAACACATGGTGATGGAGAACCCCTCCCCCATCAGGCCGTTCCAGTACGTGTGTGCTCCAGACAGCGAGCAGACCCTCCTCGCCGCCCTGGCCCAGTTCCTGCTGGAGACCTTTCTGCAGAGCTGCTGCCACAGGCTGTTCCCCAAAGCCGTCCGGAACAGAACCAACCCTGTGCTGTCCATCGACAGCTACCTCAACATCGGCCCAGCCCTGTGATGGGAAGTCAAACCGCCGGTGCTGAGATGGGGGAAGAGGCAGCATCCTATAGACAACAGAGAGCGTTTGTGACAGCGTTCGAACAACACGAGGCAGTTCATCGAGATCTGATGAAGATACAGCTGGAGATTGGTCAAGCCGCACACGAGATTCAGAGATTGGGACGAGAACTGGCAAGAAAGGCTGCGCTACTAGAAGCGACAGCTGTTGAGATCATGCTTCAGGCGTCTGACCTAGGCCGCCGTGATCAAAGAGTGCCCTGTGCTCCGTTGCCCGGACAGGGAACTGGGCCGCGATACAAAGAGTGGCAACCACGGCCGAAAGGAGGAGGCAGACCCCGGAATCCGGGAGGATTCCGGCCACGGGTGGTGGTGTGTTGGACATGTGGCGTGACTGGTCATATCTCACGGGAGTGTGCGAACAATGGCCCGGCTAGCTCAGACTGATTAGAATAAGGTTTGATTAGGTGTGCGAGTTACTAAAATGGTTTGGAAGACTAACCAGGGTAAGTTGGGGCTATAGAGGGATGACGTAACTGAATATTGCATGAGCTAATCAAACTAACAAAATTAATGGTTTTAGACAGGAACAATGGAACATTTAATGTTAGACAGAGTTGGAAACAAAGGACTATTTAATTTTGTTGCAGGGGTATTTATGCCTCTAGATGATAGTTAATTCTGTTGGATGAGTGTGTAGCATTTAGGCACTCACAATTTTTTTGTTAATTTACAATTTTCTTTGTTTTTGTTTGACTATATTTTTTAGGAACTGGCTGGCTGGGAGGGATCTCTCGCTGGTCAGGGATAGCAGGTGGTGGTGACACAGCGAGACTGGTAGGAAGTCTGATATAATGAGCTGGAAACTGAGAAATGGACGGGAGCTGGTTCATGGTTTGTTTTCCGCTCATTAAGAGTCCAGATGTAGAATCTGGGGAGTTGTGTCACATGTTGGGTTATGTTAAGTGTTGAGGAAACATATTTCTCTGTCTATAGAAAGCTCTGTAGGTTTCTGGTCGCAAATTGGCCAGATAGTGTTCATGTAGGGTGCAGACATGTGAATTTGATGATTGACTTATGGGAGGCTCTGCACCGGCTTGTTGAAAGCTGGCGGAGTGTGTGTGATGAGTGTTTAAAGAGACTGTGGTTTGTTGACCATGCACATAGGGGCTGTTGGTGATTGGCCTCGTCTAGAGCTGGCTGTCCGGACCGAGGAGCTGTCGGGAAACAAGGTATTGATAGTGAAATAATGAATATTCCACTTTTAAGGGTGTGGATAGTTGTGTTGAGCTTGAGATATTTGATCTAGTAAAACAGTACAGCACAAATAAGAAATGAGACAAAGGTGATTTGATTGGATGCTAACGTAAGAAGCTGTAAAATACATAGATAAATGATTTGGAGAATTATGTATTGTCAAAATGCGGAACAGTAGAGAATGTATCTGCGAAAATAAATGTTTCCAATCTATTATGTGTTTTGCGCGGACGATCAGGAAACATGTCATCGCGATTCCGTGGTACTGTTGCAACTGTTGGCGAAAAACGGCCACAAAGTGTCGTTGAAAAAGTTGCAATATTGTAAACCTAAAGTGGTCTATTTAGGACAAACAATTTCACAGGGCCATCGGGCTATTTCAGAAGAACATTTGGTGGCCATAAGGACGGCACCCAAGCCTGTGACGGTACGACAGCTAATGGGATTTCTGGGTATAATGGGGTACAGCTCTCCGTGGGTCGAGAACTATACGGAAATAGTGAAACCATTGAGAGAGATGCTGAAAGAAACGGGCGTTGATAAACTGAGCAGTAAAGTGGTATGGACCGAAGATGGCTCACGGGCATTCGAAACAATCAAGTCCCGACTGTTAGAGGCGCCGGCCTTGGCGTTGCCTAACTATACCAAGAAATTCGTACTATACGTCTCTTCTTCACCAGATCAGAAGCAGGCGTGTGCGGTGTTGGCTCAGGACACAGGGGTGGGGGCGAGACCACAGCCGATGGCGTACTACTCAATTGCCTACTCGGAAGTAGAGATGGGGATGGCTCCATGCTACCGAGAAATGGCTGGAGTGTATACGATGTACGAAAAAGCCGCAAGTATTACGATGGGATATCCAGTGGATATCATGGTGAGGCATGACTTGAAGAGTCTGTTGGAGTCCGGTAAATATGCACTGACGATGCCTCGCATTAAACACTACTACAGACTTTTGGAACAGGAAGATGTGACGCTGGTCAGGTGTTCCGTAACGAACCCGGCAGCTGACATCCCTACGCCTGAAGATGGAGAGCCCCACGACTGTTTAGTCGAAGTCGAGAGGTACTCTAAACTCAGAGCAGACTTGCAGGCATTTCCATTTGACAGTCCAGATTTGGAATTATGGACTGACGGCTCTTGTTATCGTGTTGGCGAGGGACTAAAAGCAGGTTACTCCGTGGTAAGGTCACAGGGCGAAGGATTTGTGGTGGAAAAAGCCGAAGCATTATCACAACCTTGTTCAGCCCAGTTAGCAGAATTGGTCGCACTGACGGAAGCATGTAACATGGCAGAGGGCAGAACTGTAAATATCGTAACAGACAGCGCCTATGCACATGGTACCGCCTTCTTGTTTGGCACAGTGTGGAAAGGGAGAGGATTCAAGAAAGCCGACGGAAGCGCCATAAAACATTGTAGTCAGATTAAACTTTTGTTAGAAGCAATTATGAAACCAAAGCAGGTTGCGATAATCAAGTGTGCTGCTCATCAGTCAGACGAGTCCAAGATGTCTCGAGGGAACAGAAGAGCGGACGAAGCTGCCAAGGAAGTGACAGGGGCTGACAGAGCAGGCAAGGTATTGGTTATCACACACGGAGTTGAGTTGGAGGACAAGATAACCTACAAAGAGATTTTGACTTTCCAGGAGGAGGCTAGTCAGGTGGAACGGAACCTCTGGATAACCAGGGGAGCTAGTCAGGATAATTCAGGTTTGTGGCGCGACGCCGGTGGATTTGTGGTGGCTCCTGCTGGCCTGGTCGGACTGCTGATCCACACGGCGCACGACTTTTGCCATGCGCATAAAGGAGAGGTAAGGAGAAAAATCGGAGAATATGGCTTTTGGGCGCCAGATTTGGCCAGTCAAATTGATCATGTGTTACAGAGGTGTGTAATATGTTTGAAAAACAATATACGTAAGGGGATTAGTGTGTCACCAGGACATATCCCCACGCCCAATGGCCCAATGCGAGACCTTGTAATTGATTACATTGACATGATTAAGCCCATTAATCAGAAGAGATATATTCTTGTCGTTGTCTGTCGTTTTTCAAGGTGGGTGGAGGCGTGCGCCACCCGGCACAAGGATGCAGCATCTGTGGCTAAGTTCCTGTGCCAAGAGGTAATTCCCCGTTTTGGTTTACCAGATAGAGTCTCGTCGGACAATGGAAAAGAGTTTGTCGACAAAACTGTACGTTTAATACTCCAACACTTAGGCATAAAACAGCGATTGGGGGCCGTTTATCATCCGCAGAGCCAGGGGTTGGTGGAACGCATGAACGGGACACTAAAAAACAAATTGGTAAAGATCTGTCAACACACAGGCTTGAATTGGCTAAACGCTCTCCCTTTAGCTTTGATGGCTTGTCGTTCGTGCGAACTTCGCGGTCTGCGTTTGACACCGCACGAAATGATGCTAGGTCGCTGCATGGTAGTACCAGGTTTGCGCGCGACAGGCAAAGGTCCGAGTTTGGACATCCTGGACAACGACATGCGTGAGTACGTAAAATACATGTCAGAGATACACAAAAGTATTCTGGTTCATGTCTCCAGTAGACAGGAGCATGAAACCGGGGATGAGGTGAATAGGCAGACTACACCTCAAATCATACCAGGCGACTACGTTTATGTCAAAGTATTTAGACGCAAGTGGTTTGGCGCGAGACGGGAAGGGCCATACAAAGTCGTTCGAGCCACCGAGAGGGCTTTACAAGTTGAAGGATCGCCTATGTGGTTTCACGTTACTCATTGTGTAAAAGCAACCAATACGGACCAAGAATGGGAACCTGAACCACAAGACCTTGACGGTGAAACCGGGGCGTCGCAACCGTTACACGAAGGCGAAGTGAAGGCGGCGCTAACCCCAAACGATGGGGAAGACCCGGATGATTATGGCGAGCCAGACCGAGGGGGCCACGATTGGCCACCAGTAGAAGATGAAGGTTTTTTACAGGAACCAGACAGAGGAGAGGATTATGAATTGGAACATAATAACTTCTCCTCTGTGGACATGGAGAAGGTACCAGAAGAGCCAGAGGAACCAGTGCTTAGCACAAGCCCGGAACAAGATGCTCGACCACAACGAGTCATCAAGAAGCCTAAACGATATACATAGGCAAAGGAAGGGATAGTGTAACTGATAGGCCTTGGAGAGGGCGTGTACATATTAATTTTTGATTTTTGATTTTTCATTAGCTAAGCTCTCTCCTTTTTTAGAAATGTTTAGATAGTAAATGCAATGTAAGGTCTTTTCTTTCAGAGTGAATTGCACAAAACAGACACATTTGGATAAAAAACACATAAAGTATAGTCTAAAACCTGGTAATTGGTACGATCATCTTTTTGTATAAAGGGACGGACCTAGACGGAAGTGAAATTGATATAACTGATAACATTGTATATAACCTGCAAAATGAGTGGAAATTGTTAAACGGTGTGCGTGAATAGAGAACTGTGTAAATAAAAGATGGGTCCATAGTCGGTCAGTGGGGGAGGAGTAATGTGGGTGTTGAAAGCAAATGATACTAACAGATATGGAAAATGAGTCAGAAGGATTCTGGAAAGGTTTGGCTCTGAGCGAATTAGGTTAAACAGTAAGGTTAAGGTAATTGTAAACAGTTTGTTTGAGGAATTACTAACATGTATCTTGGGGATTATCAATCCCCAAACCGGGGAAACTGTAGTAGAATTCCAGCCAAACTGGTGTTTATTGTACTGTATATGATGAAGCACAGAATGGCGAAAACACAGAGGTAAGATACATACACTTTTCTCCCCCCCCCTCCTAAAGTACAAGAAACGAGACACCTCTGACTTAGTAATGCGGCTGTTGGTTCAGGCTTCCTCAAATCTCTGTGGAGGGGGGTTGAAACAAGCAGACGCTTATTGAGTGAGAGATAGTGTCTCGTTTGATCCTTCCTGGGAAAGTCAATAACATGGGTGATTTTACAACCCAGGGCTCTAGGCCATCTGGTCCAACAATGAAACTGCCATGGGAAGATGCCAGTTTGTCTCTGCTGAAAACAAAAGAGCAGATAACCATCTAAGATCAAAAGAAAAGACCATTTGAAACCACATCGTGACGCAATTCGATGTAAAACGTCACGATAAGGAGTTAGCCAATGAGCATTGAGAGTAAGTGTCCTCCAATAGGAACACTCGAGGAGAGGTTGGAAAACGCCCGCTTGCCGTAACATTAGAGGCGGAGCCTAAATTTGATATTAGCAGACTCCGTGCTAGTAGAGGCACAACAACAACAGACCCGAACAGAGACCCAGGAAGCGACAAAGAACACACACCCTTTTTCTCCACAACAGACTCGCAGCAGAGAGACGGCCGCGAAAACCTACCATCTGAAGAAGCCGAGATCGAGACATGCCCATAGATATTGAATATTTAGCCTAAAGTCTGGTGAACCTCGGCATAGTGAGGTCTTCCATCAGGTTTTATTGCAATTGTTCTTTCAAATCTTTGATTTGTATTGATTGAAATCCTTTTTATTAAACACGGATTCCTTTTCAAACTGCTCAGAACTCGATTTCTTCAACCGCCGCGCCGTGTTCTCTGAAGGTGTACGAGCAGAAAACCATCATATACATGGTTATCTGCATTTGTGGCTAAGTAGTACTTCAAAGAGCTTTTTAAGGTTTAAACACAGCGCAGAGTACGAAGATTAAGCTAGGAAGTTACTACACACCTTCTTTCATTTTAGACAGCAGTGAAAGGGTTAAACATTTCAGTATTTAAATATACTGAACCTCTGACTATCTGAAAAAGTTAACACTTCGTTCCATGGATTGGACCAACAGCATTATGTGCCTGTGGGCTTTGAGCAGGCCATGCATCACAAAGAACAGAGAAGAACTCATCCTGTTGAGCTATTCATCTTATGTAGCCTGCTGTATGTCTGGTGTTTAGTCTGAGAACAACAGAGATGTTGTTGATGTAGATGGTGTATGTAGAATGTAGATGGTGTTTGGGGTATTAAACCACATGAAGTATAGTCTGGTGTTTAGTCTGAGAACAACAGAGATAGATGGTGTTTGGGGTATTAAACCACACAAACTACCTGAAAACTGAACTGAAAACTGAAAACCTACCTGTTCAAAAAAGCCTTTGACTGTTAGCTTTTTATTTTAATTTTCTTGTCCTGTTGTTTTTTTAAATGTTCTGTTTATACTATGTTTTTATTAACTATGTTCTATTTTTATCTTATTTTTATTCTGTATTTTATTTGATTTATTTTACTAATAACTATTTAATTTTTTTAACTATGTTTTAACCCTGTAGTGTAGCACTTTGGGATCCCAGCGAACAAAAAGTGCATTACAAATTCAATCTATTATTATTATTATTATTATTATTATTATTATTATTATTATTATTATTATTATTATTATTATTATTATTATTATTATTATTATTATTATGAACTATAGTCTGGTGTTTAGTCTGAGAACAACAGAGATAGATTGTTACAGTTGGGGTAGGTGTTTTGGACCCATGTGCAGAGTTGAAGAGAGTAGTCGGAAACGATGGTTGCGCTTTCACAAGTAACGTCTTTCTTTATTGTGAAACAACAATAATCTCCACCAACGTCACAACATAGTAGTCTCCAAAACGCCAATGCAGTTTACACTAAACTGAGTGATGTTGCTGGGCACTAGTGTTGGGCAAGTTACTTTTAAAAAGTAACTAGTTACAGTTACTAGTTATTTCTTCCAAAAAGTAACTAAATTACTTACTCAGTTACAAATTATAAAAGTAACTAGTTACTTCAGAAAGTAACGATTGCGTTACTTTCAATATATATATTTTTTTACATAAACATACACAAATCTAAACTATTTTAATGTTGCTGTGGGACAAAGTGAGACTAGCCTCCAATCAAATGCCATGTATGTAGATATTATAATTACTATGTTTATATAGTGGATCATACAAATACAATAGATCTTTTGGAACTTTTGATATGTATTGCCCCTCAACAGGCCACAACTGGGCAACATTAAATTATGCTTGTTAAGCACTATACCAAAAATAAATAACAAATATATACTGATTGATTGAACATTTTAATTAACAGATTGCAGAATGGGTACAGCACTACGGCTCAATACACACAATTGTTAAGGGGATGCAGATCAGAGAAAGACTTTCGTCTTGTTTACATCAGGGTCCCCCATTTTCAATTCATGACATACACAACATACAGATATAAGGGGCAGGTATTTATAAGATTTATTTTTCTTCCTGCTCCTTTTGTCCATGGAATGTTATTTATGATTGTGTAATGAAGAAACTCTGAGTGTATGATTCCATGTGGCAAATAAAACTCTGAATCTGAATCTGAATCTTGTGTTGTGGCTCAGACTCTGGATGCGTTAGACCCGCCCACCTCTACCTCTGATTGGCTTACCATGACATTTTACTCAGCCTCAGCCAATCGTCAGCTTGTATCCGCTTGACTCGCGCACTGCCCACTAAACAAGGAAGAACATATTGCCTCTCAGCGCAGATATCTGTCTGATGAAAGAAACAGGTTCATTCATAGTAACGCGCCATATTTATTTGCAGTAACGGTAACAGCGTTATTGAGATTGGAGGAGTAATCCGTTAGATTACTCGTTACTGAAAAAACTAACGCCGCTAGTAACGCTGTTACTTATAGCGCCGTTATTCCCATCACTGCTGGGCACACATCAATATATCAGATATATATCATAATAACATGAATACAATACGTGGTGTCACAATCATGCTCCCGACATAAGCGATAACAAGTACTCACGCCTGTGGACAGAGAAGAACTGACAATGAGAGAACACAACAGGTGAGCATTATGAAGGAGAGTCAACTACACACAGCAGGCGTTAATTAGCAATCAGGACAAATTAGAAGAGAGGAAAAGGGTTACAGTACCCCCCCCCCCCCCTCCGACGAACGGCACCTGACGTTCACCTAGGAGCCTCGGGATGCAGTCAAAGAAAGTCATCAATAAGACTGATCTAGGATATCCCTCTGAGGCACCCAGGATCGATTTTCTACCCCATACCCCTCCCAATCCACCAAAAACTGAAGCCCCCTACCCCTCCGCCGGCAACCCACGATCCTCCGCACAGTGTAGACCGTCTGTCCATCAAGGATGCGAGGCGGAGGAACAGCGGGGAGCGGCGCGGACAAGGGCGAAGTGAGGAAAGGTTTCAAAAGAGAAACGTGAAAGGTCGGATGAATCCGCATGGAAGTTGGGAGTAACAGCCTGTAGGCCACTGGGTTAACCCGACGAACCACCTTAAAGGGACCCACAAAGCGTGGAGCCAGTTTTCTGGACTCGACCCGGAGGGGAAGATCCCTAGTCGAAAGCCAAACCTTCTGTCCCGGACGGAAAACTGCGGCCGGACGGCGCTTACGGTTGGCCTTGACGCTGAGACCTAACAGAGGCTTTCCGCAGCGCCGCCCGAATCCAGCTCCAGGTCCGGCGACAGCGAGCCACGTGAGCCTGGACGGAGGGCACCTCTGCCTCCTGCTCCTGCTCAGGAAAAAGGGGAGGTTGAAAGCCATATTGGCATTGGAAGGGAGACAACCCTGTAGAAGAACAGAGAAGGGTGTTATGAGCATATTTTGCCCACGCCAGCTTCCAACTCCACGTTGCCGGGTTGCCGGAGACGTAGCACCTCAGAACGCCCTCCAGATCCTGGTTGACACACTCCGTCTGCCCGTTGGACTGGGGATGAAATCCAGACAACAGGCTGACGGAGGAGCCGAGACTGGAAGCAAACGCTTTCCAGAACCTGGAGGCGAACTGAGGGCCCCGGTCAGACACAATATCCTGAGGAAGCCTGTCAACCCGAAAAACTTGCTGCACCACTAGGTGGGGAGTTTGGGGAGAGGGATGAAGTGAGCCGCTTTAGAAAAGCGGTCCACCACCACCAAAATGGTAGTCAAACCATCAGGAGGAAGGCCTGATATAAAGTCTAAAGATATATGTGACCAAGGACGTTTGGGAATGGGAAGGGGACGAAGGAGCCCCGCCGGGGGGCGGCGAGAGGTCTTGCTGCGCGCACACACTGGGCAAGCTGCCACAAAGGAACGCGTATCCCCCTCCGCCGTGGGCCACCAGAACCTCCTGCGGATGAAATCCAGGGTCCTGGCGGCCCCAGGGTGACCGGTAAGGGAGGAGGTATGCGCCCACTGCAACAGCCGTGAACGCGCAGTCTTGGGCACATACAGCCGCCCCGGGGGACCCCCCCCAGGATCAGGCTCTTGTGCCAGTGGCGACCTTACCACCCTGTCTATCTATGCCCCATGACACGGGAGCAAGAATAAGCGCCTGGGGAACAATGGGATGGGGTTTCTCCTCTCGGTCTGTAGGATCTAACTGGCAGGAGAGCGCGTCAGGTTTGACGTTCCTAGAACCAGGCCGAAAGGAGATGGAGAAGCGGAAGCGTGTAAAGAATAACGCCCACCTGGCTTGGCGAGCGTTAAGGCGTTTAGCCCCCTGGATATAAGCCAGGTTCTTGTGGTCGGTCCACACAATAAACGGTTGTACCGCCCTCTCCAACCACTGCCTCCATTCCTCTAAGGCTAATTTGATGGCCAACAATTCCCGATTCCCCACGTCGTAATTGCAATACAGGGGCGGAGGTAAATCGATGTTTGAGATCACGAAAAGCTCTCTCTGCCTGAGGCGACCAGTCAAAGCCCGGCAGAGACGCTTTCATGAGGGCCATTAAGGGAGCAGCTACGGCACTAATGTTTCGAATAAAGCGCCTGTAGAAGTTAGCGAACCCTAAAAAACTTTGCAGCTGTTTGAGCGAGGAGGGACGAGGCCAATCTAAGACAGAACTCACCTTGGCCGGATCCATACGCAGATCGCCCCGGGTTAGTACAAACCCCAGAAAGGACACCGTATCTGTATGAAACACACATTTCTCGGCCTTAACAAACAGCTGATGTTGGAGGAGACGCTGGAGAACCTGTCGGACGTGCTGTTGATGCTGCGATATATCACAAGAGAAAATAAGAATGTCGTCTAGGTACACGAAGGCCGACACTCCTATTAGGTCCCGCAGCACGTCATTGACCAGCGCCTGGAAGACTGCAGGAGCGTTAGCCAAGCCAAAGGGCATGACTAGATACTCGTAATGCCCTTTGGGTGTGTTGAACGCAGTCTTCCATTCATCCCCCTCTCTAATCCTAATTAAATTATAGGCATTACGTAAGTCAAGTTTGGAGAAAACTTGCGCCCCCTGAAGTGACTCGAAGGCGGTGTCCATGAGGGGCAGGGGATAATGGTTCTTGATAGAAACGTTGTTTAAACCCCGATAATCTATGCAGGGACGCTGGCCTCCATCTTTCTTAGCTACAAAGAAGAAGCCTGCACCTGCGGGTGAGGTGGTAGGACGTATGTGACCTGCGGCCAGTGCCTCCTCAATGTAACTATTCATGGATAGCGATCCTAGCGAGACCCCCCGTTTCCCGAAGAACAGGTGGCGAAGCGATGACCGGTACGCCCACAGTGAAAACAGCGCCTCTGTTCGATACGTCGCCGCCTCTTGACGTTGGAAAGGCGCACTGCACCCAAAAGCATGGGTTCATTGCCCACGTCCCCCTCTGGGAACCGGTCAAGAGTCCTGCAACCGGGAGGAAGTAGAGGGGGTACCTGTGGCAATGCATCTCTCTCTCATGCTCGCTCCCGGCAACGTTTGTCCACTCTGATGGCGAGGTCAATGACGTCATCCAGACGTTCGGGAAGGTCCCGGGTGTAAAGATTTTAGTCTACTATCAATAAGACAGACGGTTAGATCTTTATGCTTGCTTCAGCCAGCTGTTTATTGTCTGAAGGTTGTACACAGGTGCCCTAATTATATAGCCCTACCAGTAACCATAGTAACAGCTCACATGATGTTATACTACCACTTAGTGGTAGCAGCTATGATAGCACTTATCATTACACCGGGGAGCCAGCTGGTCCTTCATCTCCTCCGAGAGTCCCTGGACGAAGAGGACGACCACGGTGCGTTCCTCCCAACCCGTCTCTCGGGCCACGATGCGGAATTCAATGGCGTAGTCGGACGGCCACTGAGCGGTTACTCTGTTGGCAGGACGTGAGCCGTCGACCTGCCTCGTAGTTGCAAATTACCCGGGAGGTGTCGAAGACCTTCCGTAACTCCCGGGTGAAGGTGGTGACGCTGGTGCAGATCGGCGAGCTGACCTCCCATTCTGCCGTGGCCCAGGAAAGGGCACGGCCTGTTAGCAGGGTTATGATATACGCCACCTTGGACTGTTCAGTAGGAAAGGTGAGAGGCTGCAAGCTGAAGATAAGAGAACACTGCGTGATGAACTCTCTGCAGCCTACTGGAGCTCCACCGTAGCGCTCTGGAGGGGGAAGACGCGGCTCCCGAGCCCCCACTCGGATATGAGGTAGCGCTGCCTCTGCTGCTGCTGCCGCTGCCGCTGCTGTGGCTGCTGCTGCCGCCGCCACTGCTGAAACCTGGTTGGCTTCCTGGATATTGGCGGTGAGAGCCCCCAGGCGATGAAGCTCGACTTCCACCTGTTGCTGGTTGCGGTTGAGTCTGGCAACTAGAAGGCCCTTCGCCACCAGCGCCGAACGGAGTTGCTCTGCTGGGTCCATGATGGTCAGTTCTTTTGTTACAGTTGGGGTAGGTGTTTTGGACCCATGTGCAGAGTTGAAGAGAGTAGTTGGAAACGATGGTTGCGCTTTCACAAGTAACGTCTTTCTTTATTGTGAAACAACAATAATCTCCACCAACGTCACAACACGAAAAACAAACACTTTGAAAGGGGAAAGGAAATAAGAGACAGTAGTCTCCAAAACGCCAATGCAGTTTACGCTAAACTGAGTGATGTTGCTGGTGTAACGGGGAAGCCTGTGAGTATATCCACAGTCACAGAAACAGGGGTGTTGACATGTGTTATGTCTGGCTGTAGTTCCCTGTCATGGTCTTGTAGTCCTTACCGTTTCCCTCCCAGGTGTAGCCATTTGTAATCAACCCAGGTGTGTCTTGTCTCGTCATTCCCTCATGTATAACTGTTCTGTCTTCCCCTGTGTCTGATGCTGATCCTGTTTGTACAGCTTTGTGTTTTGTTTGTCATTATTTTATGTTACCCTTTGATCACAAAAACCATGGTAAATATTAATTAAATATCTTTTGTTGGTTACTTTGGCTACCGTCTCCTTATTATGTTACATTGACCAGACAACGAGAATTCCTTCAGTCAATGGTAACGTAATAGAGAACAATAGAGATAGATGGTGTTTGGGGTATTAAACCACATGGACTATAGTCTGGTGTTTAGTCTGCGAACAACAGAGATAGATGGTGTTTGGGGTATTAAACCACATGAACTATATTCTGGTGTTTAGTCTGAGAACAACAGAGATAGATGGTGTTTGGGGTATTAAACCACATGAACTATAGTCTGGTGTTTAGTCTGAGAACAACAGAGATAGATGGTGTTTGGGGTACTAAACCACATGAACTATAGTCTGGTGTTTAGTCTGAGAACAACAGAGATAGATGGTGTGTATACCTAAGCCATTAATGAAGATGTTCTGGTACAGTGTGAAACATTACCCTCGCTCTCTGACCCATAGGGCTGTAGGTATGAATTTTTTATTGTCCAAGCCTGAATTCAACGTATTACACATAGTGTTGTTTATTGGAAAGGTCCAAAAAAGCATTTGAGAATACATGGAGATTAATCAATGACAATAAGCATCACATGGTTATTAATGCTCACAGAACCAGAGAGATCCCTACATGGACCTCGTTCTGGTCCTCAATAGAATAAAGCATTCATACTCACACTCAATAGCAGGGAGTGATGTACCGGTGTTGCGTTGCCCGGTTTTCACCACCCTCTCTCTGCAGTGCTTTCCGGTCAGAGGCAGTGCAGAACTGGAGAGACGCTGGGCCTCACGTGTCAACATTCATTCATTATAAATATACTGCATAACATCATATACATATATATACCCACCACTTATTAATGTGACAAAAAAGGTTCCATGCTACATTACATAATCTGTGTCTGTGACCTTGCAGGTGTCACTGAGAACCTATCAATAACCTTTCTGGCAACAATAAATTACTTTGCAAACCACACAGGTATGGAAATTCAGGATCATGGGCTGGAGGTACAAAAATCAACAACATACAAATAACCAATAGCTAAATAAATAACTTCACCAGCAGCTTGCTCTGATTAACATAAGTAATGTGATCTCCTGCGCTCTCATTGACCTCAGAATGACCCAGATTGATCTGGGCAGAGAAGGGGTTACTGTGGCACGAATTGAGACCATGGCTTTAGTGCAGTGGTTCTCAACCTGGGGGTCAGGACCCCACAAAGATATACAAATACATGATGATATTTATCATCTTTGACATAGATGCTTTTTCTTGTGAATTAATGAGCGTCCCAAGTCAATTCACCTTGTATGCCCCGCCCACTTCAAGTTCTGACATTGTCTTTTTATTTCCAATAGCTGAGGTTTGTGACAAAGATGCTACAGTGTGGATATTTCAAACCAAATAAACAATGTA
This sequence comes from Notolepis coatsorum, assembly GCF_963971535.1. Classification (NCBI taxonomy): domain Eukaryota; kingdom Metazoa; phylum Chordata; class Actinopteri; order Aulopiformes; family Paralepididae; genus Notolepis; species Notolepis coatsorum. Next base: position 14,827,155 of record NC_140174.1, on the reverse strand, counting down.
TACAAATATGTAGCCAGCTGCCAGGATATAAGTCATTATCCTTGTAGCAAAAGAACAAGAGGCCTGTTTTACTTGACAGACTTCAAAGGCGAACATACTCCTTTCTGGATATCAACAGCCTGATCATGACGTCATCTCCTACTGTCAAGTTTGTTCTTATTTTCCCCACTTGAAGGGCTCAGGCAACGTGATCAAGGATGGATATAACTCTGTGACTTCTTTGACCTTTGTTTGTCATTTATTTGGTTGACAAATGGTTGTCTCAATAGCAGTCACAATAGCAGGTTATAAACCTGAAAGGGTATGAAAGGAAAGTTTCAACATCAACATAAATACATAGGCTATAATAATACCATAAATTATAGTTAACATTAATACATTTAGCCTATATTATCAGTTCATTCAAATAAACAATTACCAAATGCATTTTCATTAAGAACATTCATTCAGCATTTACCAATACATTTGACATTTTGTATTATTCTTATTATATATATATATATATACCATATAACCTATATTATATATATATATATATTTATCTATTTATTTATTATTTATTTATATATTTATCCATTTATTTATTATTTATTTATATATATATATACCACATATAACCTTTAATATATATATATATATATATATATACAACATACCATATATAACCTATATTATATATATAGTATTTACTTATTTATTTATTACACCAATCAACATTGTTCTTTAAACTTAACCATGTCATGAATGTCATGCATCAAAATGTTCAAACAATATATTCAAAAACTGTTTTAATGCCAGACATTACAGGCCTACAGAAACACCATTTCCCAGGGTGCACTGGGGCCGCATGTCAAACATAGCATGCTGAGCAGAGCTAACATGCTACAAACATTTCATGTTGAGCAGAGCTAACATGCTACAAACATTTCATGTTGAGCAGAGCTAACATGCTAACACAAGCAAAGCACATGAACAGAGCAAGCAGAGCATATATCATAAAGCAAGCAGGGCACATGCACATCTAAGCAAGCAGGGCACATGCACATCTAAGCAAGCAGGGAAGGTAAAAGTGAACATACCATTGGGTCATCACGTTCCTGGTTTGATTGCAGCTTAACTCATTTAGCACAATGAGCTGACTCAATGACTGACTGAATCATGGACTGAATGAGCAAGTCCTCTGGGCTGCCCCCATATATGCCAGATGGTAAACCAGTCAAGCCCTCCCATGCTGCCCACATAGATGCCTGATGTAAATTATTCTCTTTTTACCCTTAAATTTCATTTCATTTCTGGTTTACCTTGAAAATAGTTGCAAGGAGTACATTTGATCATTTAGGGGACATTTAAATTGTACCATTTGTTTTGGATAAATAATATATGTAATTTTGAGTCAATAAAATACATTTGGCTCTCTTTTCTCCTAAAGAGTTCAACACCTCCCACTTAAGTTCCTGATCGCTTGGCTTGATCAGAAACTTACTTCACATCAGAGATTGACCCCTCTTAATGATTTTTTTTTTTTTTTTTTTAATGTCTTCTTTATATATATATATATTTTTTTTGGTTTACGAGTGTGTATGGACGAGCAAGCATAGTCCAAAGCCAGCTACGTCTCTTGGCAGGTGTGTCTGGTGCCAAGATCGATGTGGGAATGGGGTATGAATGCACTTAGTCTTCTTGTATGACGAGTGTGTGTAGACGAGCAAGCATAGTACAAAGTCAGCTACGTCTCTTGGCAGATGTGTGTGGTGCCAAGATCGATGGGGCATGGGGTATGAATGCTCTTAGTCTTCATGTATGTGCGGAGTGTGGGATATAGTGGTAGCGCATGGCGTCCACCAACCAGCCGAGAGGGGGGGGGTTAGGGATGGTGACCAGATCCAGGGGCTTGGGCGATGAACTGGGTGAGGGGTGTGGGCAGGGAACTGCATCAGGGCGGCTCGGGCAGACGAGTTTGGACCTCCACAGGGAGGAGGACCACCAATCTTCTTACGTCTCTCCTGATGACGGTCGTGGGCAGTGCAGAGCTCCTCTTCTTCTGTCCACCTGCAGGGGAGACGATGAGGCCGGCACACGTCTTGATATCAGCGTCCCTGACGATCCCTTTTCTGTCTGGGTATACTGATAAGATTCTTCCCAGATGGAACTGGCCTATCAGCGCGTTCTGGTCGGCGATCCAGACAAGATCCCTGACCTTGACGTTCCGCTCTGTCCGAAGCTTCACTGCAGCCTCCGCTGCCCCATTCCGATGGGGAGCATCTGCAGGGTGGAACTTCCACTTCCATTCAGTCCCATTCTTGGCCTTTTCTTCATGCGCTTCTCTGACCAGTAGGAAAGTGACAGTAGTGTCACAGAACTCAACAGTCTTGGGCCACGAGAGCCAAATCCTGAAAAGCTGCTGCTCTTTCTTTTGCAGATTGGGCCTGCCTCCCACTTTGCTGTTCCGGGAGCCTGGCCGTTGCCACCAAGCCAGGTTTCCACTCAACACCGTCTAGGGCCACAAGAGCCAAATCCTGAAAAGCTGCTGCTCTCTCTTTTGCAGATTGGGCCTGCCTCCCACTTTGCTGTTCCGGGAGCCTGGCCGTTGCCACCAAGCCAGGTTTCCACTGCTCGTCTGGTCCAGGCGACAATTTCGCACAACTTCGCGTCGCTCTGGCCTCACAGCTGTTTGGACTGGTCTCTGGTGACCGCTGCAGAGAATGCTTTCCTCTGGAGTCCTTTGATTTGATCAGCAACAGAATCTTGCTGGCGGTCTTCATGGGCGAGTCCGATTCAGGTGAGGCAAGGCCGATGGGATCATAGAAACCAGCGATCTGGCTTAACAGCATGCGCCGGGTGAGAGGGTTAAGTGTGCTGCTCCTGATCTCCTCCTCCCGTAGATCCAGCCCTGTTCTCATCTTCCCTCGCTTCTTTGAGAAGTTTATCGATGTCAGAACACAGAGCTTGTCTGTTTTGGGTTCGTATCCAACCCCCACCACCTTATTCTCCTCGTCCTGCATCTGGTTGGGGAGAATCAGGGTTCTGGGCGAGGTTGAGCGGCTTCTATTGGGGTCAGTGGAGTCCTCACTCCTCCCACTTTGACCCGTCCAGACCCACGGTTTGAGGGAGAAGCCGCCAGCTCTCAGGATCTTTTCCACTCCTTTGGTCGTCTCAATCAGAGGAGTGTTGCTGTGTTTGTCTGCCAGCACATAGGTGAGGCAGTCCTTTATTTTCTCGAGGTCCCTTTCTTCTCCAAGGGTCATCTCTTTGCCTTCTGGGGGACACTTGCTGCTCTTGCAGCTCCCGCACTTCGGATCACAAGCCGCTCCGATGCTGTCCCACTTGAACCACTCAAACAACTCCTTGTTGGCGGCACGGTGGTGTAGTGGTTAACACTGTCGCCTCACAGCAAGAAGGTCCAGGGTTCGAATCCCGCTTGGGGACCAGGTTTCCATGATGCCAGTTACCCAGGTGGGGTATCTCCCAGGCCTTTCTGTGTGGAGTTTGCATGTTCTCCCCGTGCTCGCAAGGGTTTCCCCCCCCGATAAGATAAACCCAATGGAAAAACATGCACAACAACAAGATCGCTAACGCTGTGGCGTCCTTGACGAAGACGGACAGGAGCACTTGGATTGGTCCCCTGGCGCGGCTCACGTGGCGCCTGTCTGCTCCCGGCTGCCCTTGGGGGGGAAGGACGACGGGATGGGTTAATCGCAGATACGCATTGTATGCATGGTTCGCATGTGTGCCAAATGGTGACCTCGGAGCAGGTCCTAAATTATTATATTATTATTGTTGGTGGCAGTGGTGTTGCTGAGGACCACATCCTTTGTTGCTAGGTCTTCAGTCAGGCCTCTTGAGTCCACAAGGACCTCCTTCTTGACACTGGGAGGCTCACTGAGAGAGAGAGGTTGATCATCTTTACTGGATCCAGGCAGATATGGATTGGCTGGCACTTCAGCATTTACCCTCTCCTCTTCCTTCTCCTCATGCTTCTGGCTCAAAGCAAAACCCTTTCGTGACTTTAGGTTCATCCGCCGCCATTTCCGCTCCCAGTCACTCTGTAAGTTTTTTAGCCCGTCTTCTTGCTTTTTAAGCTCCTTTGTCTTGGTGCAGGGGACAAGACCTTCCCAAGCAGCCATTTTCTGCCCGAACCTGTGGATCTTCTCACCCAAGCTCTCCCTCTGCACATCAAAGTCCTCCGCTAGTAACTCCTTCAGATCCAGCGCTTCTAATTCAGCCCACTTCTTTTCCGCTTTCTCGGCATCCAATTTGATGTCATCTTCAGCGAATCTGGACCATAGTGCTTCTTCTGTGAGTGTAAGGATTTCTTCATATCGGGTTGCGCACTTTGTTGTTTTCGCTTTTATGCTCTCGGCTTCCTCTATCACCTTGGGATCGTCGTTTTCTTCTGCCTCCTCTTCGAGAGCATCGACGTATTCAGTCCCTGTGTCGCTGACCCTACCAAAGTCCACAACAAGGCCATTTAGCTCATCAATGAGATTCCTCTCCTTGAGCAGGTGAATCGTAAGAGCCATCCTGTAGGTCCTCTTACTGAAGGCAGTCTGCGCGACCGCGCGCTTTCCCTTTAGGGATTCCAGCACAGCTGAATCCATCCTCCTTTCTTAGAGCTGTCCAAGGTTTTTCCGACACTGGCAGGGGGCCTGTTGGACCTTTTCCTCCCTCCGTGGCGCTCCTCTTCCGGGCAACACTCTTCGGGGCAGATTCAGCTGGACGCTTGGGCCCTTGGTTTATAACTGTCAAGTTTTCTAGACGCTTGGGCCTGTGGTTTATAACTGTCAAGTTTCCTAGACGCTTGGGCCCGTGGTTTATAACTGTCAAGCTTTCTAGACGCTTGGGCCCGTGGTTTATAACTGTCAAGTTTTCAGCTGGACGCTTGGAACCATGGTTTATAACTGTCAAGTTTGGCCCTTGGTTTATAACTGTCAAGTTTTCAGCTGGACGCTTGGAACCATGGTTTATAACTGTCAAGTTTTCTAGACGCTTGGGCCCGTGGTTTATAACTGTCAAGTTTCTTCTTGGCGCTTGGGCCCGTGGTTTATAACTGTCAAGTTTGTTCTTATTTTCCCCACTTGAAGGGCTCAGGCAACGTGATCAAGGATGGATCTAACTCTGTGACTTCTTTGACCTTTGTTTGTCATTTATTTGGTTGACAAATGGTTGTCTCAATAGCAGTCACAATAGCAGGTTATAAACCTGAAAGGGTATGAAAGGAAAGTTTCAACATCAACATAAATACATAGGCTATAATAATACCATAAATTATAGTTAACATTAATACATTTAGCCTATATTATCAGTTCATTCAAATAAACAATTACCAAATGCATTTTCATTAAGAACATTCATTCAGCATTTACCAATACATTTGACATTTTGTATTATTCTTATTATATATATATATACCATATAACCTATATTATATATATATATTTATCTATTTATTTATTATTTATTTATATATTTATCCATTTATTTATTATTTATTTATATATATATATACCACATATAACCTTTAATATATATATATATATATACAACATACCATATATAACCTATATTATATATATAGTATTTACTTATTTATTTATTACACCAATCAACATTGTTCTTTAAACTTAACCATGTCATGAATGTCATGCATCAAAATGTTCAAACAATATATTCAAAAACTGTTTTAATGCCAGACATTACAGGCCTACAGAAACACCATTTCCCAGGGTGCACTGGGGCCGCATGTCAAACATAGCATGCTGAGCAGAGCTAACATGCTACAAACATTTCATGTTGAGCAGAGCTAACATGCTACAAACATTTCATGTTGAGCAGAGCTAACATGCTAACACAAGCAAAGCACATGAACAGAGCAAGCAGAGCATATATCATAAAGCAAGCAGGGCACATGCACATCTAAGCAAGCAGGGCACATGCACATCTAAGCAAGCAGGGAAGGTAAAAGTGAACATACCATTGGGTCATCACGTTCCTGGTTTGATTGCAGCTTAACTCATTTAGCACAATGAGCTGACTCAATGACTGACTGAATCATGGACTGAATGAGCAAGTCCTCTGGGCTGCCCCCATATATGCCAGATGGTAAACCAGTCAAGCCCTCCCATGCTGCCCACATAGATGCCTGATGTAAATTATTCTCTTTTTACCCTTAAATTTCATTTCATTTCTGGTTTACCTTGAAAATAGTTGCAAGGAGTACATTTGATCATTTAGGGGACATTTAAATTGTACCATTTGTTTTGGATAAATAATATATGTAATTTTGAGTCAATAAAATACATTTGGCTCTCTTTTCTCCTAAAGAGTTCAACACCTACCTTCCTACTGTTTTGGGAGACTGATTCCAGTATCTCCTGATGTGTACACGTGCAATGTAGTTCTTCCAATGATTACTATTCCTACAACACTAGGAAGTGCAGTCATGCCGATTCTCTACCTGCAAAGTCTCTGGAAACTGGAATGTAGGACGCCTAGTATGAAGCCCACATATATAATACGGGAGATAGTGGTCTATTCCTAGATGCTCATTAGAAATGCTTGTGAACTTGAATCAGTGGAATTACGGGCCCTCAGCTCCATCCTAGACGGTCACATTCATGCCCAGTGAGAGCCATGAAAGTCTACGGTCAATAAATAGAGACTGTTGTGAAAACAGATCAGTCTTTTTTCTGTTGTAAGCCAGTGTCTGAGCTACGAGGGTCTGAATCTAGACTGTCTCACTGGGCCGTGGAGACAATCCAGTAGGCCTACAGGGAAACAGGTGCTCCGGCACCAAGTGGAGGTGAGGGCACAGTCCACACGGGGTGTGGCAACCTCCAGCTCCTTGTGATGAGGCACGTGTTCTTCTAATGTCTGAATAAGGCTGCCACCACCTATTTTGGGTAACGGGCACTGGGTGCCACTACACCAGGGGTTTTCAAACTTTTTTATTCCGCGACCCCATTCTATTTAGGATTTATTTTTTAATGTATCGTGTAATTTCAATGTGGAATTAAGGAATATCAAAATAAAACCACACGTTGTTGAACTTGACTCGCAGGGTGGAAGCGATCGTTTTCGCTTTGGTTGGATTCAGAGGCGTGCGCCACGCGCATTTTCACAGAAATACACTCAATATCTGCATTATTACCACACATATAGATGTTGTTCAACCAGCTAATGTCTCTGTATCTTTCCCAATACAAATAAACCATATTACTATACTTTTTCAGGAGTACAGTCACACTGATCATCATTCTAAAATGAATTCTAACATTCTAATAAATTATATAATAACATGCAAAATGGGCAATAGAACACTGGAACTGTAAATCTTTTAAAAATCTTCAAACGGGGACTGACTTCGCAATAGACTAGGCATTTACAGCTGTTCCAATGTAAATGTGCCTTCCTCCGTGCACTTTCGCCCGCTCTGAAGTCGGACTCTGTGTGCCAGGCCACATGCGCGATCTCGCATGGAACCCGCAAGTGCCTGCGTGCGTGGCTGGTCTGTTTGCGCCATAACGCGTGGGAGGATCACACTACCTCCCCCAGTTCCCTTCCTCGCTGAGCAGGCGCCCCGACCGACCTTTAGGAGTCGCTGTTTACAATGACCAGGATACATACCCCACCGGCTTCCCACACACATGCAATTTGAAATATGATTAAAGAATATAGGAGCGGTCAGGTGGCGTAGCGGAGATTGTGCTCGTCACCAATGCAAGAGGCTGCGGTCTCGATTCCCGGAGAGTCAGCATTGCCTTGGCTCGGGCTGATCGCTATACTAACTCGTTTGGCTGAGTTAGGGGGAGGGGAGCCGTGGGTGGGTCCTGGGCGTTGTGGACAGCGACCCCTACAGTTTGGTCGGGGCGCCTGCTCAGCGAGGGTAGGATCTGGAGAGAGGTAGTGCGACCTTCCACACGTTACACTCTCCCAGTGAGAATCTGCGCTGCCAGGCTGGCTGCCGGCTGGCTGCACATGCGTCGGAGGAAAGCATGTGACAGTCTCCGGCCTTTCGGACCAACAGTAGGGGGGGTGCGCAACAACCAGGAAGGGGGTTGGGAATTGGCATAGCGACTAACAGTGGGATGGGAGAAAAAATCAGAAAAAAGAAGGAGGCGGAAAAAGATAATAAAAGAAATAAATAAATAAGAATATAGAATATCTGGCCTATATGACCTTATTATGGCCAAGTCACACATCTATGGATCGGGCCAAATCTCCCCTTTCCAATGGCAGAATTCAATCTGGATTTAGTACCACCAGGCACCCCTGACAGGGCAGCAAAAATCGTGAATGAAATCTACGGTAAGTACAGTTACTTTTTTATAATGTCCATTTCTCCGCCATTTTTCACCAGATTGCAACGCCGTTTTTGCTAGATGTTCACAGAATGGTAGAGAAACTAACTAACTTATATTTTATGGCAATAACGTTCAGGTTTGTTCCCCCCGTGAGATATGATCCCGAAAAAGAAGAGAAAAAAAAAAGGTTGATTTTGATTGACGGGCTGGCGTGAGCTGGGAAGTGTAGTTTCTTTTTTATTTGAAAGCCCATCGAAAGCCATGGGTCTCTTCTCTCAAAAGACTACACTCAAGTTAGGTTGCACCAAATCCTCGTGTCAATAAGCGCCTTTTTCCGACTCCATACACTGAGATTTCTATAAACTCATATTTCACTAATAACACTTAAAATCATTGGTAAACAAACGTAGTGCTGAAAATATACACATTGACTGCTGTTTTGACAGGGTTAGGGTCTTTACTCTTGGCTACATTAATTCTCGTACTGGTACCGGACCGCTCAGGCTTAAGAGGTTAAGCAGGACCGTTTGGGTAGACCACTGTCGAAGGCTAGACTGTCTTATTGGATCACAGAGGTGTTCCAGCAGGTGTACAAGGGTGTGTCCCTGTGCCGCTGGGAGTGTGGGCACGCTCCACCCATGGAGCTGCGACATCCTGGGTCCTGTGGCATGGAGCATCCTGGGTCCTGTGGCCTCCTGGGTCCTGTGGCCTGGAGCTGTGACCTCCTGGGTCCTGTGGCCTGGAGCTGTGACCTCCTGGGTCCTGTGGCATGGAGCTGTGACCTCCTGGGTCCTGTGGCATGGAGCTGTGACCTCCTGGGTCCTGTGGCATGGAGCTGTGGCCTCCTGGGTCCTGTGGCCTGGAGCTGTGACCTCCTGGGTCCTGTGGCATGGAGCTGTGACCTCCTGGGTCCTGCGACCTCCTGGGTCCTGTGGCCTCCTGGGTCCTGTGGCCTGGAGCTGTGACCTCCTGGGTCTTGTGGCATGGAGCTGTGACCTCCTGGGTCCTGTGGCCTGGAGCTGCGACCTCCTGGGTCCTGTGGCCTCCTGGGTCCTGTGGCCTGGAGCTGCGACCTCCTGGGTCCTGTGGCATGGAGCTGTGGCCTCCTGGGTCCTGTGGCCTCCTGGGTCCTGTGGCATGGAGCTGCGACCTCCTGGGTCCTGTGGCATGGAGCTGTGGCCTCCTGGGTCCTGTGGCATGGAGCTGTGGCCTCCTGGGTCCTGTGGCCTGGAGCTGTGACCTCCTGGGTCCTGTGGCATGGAGCTGTGACCTCCTGAGTCCTGTGGCATGGAGCTGTGACCTCCTGGGTCCTGTGGCATGGAGCTGTGACCTCCTGGGTCCTGTGGCATGGAGCTGTGACCTCCTGGGTCCTGTGGCATGGAGCTGTGACCTCCTGGGTCCTGTGGCATGGAGCTGTGACCTCCTGGGTCCTGTGGCCTGGAGCTGTGACCTCCTGGGTCCTGTGGCATGGAGCTGTGACCTCCTGGGTCCTGTGGCCTGGAGCTGTGACCTCCTGGGTCCTGTGGCATGGAGCTGTGACCTCCTGGGTCCTGTGGCATGGAGCTGTGACCTCCTGGGTCCTGTGGCCTGGAGCTGCGACCTCCTGGGTCCTGTGGCCTCCTGGGTCCTGTGGCATGGAGCTGTGGCCTCCTGGGTCCTGTGGCATGGAGCTGTGACCTCCTGAGTCCTGTGGCATGGAGCTGCGACCTCCTGGGTCCTGTGGCCTCCTGGGTCCTGTGGCATGGGGCTGCGACCTCCTGGGTCCTGTGGCCTCCTGGGTCCTGTGGCCTCCTGGGTCCTGTGGCATGGAGCTGCGACCTCCTGGGTCCTGTGGCCTCCTGGGTCCTGTGGCATGGAGCTGCGACCTCCTGGGTCCTGTGGCCTCCTGGGTCCTGTGGCCTCCTGGGTCCTGTGGCATGGAGCTGCGACCTCCTGGGTCCTGTGGCCTCCTGGGTCCTGTGACCTCCTGGGTCCTGTGGCATGGAGCTGCGACCTCCTGGGTCCTGTGGCATGGGGCATCCTGGTGAGATTCGTGCAGTGGCTACTTGGTCGAGTCCATCGACCATTGGGGTGTGGTACATTTTCTTGTCATGTAGCCCTTCACCCCTATTTCCTGGCCTTGGCTTGTGGATCTGGTGAGGCCTTAGGCAGCATTGGGCGCCTAAGCACACAGCGGTGGTGGATAGCAGCCGGCTGCCCCTGCCGGCTCAGTGGTTGCTTGAGCCCATTGGCTTGGTTACACGGTTCATGAGTGGTGGTTTTTGGTTTCCGAGACTGGAAGAAGAGACCTCCGCCCAGAGAAGAAGAAAGCTCTACAGGTGATCATCAACAGCCTGGTCATGACTGTCATTGCCTATCTTTAAATGGTAAATGGTGCATTTATGGGAATCGAACCGGGAACCTCCGCATTACCAGACGACTGCTCTGCCTCAAAATGTACATGATCTATTCCTGCCTTGGTCCCTTGTACACTTGGGGTGCAGTCATGCCGATTCTACACCTAGTGCAGAATAACCTAGTACACATCAAGGGAAATTGGATTGAATCAAGTTCTGGAGTACTTGAGTAATTTAAAGGAATATTCCACAGATTTTAAGATGCCTATCTAGTTTATTACTTATATGGTTGTGGTTCATCAAATCACCTACCAGCAGGTTTGAACATAGAACTCACTGGGTCCCTGAAAAATGCCAAGCAAAGCAAAGCTTGGCATTCCATCTGCTCTCTGGATCTGACCTGACTCAGTAGGCTACTCTGTACTAAAACATCCAGAAACGTATAACAAAGTGTCCATTTGTTATCTAGGGAGGGCAAATACTATTCCCAAATCAGTGAATTTGTGTTTTCATGATGTGAGATGTCATGTATCAGGTATGATCATGTTATAAATTACACTGATTCTTATCACAACTGTAGATAAACTTGTTGTTGCTACAGGAGACTCTATGTTTCTCTTTGTCTATTTGTTCTCTCCCTGAAGGAATGTGCTATACTGTATGTGTGCTGAACCAATCCAAACTGAGAGGACTGAGTTCTTGTCATTTTACATCATAGACACGTGTGTTTTTACAGTCAAAGATCAAAACATTACCATGTTGTCTTTATCTACAACACGTTTTGTAATGGGGTCTCCACAATAAATGAGTGTGGTTTCCACAATTTAATCCTATTTATGCTGTGTTTATCCTGTATGTATCCTAATTATCCTATGGGACAATTTGAAAAAAAATCTTACAAATCTCTTCAGTTTGTAACTTTTTAAAATTGGGATCTTTCTTTATTTTTTCCCTCTGTGTTTTTGTTTATTCAAATGTCTAATTATTTAAACTGATTTCCTTGTCCTTACACAGTAAAATTCGCAGTGTCAAATATGCAGTGTCAAAGTACATTGACTCTTTCAGAGTTATTACAACAACAGTTTGAGTAAAATGCAGACAGTGTTGGTGAAATATTTCGTAGTTAATTGGCTGGTGTCATCACTACTCTGGGAAGCTCCGCCCATCTCCTTCTCTTGAAGAACGTCCAAGACACGCCATTTTCTTCACGTCGCGGCAGAGGTAACTCGGCAGGTAAGTTTCTCCTAATCACATATTAATTAATTAATTCGGTAGCTATTGGCTTCCAGCAACTTGCAAGAGGTAATGTTAATGTTGTTAAATACAATGTGGAGGGGTGATTGTGAATTGTATCGTTTGGAAAAAAAGATCGATAAAAACACATGGCGATACATTGGCTTATAGTAACAAACATTTGCACGCCATGTTCTGAGGTAAATGTGTGTACAGTATGAAATCAATTAACAGTTATTTGGCATTTGACCAACATTATTATTTTGTTAAGTCCACAGATTTCGGCGACAGCCAAGAAGAGTGCACGCACGTGCGCCATTTCACATTGAGTGAGGCCTTGAACGTGAGCCAGCCCTTAGTGAGTTTTTTCAAATGTGTCTTGCTAGCTAATGTTAATGCGGGGAAATACCCTTGAATGATATAAGTAATCTGTACTATGAAATGGTGTGTTATGAGAGTGAGTGCATTAGAATGCATACAATATGGTTGATTGAGTTTATTGGAAGAAACACAGGGCGATACATTGGCTTAACAAACATTTGCACGCCATGTTCTGAGGTAAATGTGTGTACAGTATGAAATCAATTAACAGTTATTTGGCATTTGACCAACATTATTATTTTGTTAAGTCCACAGATTTCGGCGACAGCCAAGAAGAGTGCACGCACGTGCGCCATTTCACATTGAGTGAGGCCTTGAACGTGAGCCAGCCCTTCGTGAGTTTTTTCAAATGTGTCTTGCTAGCTAATGTTAATGCGGGGAAATACCCTTGAATGATATAAGTAATCTGTACTATGAAATGGTGTGTTATGAGAGTGAGTGCATTAGAATGCATACAATATGGTTGATTGAGTTTATTGGAAGAAACACAGGGCGATACATTGGCTTAACAAACATTTGCACGCCATGTTCTGAGGTAAATGTGTGTACAGTATGAAATCAATTAACAGTTATTTGGCATTTGACCAACATTATTATTTTGTTAAGTCCACAGATTTCGGCGACAGCCAAGAAGAGTGCACGCACGTGCGCCATTTCACATTGAGTGAGGCCTTGAACGTGAGCCAGCCCTTCGTGAGTTTTTTCAAATGTGTCTTGCTAGCTAATGTTAATGCGGGGAAATACCCTTGAATGATATAAGTAATCTGTACTATGAAATGGTGTGTTATGAGAGTGAGTGCATTAGAATGCATACAATATGGTTGATTGAGTTTAATGGAAGAAACACAGGGAAAATGCAAGGAAGGCCCTGTTACCAAGCTGCTAACATTGGCTTAGTAACAAACATTTGCATGCCATGTTCTGAGGTAAATGTGTCCTACAGTATGAAATCAAGTAACAGTTATTTGGCATTTGACCAATGTTATTATTTTGTTAAGTCCACAGATTTCGGCGACAGCCAAGAAGACTGCACGTGCGCCATTTCACGTTGAGGGAGGCCTTGAACGTGAGCCAGCCTATACCCTTCGTGAGTTTTTTCAAATGTGTCTTGCTAATGTTAATGCGGGGAAATACCCTTGAATGATATAAGTAATCTGTACTGTGAAATGGTGTGTTATGAGAGTGAGTGCATTAGAATGCATACAATATGGTTGATTGAGTTTAATGGAAGAAACACAGGGAAAATGCAAGGAAAAAACCCTGGGTTATATAGCTCTCCTTTTTTTGTCTGTTTGCATCTGTGGGAAATTAGTGTCAGGCTTGAATATTCAGTGACTTTGTACTTATTATTTACCTTATTGGGGACATTGATCTAAGTAAAACATTTAATAATAACTTAACTTAGATCAATGTCCCCAATAAGGTAAATAATAAGTACAAAGTCACTGAATATTCCAGCCTGACACTAATTTCCCACACTTCCCTGTGTTCAAGTTGCCCACTCGTTGGTAACTCTCTTGCAGGCTTGCTGCAAGCATGCTGTTGAAAGTCCAACTGGGAGATGTCCAAAAGTTTGTTCGGATTACAGAAATAAATCTGATCGAGTTTCTGAGTGCAGGTAAGAAATTGGGATCATTGGGAAATTGTCCTCAATGTGATACTCAATGGTTATCCACTGGGTGGATCTGTGGCTTCATCTATTGTATTGCAGACAGCAATTATTCAAGATTAAGTGAATATTTAGTGAGTAGATTTAGAAATCACTGGATACATCCAATGACATTTCTGTTTATGCTTTTGTGCCCGTTTCTAGCATTTGCAAAGTTTGGTGTCCCAGCTGTAACGGAAGGTGTGAAAGTTTTTGACAGTTCGGGGACCGAATTGGATGACGATGTTTTTGAGGAGGTAGCAAGAGATGCATCCACTGGGGTGCTAATCATCAAATATGACACAGGTTTGATTACATTTGTAATATATATTTAATGAATAAGTTATTTGTCATGTGAAGCTTACATTCGATTAGATAAGGGACATCTTTATGAGGAAACTGTGTATAATCTTTTTATTTATTTATCCTGTCTCCACGCTAGCCTCATCTGAGCAGTCTGTCTCCACGCTAGCCTCATCTGAGTGGTCCCAACCATCATCCCTGGATTCGTCAGGGTCACAGCCATCATCCCTGGATTCGTCAGGATCACAGGATACTGTCATCATTTCAGAGGACCCTTCACGAAAACGCCATAGGCTGGATACAGAGGCCAAGCAAGTAAGAGTTGACACACATGTAATATGTATGCATCACCCTGTGATTCACAACTCAGAAATGCATGTTTTTTACTGTCAATGTTATGCCCCCATCTTTTCCATTGTACTGGTCGCGTGCCTGTAAGAATATTGTAGCTCACTTGAGATTGGATGGATCTCTCAAATTATCATCTCCACGAGTCAGAAGCATGCTAGACAGACCTCAGATAGGGTTAAAACTGATATTAAGGATACTTATCCTTTACCTTAACTTTGAATTGCAGTCTACAGTATATTCCTAACACTGAATTGTTTTTTGTGCATGTGCTTTTGTGCTTCAAGTTGGTGGAATCCATTCTTCGTGAGAAATCTGGTGGAGAACGCATAATAAATGAATACAATCGAACCAAGTCCTTGCACGATGACAACAGAAGGAAAATGGTGAACCTATTGGCAGCTGACTTGACAGAGAAGAATGGGTAATTAGCTCCTTGTTTTTAGTTTGTTCTCAATCTAGCTTTCCGATTAATTTGAAATCTAAATGAAATCCAGGGAATATGACTGAGAAATACATTCTTCTTTAATCTTAATCTTCCAGTACTTCACCACCCAGACATCTGAAGGAAAAGTATGCCAGAGGGATCGTGACCTTATTCCCCTACCTCAGTGACCCACACTCTAAGAATGGCTATGTGAGTTGCACACAGTAATGGTTGTGGCAATATTGATACATTTTTAATCCTACCAGAGCATGCTGTTTTTCACTTTTAAATGTGAAGTGTCTGTTTTTATTCCACCCTCCAAGGAGCATTATTATGATGGCCAGAGTGGCAGTGGATACTTGGCCTGGAGGATTAAAACTATTCAGAGAACCGCTGCTAAAGACAAACGATCATCATTTGGAGGTAACACTAATAATGCATATCTTGAGTACAACGAGTTGATTAACAAAACAAGCAGCATTATTGATTACTGTATACAGGGCCGTAGCCAGGGTTTAGAAAGTAGGGAGGTAATTTTTTTTTTATACAAACTTTATTATCTAGAGATCAACTTAAGGTCAGTCACTCACAAAGTAATTTACAGGACGTGGGGGCACTTACAGGTGAGTGGCCTAAAGAGTGCACCAAAGCCCTGTGGTCTCTTATGCATTTATAATTTGGTGAATGGGCTAAATGCATACCAAAATGAGTTATACAACCCAACCTATTCATTCAAAATGCATTATCTATAATAAAGTCACCTGTTGTTGGTAAAAAAAATAATTTTACTGAAGTATTAATATATTTCTCCACTTCTTGGCTCACTGAAAGTACACAAAATAAGGACAGACAAAGACAGAGACACAAAAAGCTGTACAATTTAAACAATACCATACTGGTAATGAGCAAATATGCGCAATTAATGCATGGAGCTGTTCCATCTTATTTCATTTGATACTAACTACTCAGTTCATACAGATTTCAAGTATCCAAATATCCATGATGAATATTGCATAAGGTTTACACAGTAAATAGATCACCTGTTTTATATTCATGCTCAGAGAGGAGTAATAGTTAGATCTTTATGTGTGATTTATATGTCAATTAAATCAATGGTGTGCTTGTTTGGTTGGGGAGTTTGACCTCGGTGGCCTCATAGCTGGCTACGGCCATGACTGTGTACCTGCAGAACTCCATCAATCAGGCCTTTGGTAGATTCTTTTTTTTTGTGTTTTTCCCCATATTCTGTAGAATCCTGTGGAGAACCATCTTGTGGAGGAGGACCAACTGCCAGACGAGATTCCCATGTTGTTGCAGAGACTGCCCTGAGCGAAGAGGAGTGCAAGGAAGCGATCTCACTAATGAAACATTCAGCTGATGAGGACACAGTGAAGAACAAGATGAAACTGACATTTGACTATAGGCACAACAAGGTCCTCGACCCCCAGCAGTCAAGCAACATACTGTCTGACTTTCCACGTTTCCAAGACGTCAAGGGCTTGGTAATTATCTATAGTTAGTAGAAAAGACTCACGCACATCCCAAGTGTATAGTCACGGGTGCTAGACTCAAAATAGATCTGTAATGTTGTGGAAAAAAAGTCTGCACACCGTCTGTAGTGTTCCCAAGTTTTAATATACTTGAACACAACGTTTCGGCCTGTGGTAATTATCTGCCATTATTTTGACCATTTTGTGACACTTGAATGATAGACTGTAGATGTATTGTACCTCAACTAGCACCCACTAACTTTGGTTGGCTGTGAAATCCTGAAATTGTCCCCCAATCACCCCTCTACAGGTTGAACAGGATTTCGTTCTGATGTTTGGAGAAGGTGTATCGGGCAAGCTTCTGGAAAAGTGGCCGACCACATACAAGAAAAAGATCATCCAACAATGCAGACGGCTTCCATCCACCAGTGAGCTTCAAGAGCTCCTGCTGATAGCTGATCCTCCTGAGGATGACACTGAAGTGGATGCTGACGTTGGTAAGCTGCTTTTGAGCAAACCATTCTTGTTGTTTTTCACTGAACTTCTGTGAAAAATGTACGAGGCATTTTGTATTATCAACCAGTCAAAAGTGTCTTCCCATTCACTTGAATGAGTGCATCCAAGCTTTTTACTGGTACTGTATATTCATATTTTGAGTGGCAGAGCTTCTTGTGATGAACTGCTGTCTTTTATCTTATTTTGTAAAAATACTGCTAACATTGCAGATGGACTGAATTTTGTTTATGGTCTACATAATTCAAGTGTCTTAACATCCAACTTGTATCGTTACAGGTTGGGACAGTGACCTCTCATCGATTCTACTGCTGTTGCACTTGATCCCACCCTCTGCTCAGGGGCGGAAGAGACCAGGGAAGGTGTCGGCGTCCAACGCGGAGCAGCATCTTGTGATCTTCAAGAAGGTTGGTATTTTCTCCTAATGTACAAATTTATAATTATAATGCTACAATCATGTAATTATTATTATTATTATTTTTTATATTCCCCCCCTCCTTTTTCTCTGTTTTTCTCCCATTCCAATGTTAGTCGTTATGCCAATTCTTAGCCCCTTTCGTGACTGCTGCGCCACCCAGCCGCCACAATCATGTAATTCTAATTGTTTCTCCATGTGTGTTTGTCTTCTCAGACTGGAACAAGCATCCAAGAGCATCTTGATGCCATCACTACCAGCAATCAACCCTATCTCCTGGCTGTTGGAGTGAAGAAGAATGCGATCCACCGGTTCTACATCATTCTTGACAAGAAGGCCATACCTTGCAAGTCAATCTCTTCTCTTGGTGCTTTAGATGAACTCTTTAAGGCACATTATGTGTTTGGCACAGCATACAACACCATGCTGCGCAACATGTACACGTTCCTCCAGACCACTGTGTATAGTATTGATGTTGGGAAAGTCAAGGAGAGTCCTCGTGTTGCTGAAGTTAGGGCGAGGTTGCTTCATTAGTGCATGAGGCTTCTCCTCCGCCATGAAGTGTTTTGATTGTCGGAAGGAGTTAGGTTGTACAAATAGGCTTGTTAGGCATTTGCGAATAGTTCACGGTTACGTTCAAGGAAAAAAGCTTCGCCTTAAATGTGCTCAGACTGGATGTGGCTATAGGTTTGGTACGTTTTCAGGTTTTAGGAAACATTTAGACAACAAACACACTGAGTATATTGACCAAGAGGTTGACACTGATGTTAATGTAAACAGTGTAGGAGAGGCGGTGATCGCTAATGTAGATGAGACCGCCACAACATCTGATGTCGATGCGACGGCCACATGTGGACTGTTCAGAAACTCTAATAGGAGCACTCTCGATATGTGTGCAACTGCTGTTGCACAACTCAAGGCTGCTGGAACCAGTCAGTCTACTGTAAAAAGTTTTGTCTCAACCATGGAAGAAGTGATTTCTGAGATTCATAGTCACGCTAAAGATGCAGCTCTACAGTGCTTATCTCCACAGGACACAGAAAATAAGAACAGCTTAGAACAGTCATTCCAAAAGTTGGAAAACCCATTCACACACTTAAATTCTGAGGCAAAAATAAACAAACACTTCAAAGAGAAATGGGGAAAAGTTGAACCCGTTGAAAAGGTGCTTGGCACAAGATTTGACAGCAGAAGAAACAAAACTACTGGGACATATGACCAGGTCATTGTAACTGATAAGTTTGCATATGTTCCCATTTTGGAAACGCTGAAGAGCATTTTTAAAAACCCAGAACTTGCAGACATGTTAAAGCCCAGGCACATGACTAAGGAAGGTGTGTATGCAGACTTGAGAGATGCCACCTATTTGAAAGAAAGTCCCCTGTTTTCAGTAGAAAAAGATTCCTTTCAAATTCAACTTTTTTATGATGACTTTGAAACTGCAAATCCATTGGGCTCTAAAAAGGGTATACATAAATTAGGTGGTGTATACTTTACATTAAGAAATTTCCCCCCAATCTATAATTCCTCTTTGATTAATATTCATTTGTGTGCTCTTTTCCATGCACAGGACATTAAGCGTTATGATTTCAATTTGATACTTGAGCCACTTGTCAATGATCTGAAAGTACTGGAGACAGAGGGACTTAAAATTCCCATGTTTAGACACGTAATTCGTGGTACCATAGTTCAGGTCACTGGGGATAACCTTGGCTTGCATGGTCTGTTTGGGTTTGTGGAGTCATTTGGGGCTCGGTATTGCTGTCGTTTCTGTCTCCTTGAGAAAGCTCGTTTTCAGACTGTATTCTGTGAAGATGATCCGGCTGTTGTACTAAGAACTGTTGAGATGCACGCACAACACTGTCAAACTATACAGACAGATCCAACGCTACCTCATATATATGGCGTGAAACGCAGTTGTCTGTTGAATTCACTTGAGTATTTCAACACAGCCACAAACTTCTCTGTAGATATCATGCATGATATTTTAGAGGGGGTTGCTCAGTTTGAGGTGAAACTTATTCTCAAGTACATTCTTCAGGAGAAACTTCTAAATGCTGAACAACTGGCTGGCAGAATACATGCTTTTGACTATGGTTACAATCAGCAGCGAAACCGTCCGCCAAGAGTCAAGTTGTTGGATGAAAGTAAGGATTTGGGGTTGAATGCCACACAGTCTTGGTGCTTGTTGCGCAATATGCCTCTGATATTTGGTGATTTAATACAGACTGATGATAAGTACTGGCATCTTCTGCTTTTGCTTCTACAGATTGTTAACATTGTATTTTCACCAGTCCTGTCATATGGCATGACCATTTATCTCAAACATGTAATCACTGATCATCATCGGCTCTTCAAGCAGTTATTTCCTAGAAGCAACCTATTGCCAAAGCATCACTTCATGATACATTACCCTCGTAATATAAGGAACATTGGCCCAATTCTGCACATGTGGTGCATGCGTTATGAAGCTAAACATAACTTCTTTAAGAGACAATTAAAAAGCTTTAAAAACATTACAAAGACATTAGCCCAAAAGCACCAAAGTTGTATGGCAATGTATCGGGAGTCCTTTACCAAAGAAAGATTAACCATAGGTCCAGGAAAGATGGTGGCACTTGTTGAGCTCAAAGAAGGTCCAGAGATTGCTTCCTTATTTGGAGATGTAACCAGTGTTTTTTCTGCCAAGTGGATAAAACATCATGGTACAGAGTACCGCTGTGACTTGATTATCTGTACTGAGGTAGCATTTGAGATGCCTGTGTTTTGTAAGATCAAGACTATTGCTGTGAAAGATGACAGTGTATTGCTCTGTGGAAAACTGATGGAAACCATGTGTTTTGATGACCATTACCATGCCTTTAAGGTCAGACTGCATCCAGACGGAGTTGTAAAGGTCTTGGATATAAATCAGCTGTGTTACTTTAAACCATTTGATATTCAAATGAATTATCGAACGACAGATTGCTCAAAGTATATTGTTCCATATTGCCACTTTATGCAGACCTGCTAATGTGATTGTTTTATTACTGCATCCAGACGGAGTTGTAAATAGGGTTGGGTACCGAAAACCGGTTCTAATAGCAACCGGTTCCTAACATCCGGTTCTGGAACCGGAAGTAACATATTTGCATTTCGATTCTTAATTTTTTATTTTTTTTTACTTTGTTAATTAATACCATAGTTGCAGTACAGCAACCAAATTAAACTGTATCAAGTCAACTGAAAATGTGAATAGTATGAAAAAATGTACACATTTTCAAAAAAAATCTGAACCGGAATCGTTCAAATCCAAACGATGCCCAACCCTATATAGTTGTAAAGGTGTTGTATAAATCAGCTGTGAAGTATATTGTTCCATATTGCACTTTATGCAGACCTGCTGAGGTCAATGTATATTTATGTTTTATTTTTTTATAAGCCTGCCTGACCCTGCCTGACCTGACCAACAATAAAATTGTTGAAATCATTTTGTGGTAACTTGTGATTTTTTAATGTATATTGTATGTAAATGCAATTTCACAAGAGTAAATTAAGTGTAAAATTAACACCAGTGAGGTTTATTTTCACCAATATAGTGTCCGGTTTCATTGACACTGTGCAGTGTTAATGGGTGTTATTTGCAGAGCTGTTTTTTCACTACTAGTGAGTAAATTATCAACACAGTACTGTGTAATGGCAACACTTCAGCAGAGTTATTTGACCTCAGTGTTAACTTTTAATAACTCAATGCAGTGTTAATGAGCATTGGAATTCAACTCAATCAGAGTTAATTTGTTATCACATAAGAGTAAATTATCAACACTTCTGAGAATAATAATTACACTCTCAAGTGTTATTAAACCTATAGTGTTAAGTTTAAATAACACCATACAGTGTAAGCGAGTGTTAAATTTGTACTCTATTAGAGTTAATTTAACTCAAAAAATTTAACACGGGAGCAAGAGTCGATTTAAATAACACCATACAGTGTAAGCGAGTGTTAAATTTGTACTCTATTTAGAGTTAATTTAACTCAAAAAATGTAACACAGGAGCAAGAGTCGATTTAACACTATTCGTAGTTGGAGTCATATACACTCTGGAATAGTGTTAAATTCGACTCTTTAAGTGTTAATTTGACACTGCGAATTTTACTGTGTATCTTAATTGTATAGTTTATTTTACTTATTTTAATAGGCTTGAATCTCAACAGATTTTCTGTGTTTTTGTAAGCTCGGCATCAATGTAAATGAGGGCCATTTTTTAGATCTAAATAAAGGTTTGAATGTGGTTTCCATGTATGTAAATTTTACCTATGGATGATGCTATCAGCACAATGCATGTTGCATTTCAATGTAGGTGAGTTGGTTACAAACAGCTCTACTGAGTAGATTAAAGGTACGTATGATGGCTGCTGCTTCTACTTCTAATATCCTGTTATATATCTCTAACTACATGACATTCTATACTATACTAAGTGTGTACAGCGTATGTAATGTAGCCTATACACAGCATGGAACCTTTTTTATCATGGTAATAAGTGGTTTTATAATTCCAGCAGTCAAAGCATAATATATATACAAAAACACATGAACTTACATTTATCTCAAAATGAGATATTCTCAGTATTTGATGCTATTTGAAAACAACAGAGTTTTGGTTTGATATCACACTTACATTACATTATCATGCAGTTCATGAGCATTTATCTTGTGATTCTGCATGTGATGATTATCATGATATGAATTTAAATTTCATATTGCTCAGGCCTAATACATAAATAGACTGGCAGACATAGATAGATAGATAGATAGATAGATAGATAGATAGATAGATATATAGATAGATAGATAGATAGATAGATAGATAGATAGATAGATAGATAGATAGATAGATAGATAGATAGATAGATAGATAGATAGATAGATAGATAGATAGATAGATAGATAGATAGATAGATAGATAGATAGATAGATAGATAGATAGATAGATAGATAGATAGATAGATAGATAGATAGATAGATAGATAGATAGAGACAAGCTGCAGGTGGCTCATAGAAATGTAAGATTTACCAGCAACAGCCACAAATTCACAACCATTTTAGCTGCTGTTTACAGTATGTATCTTTAACATGCATTTAAATGCACCATTTATTGTCTGCTCATTGTTGTTCAATTGTAGTTAATTTTATTTTCTCTAATCATTTGACATCTAGAGTTTTAACAACATCATCTCATCTGTGGTCATGGAAATGCAACATTGGTCTGAAAATATAACGTTGAACTCCACTAAACCACCCTGGAATGCAGGAATCACAACTTGGGCATTTTTAAGTTCTTTATTTTTCCTCTTTGGATTGCCTGCATGCCTTGCCATCCTTTGGAATCTATTTCAAAGACAGAGGAAAGGAACCCCCCTCACCCCCAACGACCTCTTCATGCTAAACCTCACAGTCATGGACCTGGTCTTCTTGTTCTTTGTCCCAACTGGCGTGCTCAACCTTCTATTCTGGAACAACGTGCCATTGGATGCATTTTCTGAATTCTTCTCTGCTTTGAGCTTCAGTGGACGACCTCTCTTCATGGCCTGCATCTGTCTGGACTGTTACCTGGCTGTGGTTCATCCAATCACCTACCGGATCAGGAAGAGTCTGACTCCTAGGGTTCTGATGGCTGTCTGTGTCTGGGTTGCCACATTAGCTAATGGGATTGTATTTGCACTCATCCCAGATTTTTTCACCAGTCCTATTTGTTGCTGGCCCTTTGTCATTACTCTTCCCACTATTGGATTCTGTGATTTCTCTATTCTTCAGACCCTGAAGAGATCTGACCCTGGAGGAAGAGACCTCCACCCCCAGAAGAAGAAGGCTCATCAGATCATCATCAACAGCCTGGTCATGACAGTCATCTCCTACCTTCCTCCACTGCTGACCTACTGTTTTGTGGGACTGATTCCAGTGTCTCTGGATGTGTACAAGTACAATGTGTTTCTTCCAATGGTTACTATTCCTACAACACTAGGCAGTGCAGTCATGCCAATTCTCTGCCTGCACAATCTGGGGAAACTTGAATGTATGACGCCCAGATGTTGCAAACCTTAGCTATTCATATTATGAAGGACTGAGTTTGTTTTTGCAATGTCATTACTGATAGATCCACTGATTTATTGTTATATGCACCTTCTTAGGTACTGGAGATGTATCCAGCAGAATTGTTTTTACAAAGTAATTTTTTCCTAAACGTAACTTGTTTTATTCATGTATTTATTTATATTGGGTTTTAAAGCTATTGCTGCGTCTTTAGAACAGTAGGGAAGATGGGAGAGAGACAGGAAATAACATGTTGACCATTCCTGCACATTTGAACTTTTCTTCTTTTACTTCTTTTATTCCAGAATGTATGTTTGTAAGTGCAAATAACAATAAACAAATAAACAAAACATGTGACGAGGCTTGTCGTGGTGTCGAATGTATGAGGTGAATGAATGAATGAATGAAAACTTTATTTAACAGATTGCAGAATGGGTACAATACAGTACGGCTCAATACATACAATTGTTAAGGGGATGCAGACCTGAGAAAGACGTTTGTCTTGTTTCCATCAGGGTCCCCCATTTTCAATTCATATAGACATATATGACATACATGACATACAGATAGTCAGTACTGCTACATCTATACATTTATGACATACCAGATTTGCAAATACAGTACTGTTTGTGATACAGAAGGAGTCAAGAAAAGGGAGTATATACATTTGACGTAGAAACTGTACATTGGAGGTTGGGTGGGGGGGGTTGGGTACATTGGGATATTGACAACCATACTGGGTAATTTACATTGGAGGTGGTTGGGGGGGGGGGGGGCGGGGGGCATACTGTATAACCAAGTAACACTGTACATTGAGGGGGGGGGGGGAGGAGACACTGTACAAACAAACACAATTGTACATTGAACTATTGACAAAACCATACTAGGTAAATGACTGTACATTGGAGGGGGTTGGAATGATTGGGTTAGGATATTTACAGGGGCCAGTGTTGAATTGCAGTCTCCCGTAGGTGTCCCTTGAGAGAGGTTTTGAAAGTGGGTAGTGATCCACATTCCTTTACAGCTTTGGGTAGGGCGTTCCACATTGATGTGGCATAATTGCGAAACGTGTTTAGTCCCTTATTTGAGCCGAATCTGGGTTTGACATGATTTGTGGAGCTCCCTCTGGTGTTGTGATCGTGGTATTCACTGACCTTTGGGAAGTATTTTGACATGTACATGGGTACCTTGGTCGTGTAGTGTATCTTGTAGACCAGGCCCATTGCAAGTTGTTGTACTCTGTCGTCTACTCTAAGCCATCCTAGGTTGTCGAAGTGGGCAGGGGTGAGGTGGGTTCTAGGAGTAAGGTCAAGCAGTAGTCTGACCAGTTTGTTTTGAGATGTTTGTAATTTTGTTTTTAGCGCCTTTGAGGTGCTTTGGTACCATGAGGTGCAAGCATAGTCGTAGTACCCCTGAATGAGTGCTCCTGCCAGAGTCTTCAGGGTGTTCTTGTTTACCAGAGAGGAGATCCGGTACAAGAATCGAGTTCGTTGGTTGACTTTTTTTATTACATTGGATGCCATTTTGTCACAGGAGAGATTAGCCTCTAGGATGGACCCCAGGTAGGTAATTTCATCTTTCCTTGTGACAATATTGTCACCCACTGTAACTGAGAAGCCGTCGGTCTTGCTGAGTTTGTTATTTGAACCGAAGAGAATGGACTCTGTTTTGCCCATGTGTAATGATAGTTTGTTATCAGCGAGCCATATGCAGATTCTGCCTAGTTCCGAGCTGAGGGTTTTTTCAACCTGTAACTTGTTCTTGTCAGAGACCAGCAGGGCTGAGTCGTCCGCAAACAGGAACAAGTTGCAGTCACAAGCTGACGACATGTCATTTGCATAAATTAGGAACAGTAGCGGTCCTAGTATGCTTCCTTGTGGAACACCACAGCTCACTGTGAGGGGGGGGGATAGGGTACCGTTTACCTCCACCATCTGTTCCCTCCCCTCAAGGTAGGATTGCATCCAGCTCACTGATAGACTATCAAAACCAATTGCTTTTAGCTTGTCAATCAGAATGGAGTGATTGACCGTGTCAAAGGCCTTTTGTAGGTCCAGCATGACCATGCCGCAGTATTTGCCTGCGTCCACCTCTTGTTTGATGTGGTCATTCAAATAGAGAAGGCATGTGTCAGTGGAGTGGGATGTTCTGAAGCCAGATTGGAATTCGTAGATTAGATTTTTTTCCGCTAGGTACTTTTCGACCTGTTCGTAGACTATTTTTTCCATGACTTTCGAGATGGAGGTGAGAATAGAAACAGGGCGGTAGTTGCCTGGGTCTAATTTGCTGCCCTTTTTGTGCAGAGGGGTCACCCTCGCAATTTTGAAGTCCTTGGGGACGTGTCCCTGTTTTATGGAGAGGTTTATTATGTGTGTGATGATTGGTGTGATGGCGGCTGCTGAGTCTCTGAGGAATTTGGAGGGGATGTTGTCATGGCCAGTGGCCTTGTTAGGTTGGAGGGCGCTCAGTTTATTGAGTACCTCATCTGTTGTTACCGTTTCCAGCTTGAAGTCGTCCTTGCGGACCCCTAGGTTTTTGTAGAAAGCTACTATGTGTTCTACCCCATAAAGCCCTGAGTGGGAGGGTAGTTTGTTTACCAGTGTTGTGGCTATGTTTGTGAAGAAAATGTTTAAGTAATTGGCTACATCCAGCTTGTCTGTGATGAGCGTGTTGTCAGTTTTTATGTTTATGTTTGAGAATCTGGTTTTAAGTTTTTTACTGCATCCTAGTTGATTATTGAGTAATTTCCAAAGTTCACGTGGTTTGTTTTTGTTTTCCTCAGTTTTGTCATTGATGAAATTCTTTTTTGCAGTTTTGATCATGGAGTTTACGTCGTTTCTTAGTCTGTTTCTTTCTAGTTTGAGTTCAGTCACGTGGGCTTGGAGTTCACTGCTCGTGCTTTTAGTAAGCTTTGACTGACTTTTACGAAACTCAGAGCATTTTTTGTCTCTGGTTTTCATAGCGGCCAGTATTTCGGAGTGCATCCACGGCTCAGCGCGATTTTTTACCCTGGTGGTTCTTAGGGGGGCCATGTCGTTTAGTATTGCTGAGAATTTGGTTTTGAAACCAAGCCATGTTTCGTCAACCAGTGTACCATTGAGTTCATCTGACCAGTCCAGACTCTCCAGTTCAAGGTTGAAGGCCTCGCTAGAGTAGGTTTTGAGGTCTCTAGATGTGACTGTTTTGTGGCAGCCAGCCTTTTGTTTTAGTTTTTTTCGGGTACAGAATATCATATAATGATCACTTAACCCACATGCTATAACCCCTTTATTTGAGATCTTGGACTTGTCGGAGGTCAGAATGAGGTCAATGGTAGTCTGAGTTGATTCACATACACGTGTGGGTTGGGTGATTAGCTGGCTGAGGCCATGCAGATCACAAAACCTACTGAAGGCCTTGAAGACGGGTGCATCTTTTCGTTGCATATCCGTGTTCCAGTCTCCAATAAGAATTTTGTCTACATCCTCAACTCCAGCTAAACACCCATCCATTGTATCATAAAAGCCACTATGATCTGGCGGCCTGTAGACTGTGCCAACCAGTAGGGATTTCGCCCTTTCGAATAGGATTTCCACCCATACAGTTTCAATTGATTTATGATTCAGGTCATTTCTGTTGATGAATTTGGTGTCCTTGTGTATGTACATACAGACACCACCTCCATGTTTGTTCCTATCATTCCTGATTATTGAGTAGTTCTCAATCTCTATCTCTGGATCTTTTACAGAATCATCGAGCTTAGTTTCTGAGAAGCACAGTATGTTTGCCTTACCATTTATGAATATTTGCTTGATTTCATCCAATTTGTTTTTTAAGCTGTTAATGTTAATGTGAAAAATGTTCAGTCCATTGGCGTTGGTTATTTCATTTATGTTGGCAGGTTCGAAGTATTGTCCGTTTGTAATCTGTTCCTCTGTGTTGTTGTGGGTGGGAAGGGGGGAGGGGGGCGTCGGGTCCCGCGCCGTGTTGGAACAACAAAGGACTCGTTCCTGGTTGTTTTTGTTGTTAGCTCTGCTAGCTAGCCGGCTATCGGGCGTCGAGATGTTTACATCCCGCGTCGAGATGGTCGTCATGGTTTCGACCCTCGGTTCACCTCCTCTCGTCACTGCCTCACGTGTGCTCGTCTGCTGCGGCGTCATTGGGGAAGTGTTGCCGTCCGCGCAGTAGATGTAGCCACAGGTTGCGTTGTTGATGTTGTTGGTCGCGATGGGAACCTCCATCGCTTCTTGCTGTAGTCTCTGGTTCCGTGTCATTACGGGACCAGGGTTCTGATGTATGTCACCCGACATGAGCAGATATAATAAAAACATTGATCTCTTATTACACTTGCCTGCCGGGGGTAATTTCTTTCAGGCCTAAAATGTACAGTTTCTACATCAAATGTATATACTCTCTTTTCTGGACTCTTTTGGTATCACAAACAGTACTGTATTTGCAAATCTGATATGTCATAAATGTATAGATGTAGCAGTACTGTCTATCTGTATGTCGTGTGTGTCATATATGTTATGATGAATTGAAAATGGGGGACCCTGATGTAAACAAGACGAAAGTCTTTCTCTGGTCTGCATCCCCTTAACAATTGTATGTATTTAGCTGTACTGTACTGTACCCATTCTGCAATCTGTTAATAAAGTTTTCAATCAATCAATCAATACAGCATGTGCCTTGGCCACCTGATCACCATGATGGCCACTATTTGATATGTTTTTATCAATAATTAACCTCTAGAATAAAAAGAAAGGTGGAGCTGTATACATTAAGCCAGTGGTAAATAGGCTGTAATATTATCAATAGGACAGTCATTAGTATAGGTGGAATATCTTTAGCAAGAGTGTGACCCACATTGGTAAAGAAATTATTAAAACCATTTGCTATGTCTAATGAAGTGGAAAATAATTTATCACCACTTGAAAACTGAGATGGGAATTTCACTTTTTTCTTATTTAATAAATCTTTATGTGGCTTTTATGTCATTAGACGTTTCTGTAAATTTGTCAGAATAATACTTTTCCTTTGCTATACAGAGTAGATGTGTATATTTATTTTTATATTTTTTGTGTCAGCATTATTCTGTGTTGGGTTAGACAAGTATCTTTTATATAATTTATGTTTTTTTATGGAAGATTTCAATAATCCCAAAGAAAACCAGGGTTTAGAACCAAGGCCTCTCTTGGGTTTTGAATTTAAGAGGGGGAAGCAATGATCAAATATATTCATAAAAGTTTGAGACTTTGAGTTAGAGCGGCATCAGCGGAGTTGTATGTAAAATCTTAATGTTAAAATCATCACTAAATTCAGTTAGGCCTGTCCCCAACTAAGGATTTGTATAGTCAACTTTGATTGGCCACATTTTATTTATTTTTTGGATCATTCCATTTGGGCTGCGGGGGGTGCTTAATGTTATGGATAGTGTTGTCTGAGGACCCAATCGCGGAACAGAACGAGGGGAGAACAGGCAGACGAGACGTGGAGCCAGAGGTGAACTATATCAAAAAATTTCTTTACTTCAAAAGAGGACAGCAACAAAGATATTCACAAAAATACTTCCAAAGGCAGCAGCAAAATACAAAACAAAGAAAAGAAAAGCACAGCTGAAGACTGGCAGAGGGCTAAAATACAAAAACAAATAATAATATCATAAAGAGATAGCAAGTCCAAAAAACACAAAACAAAGTTACTGCAGGGAAACAGGAGAACAAGGACGTGGATAACAAACATGGAACCAAAACATCAAACCAGGATCTCAAAACAAGGAACTCCAATAATGAACCAACCCTGGAGGGTAGGGAACACACACCAGATATAGGGAGACTAATTAAGACATGGGACGCTAATTACCAACGAGGCACACATGGGGAGAAACAAGACCAAACACTCTGGGGAAATAACAGGGAAACAAACAAACTAACCACACAAGAAAAGACTGAACACTAGACAGAGTAAACACCATACAAGGGACAAATAAAACAATTACAAAGGGAACAAGACTAAAGATAACACAAGGTTAAAACACATGGGAGACAATACAAAAGCCAAAAGTTAAAGTTTGTCCAAAGGTGGGGGCTGGTGAGGAGGAGAGGAAAGTCTATGCAAGGGTGGGGGCTCTTTAGGAGAGGAGGAAAGTCTATGCAAGGGTGGGGGCTCTTGAGGAGAGGAGAAGGTCCCAGGGACAGGCGAACCCTCACAGTACCCCCCCCCCCCTCCAGGGACGGCTCCCAGACGTCAAAAGGGACCGTCTGGGAACGGGCAGGACAGGGGGCCGGGAGCCAGGGAAGGGGAACACAGGGAGAGTCCGGGGGAAAAAGTCAGGACGGACAAGGCTGGGACGAGTGACACTGGGGCAGGGGGGCGGCGACAGAAACCCAGGAGGGGCACAGGAGAAACGGGGCAGAGGAACGGGGCCGGAGAGGGGGCTGGAGAGGGGAACAGGGACATGGTGAGGGGGGCTCGAAACGGGGACAGAGGGCCGATGAGGGGGACGAGGGGAGCTGGAAGCAGGGACAGAGGGCCGATGAGGGGGTCGAGGGGAACTGGAAGCAGGGACAGAGGGCCGATGAGGGGGTCGAGGGGAACTGGAAGCAGGGACAGAGGGCCGATGAGGGGGTCGAGGGGAACTGGAAGCAGGGACAGAGGGCCGATGAGGGGGTCGAGGGCAAAGGGGCGAGGGTGACAGGCCCGGAGCAGGACCCCGGACGGGGGACCCACCAGGCGCCGGACTTGGGGCCGGACGCAGAACCCCGGACGGGGTCCCCTGCAGCCGAAGACCACGGCGTAAAACACGGCGTATACCACGGCGTAGACCACGGCGTCGGACTGGACCAGAAGAGGAGTCGGGATCAGACGAGGAGCCGGGACCAGTCGACGAGCCGGGACCAGACGACGAGCCGGGACCAGATGACGAGCCGGGACCAGATGACGAGCCGGGACCAGACGAGGAGCCGGGACCAGATGACGAGCCGGGACCAGATGACGAGCCGGGACCAGATGACGAGCCGGGACCAGATGACGAGCCGGGACCAGACGACGAGTCAGGACCAGATGACGAGCCGGGACCAGACGTCAGGACCTCCCCGGGAGCTGGAGGAGGAACAGGGGCAGCAAGAGCCGCTCTAGCAGGGGCTAAACTGACAGTAGAGACCGGGTTAGCTACCTGGCTAGTGCTAGCAGCAGGGGCTCTAGCCGACGAGACTGAGGTGCTAGTAGCAGGGGCTCTAGCAGACAGGACTAAGAGGCTAGCAGCAGGGGCTCTAGCAGACGAGACTGAAACGCTATTAGCAAGGGCTCTAGCGGACAGGACTAAGAGGCTAGAAGCAGGGGCTCTAGCGGACGAGACTGAGGTGCTAGCAGCAGGGGCTCTAGCAGACGAGACTGAGGTGCTAGCAGCAGGGGTTATTTTAAACAAGTTACCATTCATTGTCTGAGTGGTTATGTCCCACATGCGGCGAAATTAGAGAGAGAGATTGATTGATTGATTGAAAACTTTATTAACAGATTGCAGAATGGGTACAATACAGTACAGCTCAATACACACAATTGTTAAGGGGATGCAGACCAGAGAAAGACTTTCGTCTTGTTTACATCAGGGTCCCCCATTTTCAATTCATCAGAGAGAGAGAGCGAGAGCGAGAGCATTTTAGTAAAGTTACATTTTCAACAAGATTGCTGCTATTTAAACACTTCATGGAAACGGGGTAACGTTAACCTTATGTCGACTGTAGTATTGTATGACCTCGACATAACGTTTAAACGTTAACGTTACTCCGTTTCCATGAAGTAATTATAAAAGTGGCCAGCTAAGATAACGGAGCTAACAGCTAGCAGTAGCTGTAACGTTACAACGTTATGCGGCATCAGTAGACAACGTATCATGTATTAAACTAGAGTTAAGATCGCTAATCTACCTTGTTGTTGGCTTGTTGATAAAGTATATCCACTCCATGGCATTGTCCATCCAGCTTGTGTTGATGTCCATCCATATTGTCCGCATCCATATAGCTTGTTGTTAGCCAACAAGCTGTGTGAGTGAAGAGCTGTGTCTTTGTCCATTTCCGCCTCGAACAGCCTGCAAACTACCTGGCGTTCTATCGCCATGCTCTAAGACAAACTCTAACCTTAACCAACTTTGAAAGAGTGCCTAAGCTTAACAGTCTAAAGAACTTGCAGTCACGGTACGCTCGTCTAAGACAAACAGCTGCCTGCATCATTCTCACAACAACACAACTTCTATCTATTCTCCGCCGACCAACCTAGGAATAATAACCTAGAAATTGGATTCGGCCAATCAGAGATCGTCTCTGTGAAATTCGGCTACGGAAAAAAATACTGGCGTCGGCCAATCAGAGAGCGTCTCCGCGAAATGCGGCTACAGATATTCTTGACGCTACTGGCTAGACCGCTTCAAATCGCGCTCGGATTCCAACATAATAGTCATATTTCAACGCACAACGCGTTATGCACTGATTGGCTGTGACGGATACAGCGATCAAACTGTGACGCGCACTCAGAGCGCTATCGCGTATAGCCCGGGCCGAGAAATACGAAAAAATAAAAAAAATAAAAGAAACGTGATGTCACTTCCTGCTTTGGAAAACGAGTGTTTTTTAATTGCGATAATAACGTTATATTGTGCATTGGAAACACATTTATATTATTTATAGGGCTATAAAACTAAAAACTAAAAACTTATTTTTCTTGTTCTGTCATATAACCAGGGTAGGAGCTGAGGGGGGGCGGCGCCCGAGCGCCCCTAGTGGTAGAGCCGCCACTGGTGGTGCCCGAGTGCTTATTAAAGCACCTGTTTCTGGTATAAGCGGCTTCTTGCACTGCATAATGCCACAGGCTCTTTGGTAAGTTACTATCTGCTAGCTTACACCTAGCCATTTCGAAAAGGGTGTGCCATTCCCTTTCTGCCACCCCGCTCTGGTGCGTGGGATATGGACGTGACGTCTCGTGTCTTATCTTATACCTTCCAAACAGTGATTGGAACTCTCTGTTTGTGAACTCGGTTTCGTGGTCGGACCTCAAACATCTTACTGTACCATAAGGAGCTACGTCTGCCAGGAATTTTTCCGTGGCCTGGAGTGTGTCACTCTTTTCTTTGATAAAGTAAACAAACACTGCCCCTGTACACACGTCTGTAAAAGACTGTACATATCTAAAACCTCCTATGGACTCATTGCTTACTGGGCCGGCTAGGTCCTGTCAACTAGTGCAAGTGGTACCCCTACTCTGTCTGTGGGATTTCTGTATCTCGGTTGGGTAAACTTCTCCGTTTTGCACATTGCACAATTTTTGTCAGGTCTACGCTTCTCCCCCTCAATGTGCATACCCTCTGACTCTACTTGCAGTTTCAGTAAATCCTCGTAATTACAATGACCCATAATCTCGTGCCATGTCTGAATATCGTGACTGGCCGTCCCGCTACACACATCATCATTATCGTTACACTGGTCGTAGTCATTACACTCGTCATTACGTTTTCAGATAAAATACTCTCTGGTACCTCAAGAAAAAAGAAAGTTTATGAGCAAGCTGGCATTTTTTTTTTTTACATTTATCACACGCACACACGACTCAAGGACCCAACGGCTCACCATCCAACAGAATTCAGATCAAACTGTTCTATTCAGATCAGTAAAACAGAAAATGTCGGTTCAACTTCAGGTAGAAAAGAGCAAGCTGCAATCTTGCACATACTGTACATGTTTTTCACACGCACAATTCAATTCCTGATGAATTGAAAATGGGGGACCCTGGTGGAAACAAGACGAAAGTCTTTCTCTGGTCTGCATCCCCTTAACAATTGTGTGTATTGAGCTGTACTGTATTGTACCCATTCTGCAATCTGTTAATAAAGTTTTCAATCAATCAATCAATCACATGAGTCAAGGGCCGTGCATTGCAATGAGCTCTTTGGTGTGACATCGCATAAAGACAGAATTCCAAACGGCTCATTAAAAGGCACAATTTCTGAATACGGGCTGTGTGCAAAGTTTGTGTGTTGAGTATGTGCACAAGCATTTACAGTAACAAGTTAGTTTTTCATGATATGGGACCTTTAATTATGGAACTTGATGCTTTTTTCTTTGTGTGAGAGTGTTTAAGGAAATACATCTCATTTAACAGTGCATGACAGATTTGTTTGTGTTCCACTGTGCCAATTCTCCCCCCCCTGTCTTGAACGTTGCTCGCATATGCCCCCGACTGGCCGGTTGTAGGGAGGATAGAAGCCTTGCATCACGTGTCCCCTCAGATACACAAGGAGGCAGCCTGTCACATCTTTTCACCTGCCAGCGCGGACTCTCATTGGCGAGGTGTAACGTGTGGGAGGCTCACACTACCCCCGCCATTTCCTGTCTCTGCTGTGCCGCCAGATTTTTCTGTGTTCTTACTGTAATACTTTTTTTGAATGAATAACAAAATATTACGAAACTATATTGGTGCATTATGTGAAACATTGTACAGAATATTATACAAAAAAAAGTTATTTAAAAAAGGACACTTGCTGATTGTATCTTCATAACTTCATATGAGCCAATGACACTTTCAATCTGCCATTCGACTGAAACTGCCTTGACTAGGAGTCAATGATCTGGTGATTAATGTTTACTAGTATCCAAGGGATGGTTATTATATTGGTTTGGAGTAGTAGTAGAGCCGTGGCAGCAGGCCTCGATAACCATACGATATATACGCTCGGTGGAAGAACAACACGCCCCCATGGCGTAAGTGTGTGGACCCCTACGGAAGGTTGATGGAGTGGTGATATATAGGAGCGAGGAAGAGGAGGACGCCTCGGTGGGTATGTCCTCTCATGTGGATTTTTCCGGGACTGTTCCTCGTCCCCATCCCACACTGGGGAAAGAAGGAGGACATCTCGGTGTGACCCAGTCCGCGGTCACACCGATCCCTACGACCGTTTGTTTTGTTCACTGTGACATAAAATACACATGCCGTTTATACACACGCAAGGAGGAGGACATCTCGAGGGACATGCGTCCGGGTTAGCCCCTTCGTCTTCGTCTGCCTAGTCAGCGGTCTAGTGCTTAATGTCTGAAGGAGTCGACGGAAGGCTTCTTGTCCTCTGTGAAAGCATGCAATTGGTCCACTGATGGATACATGTTGATATTTGTCAATGTCTAGTCTAGTTTTGATTGATTGATTGAAAACTTTATTAACAGATTGCAGAATGGGTACAGTACAGTACAGCTCAATACATACAATTGTTAAGGGGATGCAGACCAGAGAAAGACTTTCGTCTTGTTTACATCAGGGTCCCCCATTTTCAATTCATCGTAACATATATGACATACATGACATACAGATAGACAGTACTGCTACATCTATATATTTATGACATACCATATTTGTAAATACAGTACTGTTTGTGATACAAAGAGAGCCCAGAAAAGAAAAAAGTATATACATTTGCCGTAGAAACTGTACATTGGATTGGGTGGGGGGGGGGGGGGGGGACTGTACATTGGAGGTGGTTGGGTGGGGGGGGGTTGGGTAGGAGTGGGGGGGGGGGGGGGGGGGTTGGGTAAGAGGGGTGGGGGGGGGGGTTGTTGGGTAGGAGGGGTGGGTGGGGGACACTGTACACTGTACAACTGTACAAACAAAACTGTACATTGGAATATTGACAAGACCATACTTGGTAATTTACTGTACATTGGAGGGGGTTGTGTTAGGACATTTAGTGTGTTCATTAGATGGGTGAAATCATCTTTCAGTGCCTCTGTGCTTGTTTTCTTAGGCAGTTAGCCTCTGGTATGCGTGCCATTAGCGTTAGCCACGCTTCTAGGCCTCTTTGCTTTTGGAAAAAATTTGAATTTTTAAAAAAAGTAAAAAAAAAAAAAGTAAAAAAATATATAATAATAATTATAAAAAAAGAATATATATATTTTTTTGCATTCGACTAAGAGGCTGGCAGTCGACTACGGCTCCTTTCGATCGATTAGTCGACTATTCGACTAATAGGGGTCAGCAGCCCTAATATATATTATCTTTCAAATGGCCGAGTTCAATTTGGATTTAGTATCACCAGGCGTGCATAAGAACAGATAATGAAATCTACTGTAATCTACTGTACCTTTTTATTTTCACCAGGGTGAAACCGTTTTGAAACTAATTTCAGATCTAATTGTTGCTGCATGCTAACAATAGGGAAGAGAAACTAACTGCGTTTCAATATTTGTCAATAACGTTATGTTTTGTGGTATATTATCCCGAATAATAAGAGTTATTAAAAATATGCATACAGAACTATGAACCTTGAACCTTTCAGGAAGTGTAGTTTTGAAAAATTCCAACGTAGATTCAGAGCAATGGATGTCCTGTACAAAATGGCCACAAAAAACCTACAATTCCCATGATTCAAGGTTTTCCAAAATGGTCGCCTCTCGCGAAATAAACAGACATTTCGAAAAGGAAAATCTATCTAATAACACTTTAATCTATTCCTAAACTAACGTATTGATGATAATATACATTATAAATGCTGTTGTGACATGGTTATGATGTTTATACTTGAATACGCTTGACAAAAAAAAACATATATGTAGAACATTCTGGGGATATTGATTTATGACATGATGTCATTTGCGGTCCGCCGACGGACCGCATGGGCGGAAGAGGTTTTAACGTATAACAAAGTATCCATTCGTTATCTAGGAGGACAAGGAATATTCCTAAATCAGTGAATGTGTTTGTTCCTGTTCTGCCTCAGCAGCCTAATTAACAAGCACCACTTTCTCCTTTGTACAACGTCCACATGTACCGGTAGCCTAATTCATCTACCCATGCCAATCACAGATGTGAGATATCATGTATGGTATGATCATGTTATTATAAATTACACTTATTCTTATCACAACTGTAGATAAACTTATTGTTGCTACAGTTACACTCTGTTTCTCTTTGTCTATATTTGTTCTCTCCCTGAATGAATGTGCTCTCTGTGTGCTGAACCAATCCAAACTGAGAGGACTGAGTTCTTCAACAGCATCTCATTTGACATAATCTAGTTTATACAGGCTTGTTTTTACAGTCAAACATGAACATCAACCCATGCTTTGCACCAACATAATTTATAATGTGGTCTCAATAGTCAATGACTGTGGTTTCCACGTACGTCATATATGCCCATTAGGATGATAATATCAGCACTGTAGACATTTCAATGTAGGTGAGTTGGTTCCAAACAGCTCTACTGAGTAGATTAAAGGTACGTATGATGGCTGCTGCTTCTAGTCATATTATCCTGTGATATATCTCTAACTACATGCAATGCTGTAATACTAAATGTGTACAGAGTATGTAATGTAGCCTATACACAGCATAGAACCTTTTTGTTACAGTAATAAGTGGTTTATAATTTCAGCAGTCAATATATTTATATCTTCAGTATTTGAGGCAATGTTATTTGTTATTTGACTTCAGTATTTGAGTTTTGGTTTGGTTTGATATCACACTTTACATTATCATGCACTTCAATGTGATGAACAGCAATTGGATTATTTATCTTGTGATTTTGCACATATGAAGAAATATCATGATATATATTGAAAATTGTACAGATGATTATCTTGATATGATTTTTCTTTCATATTACCAAGGCTTAATAAATAAATAAATACACAGACAGATGATAGATAGTTAGATAGTGACAGTACACTTGCATATCACGTTATGTGATACTAGTTCAATGCCTCACATCTACAATTGATGTCCTTGTTAAAACAAAAAAGTGTCTGACAGAAATGAAAGATTTACCAGCAACAGCCACAAATTCACAATCATTTTAGCTTGTGTTTATTTATCTTTATATGTCTGCTCATTGTTGTTCAATTGTAGTTCATTCTTTTCTCAGTTTTTTTTTACATCTCGAGTTTTAACAACATCATCTCATCTGTGGTCAGTAAAGTTCCTGGAAATGCATTTTCCGTCTGAAAATACAACCGGGAACTCTACTAAACCATCCTGGTTTTGTGATAACAATACATATACAGCTATCACAACTTCGATGTTTTTCAGTTCTTTATTTTTCCTCTTTGGGTTCCCTGCATGCCTTGCCATCCTTTGGGATCTATTTCTAACACACAGGAAAGGAACCCCCCTCACCCCCAACAACGTCTTCATGCTAAACCTCAGTCATGAACCTGGTCGTCTTAATCTTTATCCCTCCTGCCGTGATCAACCATATAATCTGGAACAACCTGTCATTTTGGAACTTCATTAGATTCAACTATGCTTTGAGCTTCTGTGGACGACCTCTCTTCATGGCCTGCATCTGTCTGGACTGTTACCTGGCTGTGGTTCATCCAATCACCTACCGGATCAGGAAGAGTCTGACTCCTAGGGTTCTGATGGCTGTCTGTGTCTGGGTTGCCACGCTATCTTATGGGATTGTAGTTGCACTCGTCCCAGATTTAATCACCAGTCCTATTAGTTGCTGGCCCTTTGTCCTTACTCTTCCCACTATTGGATTCTGTGATTTCTCTATTCTTCAGACCCTGAAGAGCTCTGACCCAGGAGGAAGAGTCCTCCACCCCCAGAAGAAGAAGGCTCATCAGATCATCATCAACAGCCTGGTCATGACCATCATCTCCTACCTTCCTCTAGCACTGCTCTACTCTTTTGGGACACTGATTCCAGTATCTGTGAAGGTGTTTAAGTGCACTGTGATTCCTGTAATGGGTTCTGCCTGCAACTATAGGCAGTGCAGTCATGCCAATTCTCTACCTGCAAAATCTGGGGAAACTGGAATGTATGAAGCCCAGATGTTGCAAACCTTAGAGAGGCGTGTATGAAGGACTGATTTTTTGTTTTTGCAATGTTAGTAAAATGTTATTATTAAATTTAGATCCACTTATTTTCTTCTAAAATTATATTTGTGGTCAAAATGCATATAATAATAATTATTATTATTGTTAAAATGCATCTAGAATTTGTTTTGCAAAATGTACTTATTTTGAGTTTTATTCTATATATACATCAGATGGTATACATTTCCCCCCCAATCATCTTGTGAATCCTTGGGGGTCCTGACCCCAAGGTTGAGAACGTAAGGTTATCCTATAACCCTAGTTATATGATACTGGCTAAGCGTCCCGCTCTGCCTACTGAGATATAACTCATCATCTCTAGCACCTAGTGTGCTCCAGGAAACAAAACAAATGCACCCACTTAAACCACACCACTCCCATGCGCCCTATATTACGCCGGAAGTGGTCACGCCTCACCCTTCCAGTTCGATTTCCATAAGCGGAAAACATCCAAGGGACCTCAGGGCGCTAAGAGCGGGACGTTCAGCCAGTATCATATAACTAGGGTTATAGGATAACCTTACGTTATATATCAACTGGCTATCGCGTCCCGCTCTACCTACTGAGATAAGGGCAGAGCAGACGCGTGGCCCGGACAAATGCACTCCCTGAGGGCCCGTAAGCCCCAGCCAAGGAGGAGGGGAGTCCCGTCCACCCGCCCGTCCTAACGAAGGGGGGGAGGTAGTCAACTCCACTAAAGTGCGAAAAAGGGGGGGAACCAACAACCCCTGAACGCACAGCGCAAGCGGGACCACGTGTGACACAGCACCCCGCGGCACACACCCCTGCTAGCCCACCTGATGGTGAGATGCAGGAGAGGTCCCGGACCTCAGGACCGCCTGGGAGACAGAACCCCCAGACATGTCCATGAGGTAAAACCTAATGAAAGGACCCGGGGACGACCAGGAGGCCGCAGCACAAATGTCCTCCACCGAGGCCCCCCCTAACAGGGCAGCAGAGGCCGCCACACCACGAATGGAGTGCGCCCTGACGCCCCTGGGGGGAACCTGTCCAGCCAACATGTAGCAAAGGGCAATGCCCTCGCACAACCAATGTGACAGGCGCTGCTTGGACAGCGCCTCACCTGCGCGAGGGCCACCGTAACAAACAAACAGTTGATCGGAAGCCCTGAGACCCTGCGTGCAACCAAGGTAAACGCCCAGTGCACGGACAGGACATGACAGGTGAAGGCTCGACTCCAACCCACTAGCGTGAGGAGGAGGATGAAATGCCTGAATCACAATATCCCAGGAGCGACAAGAGCTCCGGATATTCTTTGGCACGAAGGCCGGATCAGGCCACAGAGTCGCCTGCTATCGGCCCGAATAGACAGGTACTCCGACCGCACCGAGAGAGCACATGGCTCACCCACGCATTTAGCAGAGGTGATGGCCCAAAAAGGAACGTGGTCGTAAGACAGACGATCCAATGGCGCCTGCCCAAGAGGCTCAAACGGGGCCCCCAACAGCCTTTCCAGAACAGTTGGCGGTCCCGACTCGACAGAGAACGTTCCACAGGCTTGAGACGCCGTGCGCCAAGCAAGAACGTCCCACGAGAGGGTGGCTGAACAGTGTTCTGCCCTCAAAGCCCACATGACAAGAAGATATAGCAGCGGCATATACCTTCACTGTCGAGGCCGACCGCCCATCCAGGATAGACTGGAGAAGGACAGAACCGAGTCCAGGCGGCATGACACCAGGTCCAAGCCCCCAACCTCACACCACTCTCGAACCATACGCCACTTCCCTGCGTAAGCCGCGGTAGTGGACGGAGCGCTCGTGTTCCGGATGGCGTTAACCACAGAAGAGTTAAGACGCATCCCCACCAGATTCACCCTTCCAGCAGCCACGCCATCAGGGGCTACCCCAGAACAGGAGGCAGAACAGAGTTCCACGTGCCTCAAAAGAGGGCCCGCGGTGACCATGGAACAGGCCACGGCGGGGCCACCAAGAGCTGAATCAGGGCCGGGAACCACACAGCCGTGCCCCGGCCCGGTGCGACCAGGATCAAAGTCCTGCACTCCTGACGTACCCGCCCCAACAGCTGAGCTATCAGGTGTATGGGGGGGAACACGTACAGAATCCCTGTCTGATGACATACGACGCCGACGTCGTGCTGTCCATCCTGATCAGAACATGCTCGCCCATCACATGATGGCCGAGCCGTCCGAGGACTAGAAGCACTGCCTTCAATTCCAACACATTGATATGTAGCGCAGACCGGGCAGCATGGTCCTTGCCAGCTGCCCCCTACTGCGTCGGTCTGACATGTCCCCCCCATCCCGTGAGGGAGGTGTCGGTGAAGACCGTGATGTGTGACAGCCTGCCGCCCATGGGGACCCCACTGGTGAGGGCCCCAGGCCCCCCCAGAGGGCGAGGTCCCCCAGTACTGACATGGGAACCTTCAGCAGCTTCCACTTGACTCTTACAGGGTCTATTTTCACACTGAAAAACCCACCTCTGTATCCTCCTCATGAAGAGGAGGCCAAGAGAGACCACAGCTTGAGCAGATGCCATAATACCGCGCAGGCGTATCGCGGTCAGCGCCGTAACAGTCCTGCAAGGACGGAACCTCCCGAGCGTGCAGAGAACACCCACTCGCCGCCGCTCTGAGAGGGATGCCCATATAGACCTTGAGCTCAGAAATAAGCCCAAGTACTCCACCCGTTGACTGGGAAGAGGAGTACTCTTGTTTCAGTCTACAGCAAAAACCCAGGCTGGTGAGGAATCCCACCACCTGCCTGGTATGAGACCTGGCGATCTTCTCTGACCGGCCGAGGACCAGAACCTCGTCCAGGGTAGAATAAAATTCGTATCCCCTGACGACGCAGAGGCCCCAGCGCGGTCTCCACGCACTTGGTGAACATGCGAGGAGCCAGAGAGTAGCCGAACGGCAGCCTCTGGTACTCGTACGCTAAGCCCTGAAAAAGGAAGCGTAGGTATGTCCTAGGAGGGAAGATCGGGATGCGAATACGCATCCTTCAGGTCTATGGAGGTGAACGAGTCCCCCACCTGACAGCGCTTAACAGGTGGGTGATGGTCAACATTCTGAACCTTCCATGGGACAGGTCCAGTATGGGTCTGACACCCCCCACCCCCCCCCCCACCCCCCCGATTTCTCGGGCACCAGAGAATATCGGGAGGAACCGCCGCTCATCGCATCCTCCCATGGGACCATGACGATGGCCTGTTTCGCCACCAGAGAACAAATCTCCTCAACCAGGGCTGTCACTGCCGCGGACTCTGATAATAGAGTCTGTACCAAACCAAAAAACGGAGGGCGGGGGTGTGTAAACTGTAACACAAGCGCCGCCCTCAGCGTTCTCTCCATCCACACTGACATATGGCTACCACTGCAGCCATACGTGGTAAAAATTCCAAAGCGCCCCCGCCGCCAACTGCCGCTGGTCCACTAGGAATCGTAGATAGGTGGCCCGGTCCCTCCCGCTGTGCATTGTCAACCCTGGTCTCGCCAACCTTGCGAGCAGGGTGTCTCGTGGAGCCGGGATATCGCACCCTGACTCTACAAACGAGGCAATCGCACCCAAGGGGGGGACCCCGACAGAAGGGGCGGTCTGATACGGGGGGAGCGGCCATCACCCCTGGTGACATAGGCTCCCCCGCTGACCATCTTCCCGGCTTAGCTTGCTGAGGACAGCCTGCTCTGCAGCTGGACATGCATGGTGTGTGGTCCTGTCCTCACACTGCCCGATAATACCCGGCCTGGCGAGGGCGGGGCTGGGGGGAACCCACGCTGCGACCTCCTGGGCCTAGAGTTCCCCCTCTGACAAAATGTTTTAGATACAGGGAACCCTGCTCCGTTGACAGATACAACACCAGGCTCACCAAACACAGACGCAGGATGTGTGGTGTGGGAGCCGCTTGACAGCACAGCATTCTCATAGACAGACCCAGGCCTAGCTAGCAACTGGGTGTCAGCCCCTGTCTCCATGAGAAGCTAAATGTGGGGCCGATTGCGCTTCACTGGAAGAACGCGGCCCGCAGCCAAACAAATCAGAGCCCTGTGTCCCGTAGTGTAGCGGGGGGGAGTAACCGGAGAGCGTGCTAGACACAGCTAGATGGCAACGTTTTTTTAAGGCGTGCCCATCTAATATAGCCGATCCCTCAGGCCGCCGAGGCTGTCGGCCTTGTGATCACCTGTTTTCTTTGTGTCCAAGGTATCTCAGGCGGGGGAAACATGGCCGCTGGCTTTGACGTCGGCTGGCCCTAAGGCCCCACCACCCGACACCATTTTTGACAGAAAAGCAGCCAATTGAGCAATGTTGTCAGTTGCCGCTAAATTCTGTACCGCGGCGGTATAAGCTTCATCAGCCCACCAGCCACCTGCCGGGCCGACTCGCCTCATGGCGTCGGCCGGGCAGGACACCGTTCCACCATGTCAGGGCAAAGGACTGATGCCACCTGCTTCACTAAGCACGGAACACCAGAGGTGGCTGCTGACCAAAGTCTACTACTAGTGAAGAACTGCTCCACTAGTAGTCATGTAACAACCTCCACTGCGGTGTGCACCCGTGAAGGGATAAATGAATATTATATGCGTAATATATGACTGTTGCCATATTTGACTGTGTTTTATCCCCATAACTGACAAGCTAAGTGTAATATATGACTGTTGCCATCTTTGACTGTGTTTTATCCTCATAACTGACAAGCTAAGTGTAATCAGGGGTGCAGTCG
The DNA here is from genome assembly GCF_963971535.1 of Notolepis coatsorum. Classification (NCBI taxonomy): domain Eukaryota; kingdom Metazoa; phylum Chordata; class Actinopteri; order Aulopiformes; family Paralepididae; genus Notolepis; species Notolepis coatsorum. The sequence continues at coordinate 14,784,166 of NC_140174.1, read as the reverse complement.
TGCACACACGCGGTTACACGCCGTGTTATTAGATCACTGAGGCAGAACTAAGTACGCGCTCTCGCGCGCGCACATTCACACAAATAGAGAGCAAGAAGAGCGTGTATGATAGAAAGATTGCACTTGCGTATGCGCTTGTGTGTGTGTGTGTGTGTGTGTGTGTGTGCGTGTGTGTGTGTGCATGCGTGCGCGCGTGTGTGTTTGTGTATAACTGCGCACACGAGTGGGTGTGAGCGCACCACAAGGTTCATCACCAAACCTCCCTTGCTGTGCACTAGGAGTCATGCACACACAAACTTCAAGTAAACACAAGTTGTCTGATTATTTTAAGTTTGCTTTTGTGTTTGTGTGTAAAACAATTTCTTTAATTGAATTAACTTAAACTAAAAGTAAATACAAACTAAATTAACAATGTAACTTACATTGTTAATTTAGTTTGTATTTACTTTTCTAGTTTAAGTTGATTCAATTAAAGAAATTGTAACTACTATTACATTTAAAACATTGTTTGTTTTTCAACCATATCTGTTGACAATATAATTTCTTTTTTCTTTATATATTGAAGGCTACATCCTGCTACCTTTTTCAGCTTCTCTATTTAAAAAAATAAAAATAAAAAATCTGTTCTGTGCGCATGCACATACCCGTTACCAGTTCCCATATTACGACTATATAGTGTAATATATGACTGTTACCATCTTTGACTGTGTGTTATCCTCATAACTGCTAAGTGTAATAAATTACTGTTACCATCTTTGACTGTATTTTATCTCCACAACTGACAAGCTATAAGTGTTTGATTGATTGATTGATTGATTGAAAACTTTATTAACAGATTGCAGAATGGGTACAATACAGTACGGCTCAATACATACAATTGTTAAGGGGATGCAGACCAGAGAAAGACGTTTGTCTTGTTTACATCAGGGTCCCCCATTTTCAATTCATAGTGAAATATAGCACATTATAGCACATTATAATTTCAGCACATTATGTTTTCTCACTGGTGTCACATGGATGTTATGGCGTAGCTGGTGTAATAAATAATTAATGTGACGCTTAATCTTGATATATTAAACAAGAGATTGAAGCAAATTGCATTAAACTGTTTTGAAATAATTGTGCCTTTGTGTAGATAGTTTTTGTCAGTTATTTTCTTCTTTCATTATTGATTGAGTGCTTGATTCATTCATTCATTGTTGATTTTATTATAATTCAAGCCTTAAAATGTAAGATTTGCAATTAATCTTATAAACTCAATTGAGTGCATACCTTTATGACATAATTTATGACCTATATAAACATCGAACAAAAGGTTCGAAAATTTGTGTTTGGTTGATTATTTCTCTGTAACAATGCTTCTTGGCAATACATTTTATACCGTGCAATAAATGGCAGAGAAGATTTGGCAAATTTTTCATGGGCGCAACCCACATACTCAGCTGTGCTGCTCATCCCACAAATGCATGTTCCTAACAAATGGGGCACCATTTAAAAGGGAAGTAAACAGGCTTTCCAACGGTATAAAATGTATTGCCAAGAAGTATTGTTACAACAGAGAAATAATCTACCAAACACAAATTTCCTAACTTTTTGTTTGACGTTTATATGTATATGTATGTACGTGTATGTTTTTTTTTCTTGGGTAAGCACTGCTTACCTTGCTTATCCAAGATTTTATTTAAATTTTTTTTTCTTGGGTAAGCACTGCTTACCTTGCTTAAGCAGTGCTTACCCAAGGGAAAAAAATACACTGTGAAATATTAAAATAAAAGTACTAATAACTGTTTGTTTGTTTTCATTAAAAGATTCGTCATCTGTGGTCCCAGTGCATCAGCAGTTATTAATTTTGTTTTAGCTTTTTGGCGCCACACGCAGGTGTAAGCACAGTTATGGCTGCTGGTTAATACAATAGCATAAATCTGCAGAGCCGCAAGCCCAACGTCTGGGCGGGGCTTCGGGGCTTGTACTCTGTGTGACTGTGCGTGGGCGGGGCGTCGGGGCTTGTACTCTGTGTTGTTTCCTGTAAAACCCAGAAGTAGTCAGTTTGTGCTGTTTATTTTTACAAGCAGGGAGGACTCGACAGCATTTGCATTTCTGTGTTCCGTGTTGCGGGTTAGGGTTAGGGTTAGGGTTAGGGTTAGGGTTAAGGTTAAGGTTAAGGTTAGGGTTAGGGTTAGGGTTAAGGTTAGGGTTAGGGTTAGGGTTAGGGTTAGGGTTAGAGTTAGGGTTAGGGTTATGGTTAGGGTTAAAAATAAACAGCACAAACTGACTACTTCCGGGTTTTACAGGAAACAACACAGAGTACAAGCCCCGACGCCCCGCCCACGCACAGTCACACAGAGTACCATCCCCGAAGCCCCGCCCAGACGTTGGGCTTGCGGCTCTGCAGATATACCCTACTCGGTTAATACGGTGGCGATGGTGATGGCCAGGGCCGTTTCTAGCTTTTTGGGGGCCCTATGCGAAATATTGTTTGGGGGCCCCTATTTTGTGAAACTATGGTGGGGGGCTCCAAACCCTGTAAGACCCTCGGTTGCAAAATTACATCACTTTTAGCTTTTAGCTATTTAAAAAAAGTCAGTAAATGTTTATTTTGAATTTCTTGAGCACATTTACATAGTCAATGGGTCCTGTTGTCCATCCTCACAATGATATTGGATAGTAAATGTGTTTATAGGTCCCACATTCTGGCCTTTGAAGTTGATAATGTCGATTTAATTTGGGCCTTACAGGGGTGGGCATGCATTTAACATTTAAATGCATCAATCTGGTGTACTTTAAGAGGAAAAGAGGCTAGATCCATGAAAAAAACATATATCTTTTTTTTTCACAAATTCAAATCAAACATCTCAAGTTGACCCTAGCAATGATAGAAAAGTATAATAAATAGGAAACACTGGGGCTCCCCTACATCCAGAAAGTCCTGAAAACGTACAGGATTTAATTAATCTGCATTATAACATCTCCAAAATGGACATAAATGAGACAGATACTGCATTTTCCTTAAATTTCTGACTTACAATATTGAAATTGAAATGGAACTATTTAAGATAAAGTTAAAGTTAAATAAAGTTTGAAAATGCAACAAATTTTTTGTCAGTAAGCTACTTATGTTTTTATATTTTTTTTTATAAAGAAACGCCCACTTGTGGTCATAAGCAGTAGCCTATCGGTTAAAGGGGATATGCATTATAAATGGATTTTTTTCTGTGTTTAGCATGTTTTTATAGTAATAGGAGTTAGTATCAATGGGTTTGTGTCTCTAATTATCATATTGACTCATCAGTCTAGTCTCGAGTTCATGAGATCCTCCCTCACTCAACCAAGCTGTTGTGATTTGACCCGCTCCCTGACGTCAATTGTGTCGTGTGTGTCATATGTGTCATATATGTTATGGTGAATTGAAAATGGGGGACCCTGATGTAAACAAGACGAAAGTCTTTCTCTGGTCTGCATCCCCTTAACAATTGTATGTATTGAGCTGTACTGTACTGTACCCATTCTGCAATCTGTTAATAAAGTTTTCAATCAATTAATCAATCAAACTGATTTGCATAACTAACGCCCCTCTATGGTTGACAGCAGACAGCAGAAACTGAGCAATGAGGCACATAGTGTAACCCGACACTTCCTCAAACAGCGAGGCAGACATCGAGCGAGTGAGAGAGAGAGGGAGAGAGAGAGAGAGAGAGAGAGAGAGAGAGAGAGAGAGAGAGAGAGAGAGAGAGAGAGAGAGAGAGAGAGAGAGGGGAGCTTCTGTCGGGGAAACAAACCGCGCACGTGTAAAGTTGCCCAAATAGTGCTAGGAATAGCAATGCATGTCCCCTTTAAATGTTTTAAGCTGATGATTTGTTACATCCCTATACAGGATATATATATATTTTGGGATTTTATGTAAAACATAATTTTGACAACTCCTCCTCAACCGTATGTCTGATTGCTACCATATTTGCTGTGGAACATTATTGGATGAAGATTATTAAAGTTAGGATTGTTGTAGTTTTCACGATATTAACCAATGAACTTCAAGAAGGCGTGGCTCAACACATATATAGATGCAAGTTAACAACCGTTAGGCCAATCATCACTAAAATGCAGGATATGTCCAGGTAACTATACCTGAAACATACCCTAAAAATTATATTCATATTGAACACTAGGAGGCACTACAAATGTACAAAATGTGCGTGGAATAACACAAATAGGATTATATTTCAAGTTTCAACGTTTTCTTATCCAAACATTACAAAACACTGCTGAACCGTGTGTGTGAACTTATTTTGTGATCCTAATGATCAATATTGGCTTGAAACCCATTGATTGCCACTTGCGGCTATATTTATTATTATTTTGCCACAAGATGGCCTACATAGAACATAGCCTGTCTCAGACATAGATATATATAGAACACTAGATAGCTTAAGGCGGAGTCACCAGCGTCGCTGAACCGCCGCCATCTTGCCCCAGTCAGCCTTGAGTGAGGGTGAGTGATCTGCACAGACAAAAATACTCATAACTCGCTGAAATATTGACGGATTTACAAACGGTTTGGCTTATTACAAGCATTATTAGCGTGGCTATGATTCAAGCGGTTTGTAAAAAAAAAACACCTTTAAACGTTTATTTTTTTCATAAGTATGCAGTATCATAACTACATCTTTGATGTTTATAGCAAACCAACCCGTTTGACAATCGGTAAAGAATTGAGCAATCTATGGTTATTTAAATAGTACATGCACCATAGACATTAATACTGAGCTGCCTGGGGCAAGATGGCCGCCCTACGACCACGTCGCTCTCCATTGGCCGGCAGCGTGGGTAAGCTATCTAGTGTTCTATATATATCTATGGTCTCAGCCGCGTGATTTTTTTTCCATAGCCTCTGTTTGCGAAGACGCTCTCTGATTGGCTAGCCCGCGTACAGAGAAGACCCTCTCTGATTGGTTTAGCTCCGAAGGGCTCTGGGATAGAAATGTCCGCCTTGTACATAATATTCTCTGCTTCGAAGTGGTTATGCTTTGGCCCTCTTTCGAAGTGTGTTATGCTTAAGCCTTAGAGTTATGGTTAAGGTTAGAAATATAATGTACAAGCCAATCAGAGAGCGTCTTCGCAAACAGAGGCTATGGAAAAAAATCATGTGTCTCAGACTGACTCACATGGTCCCGGGGTGTCAGACGGGAGCGCATGCAGCCTGGTCCAATCAGTCCAAAAACACTCGCCCGGATGGTACCAATGTCGCGGGCAGGGGCGGAGCTAGGGGGTGGCTACTTGGGCTCAAGCCCCGAATGTTTTCTGAAAAGCCCCGAATCTATTTTTAAAAAAATTAAAAAAAATTAAAAATATATATATATATATATATATTTTTTTTTTTTTTTTTTTGACAATTCATCATTGTTACATGAAAATATGTTTGCACCAGATTTAGCAGAAGCTAATTTCCATCTGTGGTCTATCCAGCTGCTAACTGTATTTGAGTGAGTTAAGTCTTGGTGTCATGGTAGACTCAGACCTAAGCTTTAAATCACAATCAACAAGTTGACAAAAACTTAATTCTTCCACCTTAGAAACATAGCTAAAGTACGGCCATTTATAAATCAAAAGGACGCTGAAAACCAGATCCATGCCTTTATCTCAAGCCAACTCGACTACTGTAATGCACTCCTTACCGGCCTCCCGAAGAAATACGATGATAACTATTTTATTGCAATGCACTATTGCATTATTTTATTCTATTTTACTAACTATTTTATTGCACTGCACTATTTTACTTTGTATCAGTGAATCATAGACGCCTGGCCATAAGAGCATTCGGAGCATCTCTGCTCTCCCACTATTGAACTTGGGGGAGCAAAGGTATGCTCTTGCTCCACCACTTTTTGATCATATGAAAAATATGATATATCCCCCCCCAATATATAAATCTAACCATAACTACTGAGTTAACTGAGTTTTATAGTGAAAAGAGCAGCTTTATTGGTCAAGATTGAAGGCTCTATATTGCAGGAAATTGCACGTACAGGTTAATTAAATAAAAAAAAACACCCATTGCCAAAAAATAAAAAAAAAAATAGAAAAAACAAACAAAAAAATTAAAAAAAAAATTAAAAAGAAAATTAAAAAAAAATTAAAAAAGGCAGGCACCGATCTGGGCTAAGCCCCGGATCTCCTATAATCCTAAATCCGCCCCTGGTCGCGGGTATACAGAGCTCTGCCAGCCTGGGGAATCCCCCCCGCAAGTGACGGTAACATAGCTTTCGGTCGTCAGGGCAGTTCAGCTATCTGTCGTCAGGGCAACCTTGCTACCTAGCTCTCTCCACAAGCGCCCCTCTCTCCATTACGTGCAAGCAGTGCGTCTGACGGCTGAATCTGTCTGACGGCGCACTGGAGTAGATGTATGAAATTATATGAAATATAGAAATAGATGCGTTCGTTAGAGAAAACAAATTTCAATAATATATGCCTCATTCTATGCGCACTGCCAGCCAGCCTTTATGCGACGGAGAGATACACTTTGAATTTTGACAGAGAGAAGATAATCGATTCAGATACAATTGAACACAAACGGTTCCCAAGAGATTTAATGTTTGTAGGCATATTTTCACACCACCAACAAAGTACTGGGTCCGTTGTCTCTTATTGGGAATGGATTGTCATTTCTGCCCGTCTCCTCCTCTACACTGGAGACAGAACGAAAAATAACAATAGGTATATACTAGAAATAAACGTTTGAATACATTCCAATCCCTCTCTATATAGTATATTAAGTATATATAAAACTTTGTCACTTTTCATTTGAAGGGTAAATAGGTTTTGCGGCTTCGTGCAGGAGGGGGCAAAATGGCTCTTTTGATAGTGAAGGTTGCCGACCCCTGTCCTAGATAAATAAGATAAGATATTCCTTTATTGATCCCCTTGGGGAAATTTGGGTGTCGTATCAGCATGGGGGGGGGGGGGGGGGGGGGGAGGGGAGGTACAGGTATGGGCAGGATAATAGTAGAAAGACATAAATATAGGCAATACAATTGTATCTGAATATGAAAATATGAGAAAAATAAACAGTGTAAAGTGTAAACTAAGGTGCAGATGAGGGTCTGTATCAGTTATATTGTACGTTACTGTAACTGAGGGGTACAATTCCCTGACTGTATTGAGAGTATGGTATTATTAAACCACTACTTAATTATGTACTTTAATTACTGGCCATACAGTACATGAATATATCTGGTGAACACCCACACAAGAATACGGCAATGACACATAAAGTTCTAGTTAGAGGGATTTATTATTATTAGAGCAAGCAACGGTAGGTTACAGATTGAGAATTATACTTGCGCTTGTAAGGCGAAGAACACTTAAAGTAGGTCAAGAGCGTAAGTCCATGAGAATAGTAAGATGGGTATAACTGACGCCACCTGTAGCATAGTAATTACATAAGGCACACTAGTAGTCAGCTGGAGACACTGGGGGGTTCCCTCCGGTTGTAAGCCGGCAGGGTAGAGGAATGTTCGGGTGCAAAGTCTGGGTCAACGCGGAATAACGAGGCTCCAGATACAGGAGCCAGTGCAGTACTCCCTTGGTCCGCAGACAAAGCAACAGCTATAATCCAGTATGCCCGACAGCATGGATGAAAGCTAGCCAGCCTCTGGTCCTAGAGGCGGGCTCGAGGGTGCTCCTCACAGGGGTAGATCCCACACGATAGTGGGGTAGACGGTTCTCTGCTCCAGCAGTCACGGTACCAAAGCAATATAATCCAGCCAGAAAAGGCTCTGCATTCGCCGGTGTAGGTTCTCCGGTGTACATATCCAACGGTTCTCGTCTAGGACTCCTCGGGTGGTGGCACGAGTTTTGGCCGCCCAGCCTGGATAAGTGCACTAGCTATAGGTACGACGAACCGGTGGTAATGCTGGTCACTGAAGAACGGTAGCCGCACGATACACTATAAGTGATAGACTATTACTTCACATTAGAATAAGTCAAACTCAACGATACTGCGTTAAACTCTGACACTTTAGCTATATATTCGCACGCGGTTCTCAAGGCTCTATTCAGGGGCAAAGAGGCCCACTTCACGGCACGTTGTCTCGTGGTGAAGGCTTCAACGTTTAGGATAAGACCACTGCTGTATCCACCTGCAACGTATTTATACGTAAGGTGAATAATCTAGTGCCAACCTCAGTTCTGTCTCGTATTACTGCGCAAACCTGGACATGTTGAGACATGCCTTGGCGTTGCCTTTGAACTTGCCATTGGGGGTATGGCCGTTGGCGCCTAGGGGTCGCTGTCCAATAGGAGAACGAATATTATGGTCTGGTTTGTACCCAGGTAAAGGGATATTCCGTGTATATATACAAAGAATATACAAGGGATATCAAACGATATACAAATATTATACAAGGGATCTCAAGCAATAAATATATATATTCGGTTTAATCTGACCCTTTGTAACAGTTACAATAAATATAGGAATTGAATCTGAATATATACTATGAGTAGGAGTAAAAGTAAACAGTATACACAAGGTGCAGTATACACAAGGTACCCTAACTGGCATGATACAGTATACGTCATACGTTGTAGTTAGGGATGCCCCGATCGATCGGCCAGCGATCGGTATCGGCCGATATTCAGTATAAATATGAGATCGGTGAATTCCGATAATGCTTTATTTTCGCCGATCGTGAAAACCGATCCAAAAACATGATCCAATTCTTAGCGGAGATCTCACTCGCTGACTTCTCTCTCAAGCACACAGAGCTGCAGCGCACAGCCCCTCCTCCTCCCCTGCCCCTCCCGCACCCGTGTCAACACAGAGGCTCCTATTGCCTCCGGCAGTCTGCTCTAGTCTGGTGCATGGGACCTCTGTGAGCTAACGTTAGCTACTTAGCTATCGTTACTGTTTAAACTAAATGACCCAGTCAACTATTCACTTTTAGTTTAATACATGAGGCATTGTCTAACTCAGTGGTTCCCAAAGTCGGGGTCGCGACCCAAAGGTGGGCCGCGAGCAGCCACGGGTGGGCCGCGAGATGATTTAAAAAAAAATTAAAAAAAAAAAAAAAAAAAAAAAAAAAACATTTTTTTTTTATTTTTTTTTTTATTTTTTGTCAGGCCACTGAACTTAGAAGCAGGCCAGGACAGTGTTTCTAGTTGTATTCTAAAATTCTATTCTATTGTATTCTAAAATATGACTATATGGTTTTATATTAACTTAATAAATAAACAAAAACGAAAAATCTACTTATTTCAACGAACATTTCAAACTAAATAACAGATTATGCACATAAAACGCTGAAAACAACCGAAGCAACAATAGTATTTTAATGAGGCTATTATTATTATCATTATTATTTTGCAACAAGTTAGCCCTCTCATAAATAGCACATATAAATGAATAACTAACTTGAACTAACTTAATAGGATTGAAGTGATATTTGGCTTAAAAAATCGGTCGCCTGGCAAAAAAAAAGAAAAAAAAAAGCCTGACGATGTGCACTGGGCCGCGGCTCTCTGACGCCTTATTTTCTGGGCCCTGGCCTGAAAAGTTTGGGAACCCCTGGTCTAACTGTATCTAGCTGGCGAGCTACTGATAGCTCGTGATATCAACAAATGCTCCAGCAATAGTCTAGTAGTGCATGATACCTCCGTTAGCTCGGTAGCTCACGTTAGCTCACGTTAGCTCACTGTTCAAAACGAAATGTCCCAGTGAACTAAATAGTTCACTGAGGCGTTGTCTTAACGTTATCTAGCCAGCTAGCAGTAGCTACAGATAGCTCCTGATATCAATGTCTTATAACATTGATTCGATGCGTATTCGAGCCCCTGGCTTGCATCGCAGTCACGAAAGGGGCTAGCTGAGGGAGTAGGGTATATCTGCAGAGCCGCAGATATACCCTGCTGAGGGCATGCTGAATGTGATTTGACCAAAGCAGAGTATACACACAGACAGTGGAGCTGTTTGCAGATAGCGAGCATTTTGACTTGTTGCGTGGTGGCGATGTCTCGCAGATAATACAACTACAAGTATAATTATATAATATATATATTTTATAAAAATGTAAAAAAAAGTATATATTTAATTTTTTTTGTTTTTTATGAAACCAAAAACGATCGGTATCGGCCGATATGGCTCATAGACGATCAGTGATCGGTATCGGTGGCAAAAAACGTGATCGGGGCATCCCTAGTTGTAGTCCGTGCAGGTTATGGTGGTTAAGAGTCAGACACAGTAATTGCATTAGCTTAAATACATCCCCCTAGATAAATGGAAACATTTATTTTCAAAACCTCAGACGGTTAATATAACAGTAGGCCACTAATAAAGTACCTATTAATGAATGTCTATCTAAATAAAGACTTGGAATGTATTATATGCAGCCGATACAACAGCTCACTCGATAACATGTAATGTCCATGTAAAATCAAAGACAGTATTTTCTAGGCCTGTCCCCGACTAAGGATTTGTATAGTCGACTTTGAATGGTTGAAATTTGCCGATAGTCGACTGGTAGTCGACTACCCCCCTGAATGCATTCCATTTGGGCTGTGGGGGGTGCTTAATGTCTTAAGAAGTCGACTGAAGGCTTCTTGTCCTCTGCGAAAGCATGCAATTGGTCCACTGATGGATCTTGATGTCTAGTGTGTGTGAGATCCTCGTTAAGTGTCTCTGTGCCCGGTTTCTTAGGCAGTTATAGCCTCTCCGGTATGTGCGCCATTAGCGTTAGCCATGCTTCTAGGCCTCTTTACTTTTGGAAAGAATGATTTTTTTGCATTAGACTAAGAGGTTGGCAGTCGACTACGGCTCCTTTCGATCGATTAGTTGACTATTCGACTAATCGAGGTCAGCCCTGCCCTAGTATTTTCCATGATGTCTTCATATGGTCATATGGCTGTTAAGCATGTGCTCTGTGATCATATTACAAATGTAAACGACCAAGAAGATCAGCTTTCATGGCAGCTGCCCTCCTGCAGGTGTGTGCATGCAGACCCGGCGGCATGGGCGGGCATTTGGGGGCCGGGCCCGCCCACTGAGTCAGCTGTGCCTGCCCTGGTAAAGTTATTTTTTTGGCCAATCAAAGTCGACTATCCAAATCCTTAGTCGGGGACAGCCCTAGTGGGCACCGATGTCAACAACAACACTACTGAAGCTCAGTGGCGTCGCGTGGGTAAAATAACAGAGGATGCCAAAAAAAGAATATTCAAAATTTATTTATTTATAAATTTTTTTAATAATTTTTTTTCATATTTAAGCCAAATAATATATATAATATATTTCTCCCTCCCTCGCTCTCTCTCTTCCTCTCTTTCTGAATATTACACACACACAACACAAATATATATACACAGTGGTTGCCTGCAGGAGGTCTGGTTTGATTATGAATCAGAGAGAGAGAGAGAGAGAGAGAGAGAGAGAGAGAGAGAGAGAGAGAGAGAGAGAGAGAGAGAGAGAGAGAGAGAGAGAGAGAGAGAGGTTGAGCGTTTCTCAGCGTCTTGCAAGATATTACTGACATGGCAGAGCATACATGTATACAGTAGCCTGTGGCTCGGCCCATCAAACACAAGCAGACCAGTACAGTATGACTCTGCGAGTCGGCGCCGCCCCATCAAACACAAGCAGACCAGTACAGTATGACTCTGCGAGTCGGAGCCGCCCCATCAAACACAAGCAGACCAGTACAGTATGACTCTGCGAGTCGGCGCCGCCCCATCAAACACAAGCAGACCAGTACAGTATGACTCTGCGAGTCGGCGCCGCCCCATCAAACACAAGCAGACCAGTACAGTATGACTCTGTGAGTCGTCGCCGCCCCATCAAACACAAGCAGACCAGTACAGTATGACTCTGTGAGTCGGCGCCGCCCCATCAAACACAAGCAGACCAGTACAGTATGACTCTGCGAGTCGGAGCCGCCCCATCAAACACAAGCAGACCAGTACAGTATGACTCTGTGAGTCGGCGCCGCCCCATCAAACACAAGCAGACCAGTACAGTATGACTCTGTGAGTCGGCGCCGCCCCATCAAACACAAGCAGACCAGTACAGTATGACTCGGCGAGTCGGAGCCGCCCCATCAACACAATAACACAGTATGATATGACACGGCAGAATATACAGAATGGCTCCACACACACACACACACACACACACACACACACACACACACACACACACACACACACACACACACACACACACACACACACACTGCACACACACACACACACACACACACACACACACACACACACACACACACACACACACACACACACACACACACACACACACACACACACACACACACACACACACACACACACACACAGCGGCATCACTTATGAAAAGTTATTAGGTTATTAGGTACTCACAGTCACCATTGTTGCAGCTGACGCGCCATGGTTAGTAAAGCAACGTCCACAAAATTCTCCAAGTCCTGTGGGTATTCTCCTAAACTTTTCTGCAGCTGAGCGAATTTCAGGTCTCCTCAATGAATTAATCTGAGAGAGGAATCCGAATTTCAATCAATCAAACAATGCTGTTTGTTTAGACATTAAGACTCACATAACGTTAGCTAGCTATCTCCGGACGTATTGTTGTTTTGATTCGAACGTGGCCGCGAGGCGTGTATATTTTCCCCAACGCAGTTTCACAGAGGCGACGACGTCGTCACGTTTAGCTTTTAAGTGATTTGATTGGTCAATCGGTGGAAACATTCTGGACAAATTTGAAGACGCTGCTAGACTACTTCGCTGTCAAACGGCCCCGTGTTAAGGTGTGGGAACCCCTTTATTAAGCTTGAATCGTATTGGCTAATAATTGGTTGTGGACTCCACAACCATGAATCACAAGGTGGAATCTATAGAAAGACACCTTCCCCCTCCCCTCTGCTCTCTATTCTGGCTGAGCTGCAGTGACTGAGCACAGAGTGACTGCCAGCCTGCCTCAGTGAGTCTGACAGTGTTAGAGTGAGAAGGAGAAGAGGGAGAAAATTCAAAAAAATTATTATAACAGAGATGAAATATTATGATTTGTTATTATTATTGTAAACTATATAAAAATATATATATTATTTTTATTTTTTATTTAATTTTTTAATTTTTATTTATTTATTTACTGTTCATATTTTAATGGGGACGCATGGCTTCCCTTGGCTTCCAGGAGGATTCGCCACTGCTGAAGCTAGCACAACACTGTGAGAATTAGTTTTCTACCCTCAAGAACGTCTTTACAGAACATTGCCTTAGTATGCTTCATCGACGCAAGGCCAATTTAATTCAGTTGGCATTTGAGAAGGACTTAACAAAAAAGTTCAGGAATGAGTGGAGGGACAGTGTTTTAAGAAGATTTCACTCTGTCCCCAAACGCCACTTGCCGCTCTATTAATGATGGTGAGTATAGCCTGTGGAGGAATTTTGTTTGCTTTTTTATGCACCTTATTTTTGTCAGTTCAGTTCAGTTTGTCAGTGAATTCAGTGTTGAATAAATGGAGACTTTTTAAAGATATAGAATAGAATAGAAATGTATTATCCTGAGGGAAATTTGACACTGCAAATCACTCAACATTAAACATTTAGACAGAACAAGTCACGAATAAGAATAACAAAACAAATGGCCTAAGAATAGAATAAAATGAAATAGAATAAAAATAGAATAAAAGATACAGTAAATAAATACAGTAAAAATATACTGAAGTCTACAGTAGGTGTAATATTGCACAGTGCTGTTTAAAAAGTAAGAGTCCAGGTAACTGTCACTCTGTGCTCAGTGATGCAGTGAGGCACAGTGATGCATTGTATAGTCTGATGGCTGTCGGAAAGAAGGACTTCCTGTGCCGTTCAGTGCTGCATTTAGGTAGTGTGAGCCTCGCACTGAACATGCTCCTCCTGTCAGCCAAGTCTGTGTGTCTGTGTATAGTGGGTGGGAGGGGTTTTCCCTGATGGCCTGGAGCTTAGCAAGGTTCCTCCTCTCCGCCACCCTCGCTAGAGTCCAGCTCCACCCCAACCACGCTACTGGCCTTCCTGACCATCTTATCCAGCCTGTTTGTGTCCCCTGCTCTCAGACCGCTGCCCCAGCAGGTCTGTTATATATATCCGTTCAGTCTGTTTTTGTAAAAGTGAATGTTCTAAGATAGAGAGAAATTAGATTTTTCAATTGCCTCTCTGCTGTTTAGTTCAGCACCAAGCAAGCCACAGCGCCGCTGTCCCAGCTGAAACGTATAAAAGGGAACCTGTGTTGAAAAACCATTGTGCCCCCCCGAGAACATTTTATGCCCCCCCACTAATTTGTTTCTGCAGCCTGGTCTGTGTGCATGTCTGAGGGTTGTTTACATAGTTCAATTGATTGATTGATTGATTGAAAACTTTATTAACAGATTGCAGAATTGGTACGTACAATACAGTACGGCTCAATACACACAATTGTTAAGAAAGACTTTCATCTTGTTTACATCAGGGTCCCCCATTTTCAATTCATAATGACATTGTTGTATATTCCTATATGAATATCCATTAATTACAGCACAGTAGTGAGGTTGCTAACTAGAGGAAGGGAAAGATCACAGTGTGATAGAAAACATGGTCCTCATCTGAGCTCCCAATTTTAGCCAGTAGAGAATAAGTGTGTACAGCCAGACAACCAGCAGCTATGGTCCAATATTCATTTAATTGCAGCGTGGGCCGAGTGGAATAATGCATTGGTTACATACAGGACACTTCAAACATAATACATGATTGTACAAAAGGATTTGATGCAGGTAAATCACAATAGCCCTCGTTGGCTTTTTACATCAAAAGACAGTATTGTACATACATTTTAGTCATGTTATGTTAATGAAATAAGACCATAGTACTCTTTGTCACCACATGATAAAACCTGGGCCTAAGATAGGCATCTTACTCTAGTTATCACATTATTCCATATACAGTTTCTACACACATAGGGACAAAGTAGACCATGGTCGTGGTGGTGGTGGAGACCAGACTCAGACCCCCTGGGTAACGGTGTGTGGCGGGTGTCCTGAGCTGGCCTGCCTCTCTATTCTTATTGTTCCAATACTTATAGATTTCATGACCTCACTTTTCTTAACCTAGTTCCACCAATCACCAGTATCTAAAAACAGGCAGTCCTCATTTGGTGTCTCCTGGTCGTATGTGTCTGTAACAGCCATGGGTAGCCCCCTCCTTTTTGGCCAGAGGGGGGGGTTGGACTGTGGCCTCCTTTGAATGAATCAATCATGTTAACATTCCTTCATGCACCATTTTTGACTTTCCCACACATATGGTTCATGCAATGACCTATAGATCTCTAATATCACCCCAGTACAGTCATTGCTTCTAGGCTGATATCAAACATCATAGGAGCAGCACCAACCTTTATTTACCAGACTGAATCTTTATAATATAACTGTGATTTGAAGGAAATGGCTTTATTACTTCCAGTTTTGACATTCCTAAAATGGTATTCTTCTTTGTAAGTTATTTTCTAATTTGTTACTATAATCTTGTTATTATTCCAATATTGTTTTTCATTCTAAACTAATATAATGCAATTATGTTTCCTGTGACCTCTAATCTTGGTTAGCGCAGCTGTCTTTACTGCTGTAGTCACCGTTTTTCTGTGGTGTGTGACTGAGTAAACAATGTCGTCATGAGGTGTCGCCTGGTGGTGTTCAACTGATGAGGTCTGATGACTTCAGCCTTAATAGTGCTTGTGTTGAAAACATTAACCCAGTATAGTCAGTGCGTCTTAGGTTAATACTATTCAATTCACAAGAGCCATCCCAAAACCCTGTCTACCAACTGACACTTTGTATTTTCTGACCACATTACTCTGGTCTCACAGAGGCATTTCCGCTTTTGGTCTCTCTGCTGTGCTCAACTGTCACATGTCTAGGTGTTTGGTTTCCTGGGGGGGGGGTTGGAATGGCTTTTGTACAACTGTGTAAACAACCCTATAGGCTTGGCCTGCAGGTTTTCTCCAAAATGTGCTCTGAGAGTCTATGTAATACCTACTCTAACATTTTTGATTATGAAATTATGAAATTATGCAGTCAATGTTACCACATTCCTCCCTTTGACATTTTACTAATGTCATATTACAATTATCTTGACTTAATTTCTATACATACTAGCCATCCAATTTAACATAATAACAAAAATCATAAATTTTGAATTTTTCACAATTTTTCTTCTCAATTTGTTCCATTCTTCTTTGGTACATCTCATCAATTTTGGCCTTCTTGTCTTCTTCTTTTCTTTCCCACATTTCCCCTGACTATGGCCCCTCCCGGGAGTCCTGGTGACCCATTCATCCAGATCCCTATTTAACCTATTCTGCCTTAAATGAAACAGTGTTTACCACTGTTTCATCAGGTCTCGTTCTTCTGGGCACGTTGAATATGCTAAAAACAATTAAAACAATTTAATCTAAACATTATACATTTAAAGTCTAATCAATCACAATTTTTTTTTAAATTACAGTATCCGTTTACATGATCTGGGGAGACAAGATCCATTAGTATCACAATTTTCTATTTTACATTCATTCTCTGAAATAATCCCTTCTTCCTGCTAATTTTTTCTTTAAGATAGTACAATCACGTCTGCATATTTAATTAATTGCTTCCCACCTATCCTCCCCCCTTTTATGACACATAACGGTCATAAACTTGTCACTTCTTGTTCCCTCAGCTCAGTTCTGGCAGAGGAAAGCAGAATTTCAACGAAAATTTTCTCTCACCCATTCTCCTCACCCTGGCCATATCCTTACTTATGTGAATGCATCTATATCTGACCCTGCGTTGTGTAATTCATCCGCCCTTTGCCTGCGCATTCTACCAAATCAATGTGCACAAGACAAAGCCCATCAGTACCTATCCAGTCTCGTCCCTGTCCCCGCAGTCCAACCACAACTCCCCAGAGAACCTTGTTTACACACTGTCAGCTCAGTCTTCAGACTGGCCCCGCCCTCCCAGGCCAGGTCATCCCAGGTCCAGTCATCGATTATCTCATGACAACCCGTCGTCAGACGATTATAGCGTGGAAGTTCCTCCAAACCACATCTGTTCAGTTTTTACAACCTGGCCCCACCCGCATGGGGTTCGTACAGGCAGGGGTCTCTGTGTACAAGAATTCTCTCACCATCTTTGGACTGCAGAGTAACAGGGAAAAATGAAATCCTACTTTACTTTACCGCTAATGAAATGTATTCATGTCTCTCCCAGCGTTGCTCTGCCTTTCCCCTCCCTTTTCTGAGCTGTTGAAGACACAAGCACAGAGCAACTCTTTTTACACAATATGTCAACATACTCAATAAGGGAAGCCATTAATTCCATATGCAAATCGTGGTGGCACTACTTAACTGTCATTGATTTGATCCAATGCATCTCTTCTTCCAACAGTCCTCTCCCCAGATCATTAACAAAAAAAACATTTGGGAAGAAAAAGAGAAAAAAATCAAACAATTAACCAAATATTCAAATATAACACATCCTCCGACCACATGCCTTGCAATTTCTACATGTGAGACTATCAACCACATGCCTTGCAATTATTACATGTGAGACTATCATTCATTCTCAAAATAGCAAAACAATGAAATCAACATGCTCCAAACGTCTCATCAAAAGCTATCAGAACGAAAATAAACACCATGTTTTCCAAACCCATCTATCTACCTCCATCATCAATTCTCACACACACCCTCAATTGGAACAGCATCCTGTCCCTGAGACTCGACACCTCTTAAGTCAGCACAATCACCCCTACTGGTTCCTATTCAAACACCTTTCAGTCCACACAACTATAGATCAAAACACTTAGAAAATAAATTTAAAAATGCACATTCACGCTCACTCATACATACAAAAATCAAACCTAAAATAATATGACATAAAATATCATTTCAACCTCATCCTTCATACTATAAACATATACTCCCACCACACTCGTTAATCATTTCACATTCTTGACAAACAAAGGTTAGTTTGCTTCTCCCTCTTCTGCTCTTCCATCAGGCTACACTCATTATCAGGCTAATACCATCTCTTCTTTATCCCTGCACTCAAAAAGGTCTAGCAGAACCTCTTTTTCAACCTGTAGACACCCCAGCCTGCTAGAACTGGTGATATCTCCAGGTTATTCCTTCAATCAAACAGGCCGCCCTAATCAAATGTAAATAACCTCATCTGATCTGGCTCCTATTCAACAGTCTCCTACCCTCTTTTCTTAAATTAGCCGCTTCCTGTCTCAACCTCTCCCCCGTCGCAAAAATAACTGTCATCACTTTACAACTGTCTTCTGCATCTTCACCTCTGACCTCTACTTCCCCTGCTTCTAACTGCCTAGCTCCATTCCGTCTCCCTGTTTGCAGCTGTACAACTGTACACTCCTATCTTCACCTCTGTGACCTCTCTCCTGTTGCGTCCAGTCTCACTCCCTGCTTGGTCCCCCTTGGGCCGTTTACTGCTTAGTAAAGATAGCCTGGGTCACTCTTTATGAGTTTCCGTGACCTTCCCTAAATTGCTTTACCACCCATTGACCCTCCTGAAATTCAACAAAAGGTTAGTCATTACACACACAAATCATTTATAATAACTGCTAAAACACAATCTTACATCAAAACAGCTACTAAACAAACCCCCTGTCACTACTGTCCCACTGTGACCCAAGGATTCTGCAATCAATAAAGATATAACATTCTAACAGTATTTCAACATAGCAATGCAACAAAATACATATATCAACAAGCCTACATCTAAAGATTTGCAGCAACATTATTCCAACAGTGTACCAAAATCTAACATCTTAACATCAATGTATATCCTATACAAGCATTTTCATTTTATCAAGCTATATTTTAAACTCCAGTCAAACACAACATCATTATTCTAAGCTCACAATTGTACATGTCACACAGATTAAAACAATTACTTTTTTAACACAACATCATTTAAGTAATAAAATTACAACCTAACTACCCCCCTTGGTAAGGGCATACCCTTGTGTAAAACAACCTTGCTTCCCCCACAGACTTAAAGTATATATTTTGTTCCCACCGTTAAATGATACATTTACCCAGAGTAGTTAAATTGTGTGTCTAACTTGGTCACAGGCAAACGAAATCATTCCCTTAATATAGACTCACTGCAATGTTTTGCAGTATAAACCCCAAATTGATTTCCTCCCCAATGACTATCTCCCATAATCTACAACATCACACATGTACACACTTGTTTTGTGCAGTGCACACAGTATTTCCCTTCTCAATAAATAGCCACTGATAAGGTTAGTTTTGTGAAATTTTAACCTATTACCGGCAACGTCCATCAACTCATCTCATAAAACATTATAGTGGTTAGTTCTCCTTCTTCCTCCTACCATACACACGTGACAAACCGATCCTACTGCATCCACACTTTGACAACGTCCGCAACCTATTCTCAACTTCCTCCCTTAAACCAACCACTGATAAGTCACCTATCTCTACCCCTGCGTACACATAAATACAATGCACAATATACAAATATAACCATAATACATAATATAGAATATCCTCTCACCCGTTATTCCTGTCCCCTGAGCGAATTACGAATTACGAATGCATTGATCCACGTTGTATCGCGCATGCGCAGTGGCCAACGTTGCTCCCCGGACGATGTATTCCGGCAAAGCATAACTACACACTGCCACGACATTCATAAAAATGGCACGACATCCTACCGCGTCCAATACTACTCCCCAAACACCATTTCTCATACTCTAATCATCCCATATGCCGCCCGCAAACTCACAAAACAGCCGCATGCAAGCTAATAGCCTAGCCAGCCTCCATGCGTGGTTCCATGCGATCCCGGAAGCCCCAAGTTATGCCACGCTCAAGATCTGTACATTCATTCACTCCGCCCAGTACCAATCTAACAATAAACAATTTACACATGTCTAAATACCCACTCTAAAAGAACAAACTATTGTAAAAGAACTTAAAAACATTCTCATATACCAACGCCGTTACACAGATCAACATTAATCATTATCCTTATTCTAGCACGCTTGCCCGATTGGCCCCGCCTGACCGAAATACACAGTATATCAAACGCACCCCAAGCTCCGACGCTCCCAATGACGTCATCAGCTCAAATCCCCGTTTTCTTTGATCGTTACTACATTACTTTTAGACTTCCACACCACCGTTATGAAAAATTTCAACGCACACTTCACATCATCTAGGTTCCATCTCACATGCCATTAATTCAATTCACTCGAAAACGCAACACAGCGACCACACGCTAGTCCCGTCGCGCTCAGCTAATGCTGGCAGGACAGGGGTGTGGTTTCTCCCCGCTGCAGCCTTGGCCACCTGGTTCATAATAATACAAAAAATACCTTGGCATCCACTCAGAGCTCCTAACATTCATCCATTCAAACACATATACTAAGCAAAACAATGTCTCATTCATAAGCATACCATTCATTAGCACACATTCATTCCAAACGCATTTCCTTGCTTTTTTCACACAATATCCTCCTATGTTCTAATCCCCTGTGCAGTATCTACTTCCAAAGTGCTTCATATATCTACTGAGTCCGCGTTGCTATACCCCTGAGAAACCCACTCCATTCATGTATTGTGGCCCGTGAAGAGTTTTAATAGCGCCCCTTGTTGGCTTGTATCGGAGTGTTATATGGCCAAATCGTGTGTTCGACCGTGTCCCCGCTACCCGTAGAGCCCCTTGTCGGCTTGATCTCTTCTACATTCCCTCATTCCTCCACGCGGCTGATGTTCTCCAGATATCGACCTTAGCCAATCTGAGCCTAAATGACGTCGGACTAGAAGTGGTAATTCGCTTATGGAACGTCTTCCAAAGTCTATTACTCCGTCGCACCGATTCTAAGTGTGGTTTCTACAGCATTCTAGCCCGAACCCTAACTTCTTCTCATCTCCCTGTTCTCTGTTTCTCTTCGCGGAACCAGGCTACCCCCGTACTTCACCACGGTTTTCCTATTCTACTCTTTAAAATCTGACTACTCCTCTTTACCCTTTAATGAACCACTACGTCACACACAGTCCCACTTCCCGCTATCTGTGACTAATCTCCGTTCTACTGCTCCTACGCCGGTCCCCTCAAATATGACTAATAACTCTTCGTCGGCTGCCGCTCTTATATAATCTAAAAAAAATTCGCAAGTTTCATCCTCCTGCTCACAACGACATTGCACAAACACGCTGCTCGCACTCACTGTAATACAACTCAAAATAAGCAGGTTCAGTTTTGGACATCCTAATCTAACATCACCACCAGTCCTGTAAGCAAACAATACACATATCCACCCTGGGCCCTACTGTGGCTATACACGACCATCAATATTCCTATTCACCCCATGTCTCTCTCATCCTCCAGACAGCCTCTCACTCTGTACTGCAAATTTCCAACTTCCCGGTTCTTTTTCTGCATGCTCATTATGTGAACAAATCAGAACGGGTCTTAAAAACGGCACTAACTGTTGTATATTCCTATATGAATATCCATTAATTACAGCACAGTAGTGAGGTTGCTAACTAGAGGAAGGGAAAGATCACAGTGTGATAGAAAACATGGTCCTCATCTGAGCTCCCAATTTTAGCCAGTAGAGAATAAGTGTGTACAGCCAGACAACCAGCAGCTATGGTCCAATATTCATTTAATTGCAGCGTGGGCCGAGTGGAATAATGCATTGGTTACATACAGGACACTTCAAACATAATACATGATTGTACAAAAGGATTTGATGCAGGTAAATCACAATAGCCCTCGTTGGCTTTTTACATCAAAAGACAGTATTGTACATACATTTTAGTCATGTTATGTTAATGAAATAAGACCATAGTACTCTTTGTCACCACATGATAAAACCTGGGCCTAAGATAGGCATCTTACTCTAGTTATCACATTATTCCATATACAGTTTCTACTCACATAGGGACAAAGTAGACCATGGTCGTGGTGGTGGTGGAGACCAGACTCAGACCCCCTGGGTAACGGTGTGTGGCGGGTGTCCTGAGCTGGCCTGCCTCTCTATTCTTATTGTTCCAATACTTATACTCATGACCTCACTTTTCTTAACCTAGTTCCACCAATCACCAGTATCTAAAAACAGGCAGTCCTCATTTGGTGTCTCCTGGTCGTATGTGTCTGTAACAGCCATGGGTAGCCCCCTCCTTTTTGGCCAGAGGGGGGGGTTGGACTGTGGCCTCCTTTGAATGAATCAATCATGTTAACATTCCTTCATGCACCATTTTTGACTTTCCCACACATATGGTTCATGCAATGACCTATAGATCTCTAATATCACCCCAGTACAGTCATTGCTTCTAGGCTGATATCAAACATCATAGGAGCAGCACCAACCTTTATTTACCAGACTGAATCTTTATAATATAACTGTGATTTGAAGGAAATGGCTTTATTACTTCCAGTTTTGACATTCCTAAAATGGTATTCTTCTTTGTAAGTTATTTTCTAATTTGTTACTATAATCTTGTTATTATTCCAATATTGTTTTTCATTCTAAACTAATATAATGCAATTATGTTTCCTGTGACCTCTAATCTTGGTTAGCGCAGCTGTCTTTACTGCTGTAGTCACCGTTTTTCTGTGGTGTGTGACTGAGTAAACAATGTCGTCATGAGGTGTCGCCTGGTGGTGTTCAACTGATGAGGTCTGATGACTTCAGCCTTAATAGTGCTTGTGTTGAAAACATTAACCCAGTATAGTCAGTGCGTCTTAGGTTAATACTATTCAATTCACAAGAGCCATCCCAAAACCCTGTCTACCAACTGACACTTTGTATTTTCTGACCACATTACTCTGGTCTCACAGAGGCATTTCCGCTTTTGGTCTCTCTGCTGTGCTCAACTGTCACATGTCTAGGTGTTTGGTTTCCTGGGGGGGGGGGTTGGAATGGCTTTTGTACAACTGTGTAAACAACCCTATAGGCTTGGCCTGCAGGTTTTCTCCAAAATGTGCCCTGAGAGTCTATGTAATACCTACTCTAACATTTTTGATTATGAAATTATGAAATTATGCAGTCAATGTTACCACAACATTTATGACATACACAACATACAGATATACAGATATATATCATGACATTTATGACATACATGACATACAGATATACAGTACTGTTACATTTCTGACATACAAGTACTGTTAAACAGAGATCCTAACAGAAAATATATACATACGAGGGGGAGGAAACTGTACATTAGGCGGGGGTGGGTGGGTGGGAGGGGGGTATTTGGACATTTACGGGGGCCAGTTTCGAATTGCAGCCTCCCGTAGGTGCTCTTTGAGAGCGGACGCGGTAATGCAATAATTTGTACATGTAGTTATTTTCCCCCACGTACATTCAAAGGTATATTTGTACATGCAGGGGGCGACAGTGACTCAGTAGGTAGAGCTGTCATCTGGTAATCCGGAGGTTCCCGGTTCGATTCCCGCTCCTCCCTCGCAGCGTGTCTAAGTGTCCTTGAGCAAGACACTTAACCCCTAACTGCTCCCGATGAGCACCTTGCATGGTTGCCTCCGCCGTCGGTGTGTAAACGGGGAAAATGTGAGGAACAAACTGTAAAGCGTTTTTGGATAAAAGAGATATATAAATGCAGCATTTGCCAGTTTTTTATCATGTAAATATATCCTCTAGAATAAGAGAGATATAGAGAGAGAGGGAGAGAGGGAGATAGAGAGAGAGAGATAGAGAGAGAGACATAGAGAGAGAGGGCAGAGAGAGAGACATAGAGAGAGAGGGGGGAGAGAGAGAGAGGAGCAACAGAGAGAGAGAGAGAGAGAGAGAGAGAGAGAGAGAGAGAGAGAGAGAGAGAGAGAGAGAGAGAGAGAGAGAGAGAGAGAGGTATGATAATTATTGTAAAAATCTCAGGAAGAAATTAAGGAACCTATCAAACCAAAAACACAGAGACCCAGACAACCAGAACACACGTCTCCATATTCCAATACAGTGAAACACTGAAACATTACAAAAACACAGTCAGAAAAAAAGGGACCAACATGTTAGAAACCAGCTACAAGATATAGAGGAA